>NC_057350.1:53882857-54194464 GCF_016509475.1 Prionailurus bengalensis
ACGGGTTCTAGAAGTCTCAGAACACCTAGTAATCCATGTGAGTGGTCTTGGCATGACGGACAAACAAGTTGATCTGAAGAACATAATCTATGGCTGATACACTTTATCACCCATGGCACCTACCACAGCATTATATGTGGTAAGTATTCATTGAATCTTTGTTGAAGACGGGAATGAACAAATGAGGAAGGGGAGTGTGATATAGGGGAGAATGTGCCCTATACAATTAAAATTATTAAATATCAATTTGTATGAATCATGTATCATAGGCTAAAAATTCCTGTACACAGCAAAGATTAAATTACTACAAGATAACTCAAATTAATCTGAAAAATAAAAATTAATAGTTTCACCTAGACTATCCATTGGTCAGGGAGTAAGTAAGAGTTGTTTTTTTTTAAGTGTTTTCCTTGCGACAGAAATTGATTAAAATGCTGGTGGTTCTATGAATAATTGAAATTAAAAATGCTTAACTGGGGCGCCTGGGTGGCTCAGTCGGTTGAGCATCCGACTTTGGCTCAGGTCATGATCTCACAGCTCATGAGTTTGAGCCCCGCGTCAGGCTCTGTGCTGACAGCTCAGAGTCTGGAGACTGCTTCGGATTCTGTGCCTCCCCCTCTCTCTGCCCCAACCCACTCGCATTCTGTCTCTGTCTCTCACAAAAATAAATATACATTAAAAAATTTTTAAACAATGCTTAACCAATGGTAGGCAATATTTTGGAAGATGCAACAAAAGACTGTGAGGACACTTCTGGTAAATATCTACCTGTAATGAGAAGACAAATCTCAGGGGCCCAAATGGCACTGAATGTTTGCCCATTTTCCCTGACAAAGTTGGAGGCTGCTATAGACAGAGGGCTACCTCTGGTGATTGATGCCATCTCACAGGAGTCATTGTGGAGTCTTTGGCTGCTGGGTACCAGAATAGCTCACCAAAAGTATCCACCTAGATTATCTTAGGGAGGAGCCAGTGGGAGCAGTGACAGTTGGAGGGCTTGAGCAATGGTTATTTACCAACCAAAATAAAAGTATCTCAATATTTTGAACAGCCAGTATAATTGTATAATTGTGAATACCAGTCCTGATTACCTATTTATGTGGTAATATACAGAAAAACTAGTTGCCAGGTTGTGAGAAAGAGGCTTCATGGATGTGCAATCGCATAAGCCCCACACTTAGTAGGGCTTCACACAGGGGTGCCTAGGTGGCTCAGTTGGATGAGCATTCGACTTCGGCTTAGGTCATGATCTCACAGTTTGTGAGTTCAAGCCCTGAGTCAGGCTCTGTTCTGACAGCTCGGAGCCTGGAGCCTGCTTCACATTCTGTGTCTCCCTCTCTCGCTGCTCCTCCCCTGCACACACGCTGTCACTCTCTCAAAAATAAATAAAGATTAAGATTTGAAAAAAAAAAGAAGGGCTTCACACATGGTTTAATTGTCAGTGGTTGACATATTACATACAATTATTAATAATTTTTTTAACAAAGAGCCCCACATTTTCATGGTACAGTGAGCCCCACAAATTATGCAGCCAGCTCTATGTGAGGATATTCAAGCATCTTTACGGAGAGGGTCATGTGATAATGAACTATGTCTTCCTATCAGTGAGGAACTAAAGATTCTTTCCAATAGCCACAGTGTGTGTGGGTTATCTTAAAGCTTGATCCTCCAGCTCCAGTCAAGCTTTCAGATAATCACAGTCCTGCTAACATCTTGATTGCAACCTCATGAGAGGCCTTGAGCAAGAACTACTCAGCTAGGCCACTTCCAAATCCTTTACCCAGAAAGAATGTGAGATAATATACGTTCTTTTTAGAAGCACTAAGTCTTGGATGTTTATATAGCAATAGATAACAAAATGGATGGATTTAGAGATTGGTCCTGAAAGCAGCGTTCCCTTTAACCCACATTCCATTAACCAAAATCCACTGACATGGATTCAACCATCTGCAAACAAAGGTGAAAAATTTGGGGCCCTGGAGAAGAGGTTGATGATCATAGAATCATCTTCAGATGTAGCCTGCTAGAATTTTCATTCCCATGTGGTAGAATCTTATTAGTCTATACAACTTAAATATAAGGCTGACAAGAGTGTGGACTGAGAAGAGGAAGACAGTACAAAATACCAGAGTCCAAGATCTTAAAGATGACCCAGGATTAAATACAAATACTATGTAGTTAAGTTAGTTCATCATTGCTAGAGATGAAAAAGGTTCCATTTTTATTTAAAAATTTTTTTAAGTTTATTTCTTTAGGGGCATCTGGGTGGCTCTGTTGATTAAGCATCCAACTTCAGATGTCAGCAGAGAGCCTAACACAGTGTTCAATCCCACAAACCATGAAATCATGACCTGAGTTGAAACCAACAGTTGCACTGCTAGGAATTTACTCAAGGGATACAGGTGTGCTGATGCATAGCAGCACATGTACCCCAATGTTTATAGCAGCACTTTCAACAATAGCCAAATTATGGAAAGAGCCTAAATGTCCATCAACTGATGAATGGATAAAGAAATTATGGTTTTATATATACAATGGAATACTACTTGGAAATGAGAAAGGATGAAATCTGTCCATTTGAAGCAACGTGGATGGAACTGGAAGGTATTATGCTAAGTAAAATAAGTCAGAGAAAGACAGACACCATAAGTTTTCACTCATATGTGGATCTTGAGAAACTTAACAGAAGACCATGGGGAAGGGGAAGGGAGAAAAAAAGTTACAGAGAGGGAGGGAGGCAAACCATAAGAGACTCTTAGATACTGAGAACAAACTGAAGGTTGATGAGGAGATGGGGGGAGGGGAAAGTGGTGATGGGCATTGATGAGGGCACTTACTGGGATGAGCACTGGGTGTTGTATGGAAACCAATTTGATAATAAATTTTATTTTAAAAAAAAAGACAAAAATAGGAAAAAAAAAAGTTGCACACTCAACTCACTGAGACACCCAGACACCTGGAAAAAGTTTCCATTTTTTAAAAAACATTCTATCTTTTTAATTTTTAAAAATATTCTTTTCATTGAGGGGCACCTGTGGTGGCTCAGTCAGTTAGCGCCTGACTTCCGCTCAGGTCGTGATCTCATGGTGAGTTTGACCCCCATGCCGGGCTCTGTTCTGGAAGCTCAGAGCCTGGAGCCTGCTTCAGATTCTGTGTCTCCTTCTCTCTCTGCCCCTCCCCCTCCCCCCCTCACACTCTGCCCCTCTCTCTCTCTCTCTCTCTCTCTCTCTCTCAAATAAATAAGCATTAAAATAAATAAAAAAAATAAAATATTCTTTTCATTGAAACTTAAACACACTTTTGGAGGTCCGTTAATATAGTCAGGCTCGAAGTCTGAACAATTTTGGTTCATGTCCTCAGTTTTCCATGTTAGTCCTTGATCTTGGGCAGGTTACATAATCATCCAGCTTCTTCATCTCTAGGATGGGGAAAAACATGGGCCTACCTTAAGAGATTATTGGGAGGATTAGGTGAAATTACAGCTGTAGCACTTGTCACAATGACACTTATAAGCACTTAATATGCACTGAGCAAATATTAAGTATGATTTCATTAAAACCAGAAAGACAGTAGTATTGGTGAAGATAATAGGTAGCAATAGAGACATGAAGGAGTCAGAGGAATTAAGCTTTTCCTAAGAAATATTAAAATCATTGTATTAGATGCCCAAAGTCATATAGCTTCCAATGAGCATATATTTCCTCAGTAGCTACTATAAACTAGATACACACAGTGGCAGGTGCTGGGATTTTGCAGGTCCACCAGTTGGGGTGTGTAAAGACAACCTTAGAGAAGATAAGACAATGAACATGTGGCTACCAATGTGAGTAGTCAAGGGGAAAGAAAGGTGATGGAAGACTGAGGAGTTGAAGCTAATAGGCTCCTAGAGTATAGGAGTTTCAGAGAAGGCTTCCCTAAAGAAGCAATATCTAAGCCACAGATTGAAGGTGGGGTCTATATTCTCTACATAAGAATGTGTCAGTGAGGGACTGTGGTCAGGTTCGAAGTCTTTAAGGTAGAGGGAACAACAGAGATAATGGACTGAAGATGGGATTTCAAAGTACAAAGAAACAAAGGAATGTAGAATATCAACAACAAAAGTCCCTTAACTGATGGCTTACAGAACCCAAATTAATTTTGGATGGAAGTCAAAATAGGAGGTAGATAGAGAAAAAGTTGAAATTTTCAGGAGGAAGTAAAAGGAAAGACAGAGTGCAAGTATTTGATACAGTGACCAGAAAGATAAGAGGTCATGCTCAAAATGTAGTTGATGCATAAATGTGTAAGTCAACTATTTCAAGGTGATGCCAGCTCCAAGGAACAATGGAGTGAGTGGTCAAAATGCCAGAGTGAATGAAGTCATTGGACATGAGGCAATGAAGAAACTGAGGCCAAGTGAAAATTTCAATCACTCAGCCTCATGGCAGGACGTGGAATAGAGAGGTGAATTGTGAGTCAGGTGTGAGAATAATAATGTATGATCTTGAAAAAGACAGGGTAGAAAGTAATGATGCTGATAGTAAACATTTGAAGAGAACAGAGTTCTTATTTTGTTTTGTCTTTTTAAAAGAGATAATCATCTTAAAATAGCTCTTGGGGGCCATGAGTATAAACCACCTTCTGATTCTGAGGTAGTTAGGATATAGCAGCTTGGACAGTCTTCACCAAAGAGATCATATCCTAAATGTATGTTTTACATCTCTGATAGAAAATGAAGAGTGGCACCTGGGCAACTCAGTGGGTTAAGCATCTGACTCTTGGTTTTGGCTCAGGTCACGATCCCACAACTTGTGAGTTCAAGCCCCACACCGGACTGTGCAGCACCAAGTTGGCTTGGGATTCTGTCTCCCTCTCTCTCTCTCTCTCTGCCCCTCTACCCACCCCCCCCAAAAAATAAATAAACATTACAAATAATTTTTTTTTAATTTTTTTTTCCAACGTTTATTTATTTTTGGGACAGAGAGAGACAGAGCATGAACGGGGGAGGGGCAGAGAGAGAGGGAGACACAGAATCCGAAACAGGCTCCAGGCTCTGAGCCATCAGCCCTGAGCCTGACGCGGGGCTCGAACTCACGGACCGCAAGATCGTGACCTGGCTGAAGTCGGACACTTAACCGACTGCGCCACCCAGGCGCCCCTACAAATAATTTTTAAAGGAAAACAGAATAATTTTAGTCAATATGTTCCCAAATTCTTAACCTAGTTACCACTAGAAAAAAATTGTCTCAGTAAAGAAGTTTACCTTTAAATAAATTAGTGACAAGATTTTAAAGAGAAGGCCAAGTACTTTCAATTGTAAATTGAACAAACTTAAAAATATGTGTTGCATGTAATATGTAATACTTATAACACACCCAGTTAAAATAAGGTTGATGTTGTTTGAAAAAGAGAGAATTTTAAGAAAGAAGTCTGCTGTTTAGATGTCCCATTCTACATTTTATTATAACAAAGTAAACTTGGTCATTGTACAAGCAAACGAATAAAAATGGCTCAAAATTGATCAGCTTTTGTCCAGAAAATAAATTAAAAATTGGGTCTGGTAATAAACATATGTGTGTGTGTGTGCCTTTGAGAATTAAAATGTACAAGAATATGCAGAACTTATAAAAGTTATGAGAATTTTCATTTTATAAAATATATAAACACATTATAAAATAAACATAAAACATTGCAAGTTGAAACACTTAACCTACATACCTCCATACCTACATTGATCTTTGCATCCTCAATAACATTCTCTCCAAGGTTTAATGATTTGTATGTGTATGCACATTTCAAAACCTAACCCTACCAAAAAAGCGTTCTATAAAGAAAGCAATTATACATTTCAGATTTAATTACCTGTGTGTTTTAATAATATTGAAATCTTTATTAAACCACTCTTCAGAGGATAAACTGTTTGCAACAAGAAGGAAGGCAAATTCTTTCACTAATAACATCATGTGGAGTAATTTAGTCCATCATCCTCTACAAACTATGAGATCTTCTGGGTGTTTAAACTATTTTAAACATCACAGTCAGTAAACAACCATTACCTCCTCAAGCTGACACCAAAGGACTCTTGAAGTCAGCAAACAATGCAGTCATCTGGATGGAAAGTAGAAACCAGTCAGCAAAGTAAAGAAGTCTTTAGGTCAAAGGAAGTTTACCGGGATTAGAAGAAACTAATTTATTGGAGACTGAGAAGGTGACAGCTGAGCTGGGAGAAGACAAACTCAGATGTGGAGCTGAGCTGTCTGTTATTAACCTGGACAGACAGACAGACGCTAAGCGATGTGGCTGCCCAATAAACTTCACCTTTATGCACCAACACAGCACACGGCATATCGCATCCAAGAAGATGGGTTATGTTGCGGATGACTTACCCTTAGCAGGGATACATGCCAGAAATGTATCAAGATGGGAATCAGGCAGGCTCAAGGCTGGAGTGACCTCAGTGCTTTGGGGGCTCGCTCAGAAGGAGGAAGGGGGCTGAACCTGGCTGCTATCAGGCTCTGCTTCCCAAAGCATGTTAAGAACATGAAGTGCCTTGGGGCACCTGGGTGGCTCAGTTGTTTGAGCAACCGACTTCCTTCGCTTAGGTCATGATCTCACAGTTTGTGGGTTCAAGCCCCCTGTCAGGCTCTGCTGACAGCCCAGAGCCTGGAGCCTGCTTTAGATTCTGTATCTCCCTCTCTCTCTGCCCCTACCCCGCTTGTACTCTGTCTCTATGTCTCTCAAAAATAAATAAGCATGTAAAAATTTTAAAAAAGAACATGCAATGCCTTCCCTGTCACTCTTCTCTTCATGCCTATGGTCAAACCAACATATTTGGGCAAGAGGAGATTCTGAGAGGAAAATAGGCTTCCCTTCCCCCAAATTCTCTATAAGCTTTAGGGAAATATAAAATGAGCTTTTTAAAAAAATCTGTAATGAAAAAATAATTATGAAGCAAGCAGATAATACAGTGGCCCCTGCCTGTTGTTGCTTTGATTACCCTGGTCACACCTAATTGATTAACTGTCACTGCTTTTAATTGGTAGCTTCCTTTCCTTCAAGGCCTCACTTCAAATGTTGGTGCCTCTTTAAATTTTTTTTCCAGTTGTTTTTTCTGCTGCTGTTTATTTTCCCCCTGTGCTTCAAAGCATCAGGAGCATGGATCATATAGATAACTAGGGTTTCTGCTCTTTTGTTTTAAACTCCATTTGTGAAGGTGTCCTATACTCTTACTGCCCTCATTTTATTTGAATCCTTTTTGTCTCGCCTCATTATGTCCAAATGAACATACTCCATTTAATCAGTGCTTGTGGCCCAGAATATCTTTTTTTTTTTTTGACATAGTTACACACATAATTACAAACCTGTTTCCTCATATGACAGCAAAAGTCAGAGTCAAAAGGAAAATAGTGTGTTCGAACATAGGATTGGAGCCAGCCATCTCCTATTTTACAAGCTTCATTGCTGGCATTAACAACTGATGAAGTTTGAGCCCAGGACAACTTCTGGACAAGGACTGTTAAACGGCATGGGACAGAGATTAGCCACTTTTCCTTTCTCTACTGGTAGATTCTGAAGAGAATATTTTTAACCTCTCTCTTTCTCAAAACACAGACTTTTGAACAGTTATTTTCCACTCCATTCCTGCCCATTGAAAGTTGAAAAGTTGCTGGCAACACACTGAATTTTTAAAAAGCCCTGGAACCAAGAAGAGTTGGGTAAATCACCAGTGCCCTCTAGTGTTCAGAAGAAGCAACACCTTGGAAGCCACAGTCGGCTGCAGGGGCTTTGCTAATGCAGCTGTTGGGCTTTTTTGTTAGGAAGAAATGTGGTTTGTTTCTATTATATTTGGTAACCAAAGAGTTCCAGCTTTTCCCATAAATTCTCTGTAAACAGAAATGCTGCATTTTTCAAGTCAGGCGATATTTATTTCATAGTTATCTCTAAAAGCACAATGAAATCTAATTATATCATTCTCGACGGGGCTAAGAATAGAAGTCCTTTAAAAAAAAAGAAGAAGAAACAATTTCAGCAAGGCTTTCCTATATTTAAGGAAGGCCAATACCAATAAATTGATACAGACCCATTATTTAATGTCTGGAATTTAGTGTGTGTGTATTTGTGTATGTGTGTATATATTTTTTATGTGTTTCTAAGTAAATGTGAATGTGATAGGATAATTAATTCAGTCTCTAAAAATCCACAGAAGACACGAAGAGTTATCCTTCTTGTCCCGGGGAGCAAATAAATAAGACATTTTCAAGAGAGTCCACAGGCAAAAACCATCTGTTTGAAATCACTCTGATTATAGAAGCTGGTAATTCTTGGTCCCAAGGGAGGCAGCCAAAGGGTGGAGTTTTTTTTTAAGGTGATACATCCCTGAGAGAGCCCTAAAGACTGGAAGCAGGGAGTGTCCCTCCTCCCTACCAACCAGCCAAGGCCTGTCTCCCATGCCCGCTACAGGTCTGAGCCTGGAGGTGCTGTGCAGAGTGTGAGCCTAAACCACACCTGGACCACTGTGGAGAGAGCAGTGGTCCATGGGGTGTAGTGTACCACGGACAGCAACAAGAATGACTAAATATCAGGGGGAGGATGACTCATAAACTCATGAAAACACTGAAATTTGTTTAGCTTGGCCAGAGAGAGAATGATAATAGTCAGCAAATATGTGACTCACAGAGAGGTTGTTTAAAATGGGATAAATAAAGGATGAAAAGGAAATTAAACTGATAAGGGTAGAGTGCCTTTCTGGAAATATTCACCAACCTGAAACTTAGGCAAGTATGAATGTGTTTCTGAAGGAAAAAGAGGAGTTTGAATTTCAGGATCTAAATTCCAAGTCAGAAGCAAGAATGATCATAATTTAAAGATGGTTTGGAGATTCTGGGGCATTCAACATGATTGTCTGGAATGGCCTGACCTTTCCTAACAGCTAAATTAAGCAAGCAATCGTCATTTCTTTTTTTTTTCCTTTTTCTTTATTTCTTTTTTTACATAAATCGTTCCCTCTGCACTGAAATTTCTCCCTACTATTTTTTTTCATTTCCATCACCTCTTTCTTCATACATGTTTACCTATGCCTGGAATACCCTGTCCCAGTCCATATGATTCATTCACTGTATTCATTTCTTCCACAGATATTTTCCTTCCTGCCCTTTGCCAATGGTGACCCAGAGCAATGTTTTCAGCAAACAGTATATATAGGTTACAGGTTATTACAGTCTCCTGTTGCAACGGACCGATATTTTTGTCCCCTCCAAAATCATATGTCAAAAACTTAATCCCAGTGTGATGGTATTTGCAGGTGGAGCCTTGGGAAGTAATTAGGTCATGAGGATGGAGCCTCCATGTGCCCTTATAGGATTAGTGCCCTTCTAGGAAGAGGCTGGAGAGCAGCTCTTTTTCTACCATGTGAGGACACAGGAAGATGACCTCTCTAAGTGAAAGAGGATGTTTCACCAAGAACACAACTATGCTGCCATCCTGGTCTCAGACTTCCCAGCCTCCATAACTGTGAGAAATAAACATTTGTTTTTTAAACCACCCCATCTATGGTAATTTGTTATGGCAGCCCAAGCTGACTAGGATGTGGAGCAAACTGCTTAAGTTTAAACAGTTCTATAAAGTCAGGCAAATCACTCAACCTCCCTGTGCTTCAGTTTGTAAAATGGGAAAAGTTATAAGACCAGGTGTGAGGATTAAATGAGTTAACATACAGCCCTTTAGAATAAAGTCTGGCATATAAAAATCACTGTTAAAATGTAAATGATTTCTTGGGGGGCACCTGGATGGCTCAGTTGGTTAACCATCCAACTTCAGCTTGGGTCATGATCTCTCAAGGTTTGTGAGTTCAAGCCCTGCATTGGGCACTGTACTAGTGCAGAGCCTGCTTGGGATATTCTCTCTCTCTTTCTGCCCCTGTCCTTCTCATGCTCTCTCTCTCTCAAAATAAATAAATAAACGGTTTTAAAAATGTAAATGATTTTTTAAAAACAATTTTAAACTATTTTTACTATAATAGTAAGAACGCACTTTACAATGTGACCAAGTATACACACACACACACACACACACACACACACACACACACACACTTAGCCTGCACTGATGGTTCAACAAGGCACCTTTAAAAACAACAAGGGGGAACTGTGGGGAATAAGTTTAGGAATTCCCTGAGCCTGCACTGATGGGTTAACAAGGCATAAAGAATTACAAAGCCATAGGATGCTCACTCTCAAATTTGAGTAAACAAGATTAGGTAAATAGGTATAGAGAGGGCGGGGCAAAGGCCCCAATACAAAACATGGGTATGTGAAATAAACAAGATTAGGTATTCAGGGTGGAAGCACCCCCCAACTTAGTACTATAGCAGAAAGCAGTTTTCACAGGAAGGAAGGACCAAATTAGGTAAGCAGGTAAATAGGGCTATAAACAGCTGCAGGGAGAAGTTGCCCAGAGTGGAGCTAATTAACAAAAGAAAGGTGCCTTGTTGACCCTGAGGTACCTTGCTCTTTCTTGTCCCCTAGACCAGTTTAGGTAAACAGAGGTGGTGCCTTACATCTGCTGGAAACAATTTTCTGCCAGGCGCCAGGATTTTGTTTTGTACTGATGCAAACCCCTAACTCTGCATATCTTCAAAGCCCCCTTTCCGTCATGTCCATGAGTTAATATTCAGTTTCATTGTCTCTTTGTGCACATCCATCACCATGTTTGTAAGCCTTCTGATCTTAATAAAAACGGAGCAAGGGCCCTTAATCGGGGTTCTTGTCTTCTCCCAGACATTAGCCATCTCTCGCATTTTAATCCTGCATCCTGCTTTCTTGCTAGACAAGAACTCTAGACGCAGAGTCTACATGTGTGTATATATATATATATACACGTATATATATATATATACATATATATATACACGTGTATATATATATATATATACGTATATATATATACACCGTTTATAGCCCTATGTATACACATGTCATTAAACAGAAGTATTAATACATAATAATTACCTAATTATATGCAATGCATTCTATTTTATTCTTCCATAGTTGGCTGAAAAAAATTTGGTCATTACCCATTAAATAACTTTTTATGTCTCATTATTGTTTCTTGACATACAGTTTGAAAAATATTTCTTAGGATACAAAGTTTAGGCTACAAAGCTTTCTGGGATGTAAGAGGGAAATAGAGCATGCAGATATCATATCTAGAATTTCTGACAAGTTCTACACCTCCAGGATTTCTTTTTAACATTCCAAGTCCACGATGTAGCACTATCTCTTCTTGTGGGCACAGATTTTTTTTTTAACTAAACATGGTACCAACAACAAGAACTACAACAGCAGCAACAATAAAACTGTCACCTTGCTAGAGCTTCCATGTCCTAAGCTAATCAAATGACAGGTGTTTCTAGTATTCTGTAAAAGATTATGTTACAAGGAGAAGTAAGCATGTAGCTCTAGGACTTCAGCAGTGCTGAGCAGATTAATATAACTTAAGAGCACTGAGTGGATGCTGGGTAGGTAGGTAGTAGCTGATCATCTTCTTCCCTCCAAAAAAGTACAATAACCAACCAAACAAGACCCCCATGACTATATGTGTGTGTGAGTGTGTGTGTGTGTGTGTGTGTGTGTGTGATATTAGAGTGTATAACAGATAGTAAGGATAAGTATTGCTTAATAAAACTTCTATTTAATTTTAAAGATATGTTTAGATTTGTGTAAGTGATATAAAACTGACTTATACGGAACATTATCAAATAAACTTTTGAAATTATACTTTTGAAAAACACCATTTCAGATGATCTGACAACTTTACAGGTAGATCCCAAGAGGGCCACTTAAGGATTAACTTCAATCAGGAACTAAACTGTGTCTTGCTTTTCCCATGGATTTCTCTTGTTCTTTCCAAATTCATAAAAAGACAAAGATTAAGCAAGAATATTCTAAAACAGTGGAAGTATACCTGCAACCACATAAGGAAGAGTCACTGAAATAATAATAATAATAATAATAATAATAATAATAATAAAGAACAAAAATTTGTCATGGCGAATATAGCCAGCTGGTGCCCTGCAGAAGCTTGTGGGACAGATGTTGGATTTCCTGGAGTTCAGACAGAGGTCTGATTCTTTTCAACGGCCAAGATACTGTCTGCAACTCTGGAAACGTGTTCTGCTTTCATAGATTCAGCCAGGTCCACAAAGTTCCAGGCAAGAAGGGAGCAAGCTGAATAAGAGACAACTTGTGTATGAACAGGAATCAACTACGACAGCATGCTCTTCCACAGCTCTCTGTAAATTCATTGTCCCTACGCTGTAGACACAAAAGATAATTTAATTCTATAGATGCAGCTCTGTGCTGACTGTACATACCTCAATGACTATCATTTTCCAATCAGCATGGAACACTTTTGCCCTTTCCTGCAAAGTGTTACATATCTCCTTTGTCCAGTATTGCAGACTCACAGACGTGTGATTTTAAGATGTGAATCCAGATGCCTTCAAAGGTCTGTCTGGCATTCTGATTACTATTGTGTTCTTCAAATGTTTTCTTGCTGGTGACTGTCACTGTTATACTCTGTTTTAAAATTGCAAAAAATGGGCCCTCCATCTTCTAACAAGGTCATCTCACAATGACCCTTAATAAGCAGCTAAACTGCAAGGCTTGATGTGTAGAATTTGTTCAAAATCTAAATCTAGGCATGCAGTCAGGTCTCAATAATGAATTTATGAGCTCGCTTGTGTCAGACAAGTGCTGGTGAATTAATAGTGTATTCTGGAATGCTGGATAGTTATGTTTTTTTGGTCAGAGTACGTTGCGCCAATAACAAATAGCAGGTGCCAAATCTCAGTGGCTCCACACACCAGAAGTTTATTTCTTGCTCACATATGTTCGCCATGAGTTGACAGGGGGTTCTGTTCATCATACTTGTTTGGAGATCTGAACTAACAGGATCCAACTTAACACACATTTCCATGATTACCACAGCCAAGGGAAGAGAGCATGTCAAATTGTTTAATAAGCACGCACCTAGAAGCAGCACACATCACTTCTGCCCACATGCATTGGCCAAAGCAAGTCACAACGCCACACCTCACGTCAGGGGGATGAGAAAGCACAAAACTAACAGTGTTTAGAAGGAAAGTTGGAAATATTTGGTAAACAACCCTACTGACTACCATTTTCCTCATTGTTCACATTTATTTCATGACCAAGACCAGTTCCTTGACAACTCATTTCAGTTTCGACTTTCCGTTTACTTTTTGACTTAGTCTATAATCTCATCATCCTTCAACTGGATTACAGAAAGGCCTTTAAACTTTGCCCAATAACCCACATTTTATATTGCAGTCATATTGGATTATTTACAGACCAGCATATTTTTTTCCACACCCTCCTGCTTCTCCTCACATTTCTTCCTGTTATCTTCCCCTCATCCTTGCATCTCAAATTCTACATCCTTGAGAAAGGCTTCCTAGAAAGCCCCACATACTCTCCAGTCCACATCACAGTTAGTAACACTGTGCTGCTTTTTCTCTATTTGTGTTTTTTTGGCAAGATTTGTGTTTCTGTTATTGTAATTAACAATATATAATCTTTTAATGTTTACAAAGATGTAGGCTCCCTGAGAGTAATATCCATTCTTCCAGAAGAGCCAAGGCAAGCTCAACCCACGTTTCTGTGTCTCTACTTTCATCTATTTTTGGTCTTTGTGTCCCTGGTGTCTGGAATACTACCAGAATTCAGTAAAAGTCAAATTAACCTATTAATCTGTACCAGGAAATATAACTCACAGGCATTCCTGATATTTAGTCCATACTAGAAGGAAAAGCTATTTTAAAACATTCCAAAATAAAAATTATTACTAAAAATAGACTCAGAGAAAAAGACACCCGAAGAATGTTCTGGAACATTATCATTAAGCCATAGTGGTTGTTCATTACCTTTTTGTCTGAGCTCCCTAAAATATATGTAGTAATCTATGATTTTTTGGATAGTGTAGGATGGAGTCTGAGGGTTTTTCTCATTTCTAAAGCTCTTCTGAAATGTGATACTCTTCATACCTGTCATCATTACTTCCTATCACTCAACAGCCTGATACATTTCCCAAGGTTGCAGCTCTTATTTTAATTCTATTTAGTGAGGCCACTTGCTTCCTGATGGTTCCCAGGACAGCATCTCAGTCTTGCCCCCACCTCTAGAGTACTCACAGTAGAAATATACACAGTAGAGTACTCACAGTGAGAGATCAGAACTAGAAACCTTGCTCTTATTGGTTATGAATAGATTCATTTCAGGCAGGCAGGGCTGATAACTTGATAGCCAGATCAAAGAATTCCCAAGGGTATGTCTATTTGCCTTCTATATTCTGTGCTTTTAACTGCTTATTATTTGCTTTAGCAGCATTAGGCCACTCACACAGTCTGTGTTTTGTACAGTATGCACTTGTCTGGGAGTCCTGAACCCCTTTAATAAGGAATTTCAATGTTAAGCTAAAGCCATGAAGAAAAGCACAGTAGTTCCTTCATATGTCAAACCAATTTCAGTTTCTTTCTTTATTCCAAATCCCAATAATTATTCACCCAGTTCAACTAAATTAGGAATTTCCACTGTATAAGAATAGAATTCTCCCAATCTATGTTCTCAAATTTCAATTTACATTCTTATTTATGATTAAAAACAACTTAATGATATAATAATAATTAAGAGAAGAAGGAGGAAATAAAGGAGAGGGGAGGAGAACTCAATCTTATTGTTTTTGGTTATTTTTTTAATCTCAAAATAGATTCTCAGCAAATACCAACTAAAATCTCACTAGAAGTGACTCATTGTTTTCATGCTGCCATTGAGATCAATTGAGTTCACGGTAGCTCTGTGTGGGTGTCTCTGAAATAAGATCTTAAATGATAAATTCAACTCAACTCTAGAGGAACATGAAAATGTCTTGAAGACTTTTAGTGGGAGGAAAGTTTGGGTCTCCTTTTCCTACCATCACTAAACCATATCCTTTCTGTACAATTGTTGTTCAGTGATAAGCTCAGCAATCTAGTATAGCTCCCTCCCTCTTCAGAACGGGAAATACTCCAATGAAATTGAAAACATTTGAAGTTTCCTTATACGACTGGCTATTCTACGTGTTATCACATTTAATTTTGTAGGAACCCTGCAGGTTCCCCTGTATCAATGAGATTGATACTAGAAGAACTAACAGAACATACAGGCTAGTTTCTGGGGGTTTTGTTTGTTTGTTTACCATCTTCTTCCTCCCTTACAGAGCCTAATTGTTTCATGTCTCCTTTTCTTCCATGTGTCTCATTGGAAATCGACCTCTTGCCTGCCTTTGCAGGTGTATCAAGACTGGATTAAAACTCATGATTTCATTATCCGGGTCTAATTTGCAGGAGAGGGAAGCATGTGTTCTTGAAGCCAGGGCTTCACAGGGTTTCTGGGAAGGGCTTTCTTGCCGTTAAGAAAACAACACAGAAATAAAGAGCTTATTTTCTGCCTCTGGACATTGCCATTTCCTGATGTGATCCAAAAACTGCTTTAGCAACCTGCACACAGGAAGGGAGGCCTGAGGGCTGCCCAGCAGAGACATGGAAGGAATCAGTGAATCAGGTCCTTGAGGACATCATTGTTGATCATATTGCACCTGGGGCCTCCTTTCTTCTTACTCTGACATTCAGCTATGTGGGAAAAAATAATCCCTCACTCATTAAGGTAATTTGAATCCAATTCAGGGATAATTTATTCCTGTCTCAGTGACTCTTCCCTTACTTCTGGCTGTTACTCCTCACACGTGGAACCAATGACAAAACTATTTTGATTTCCCATTGGTTCTATTTAGAATTGCCAGATAAAATACAGGAAGCCCAGTTAAATTTGAATTTCAGATGAACAATGAATATTTTAGGATAATTATGTCCCATGCAATGTTAAGGACATACTAACACAAAAAATTATTCATCATTTATGTGAAATTTCAAATCTAACTGGTACCCCATATTTTTGTTTGTTCAATCTGGCAACCCTAATTCTATTAGAACAATATTAGGAAGAAAAATTTGAAAAAGTACTTCGCAACAAGCAGCGGGAGGTAGCATCAAATAGAGTATGTGTGATTTGATTAAGAGGCATTTGGGTATGAGGAAAACACCTAACTCAAATTTTCATTCATAAATTTAGATAATAAAAAAAGTCATAAATGCATATGTACAGTAAAGCAAATACATTACCAGATATATTATCATGGAAAGAAGCTAAAAGAAAGGAAATTTCTTTTAACACCAATTTTGCATTTTTTGCTACCCTTAAAAGCATATTTATGAAAGGCATTATTATTATTTTTTGAAAGATTACTTTTAAATGAACTCCTACTTTTTGTTTTCAACCTAGGCTCATGTTTGTTAAGATAGATCCTTGGATTCAAGACCTGTAAATATGGCATTTAGTTCTTGCATTCATTGGGAGAGATTTGTAAATTCCTAACAAAGAGAGATTGGGGGAGGAGTTAACTAGTTTATGGTAAAATGCAGTGGAATGTGATCTGGAAGTTCTGGGTTTAAGGCCCAGGAAATAAGAATAAGAAAGTAAGAAAATGGGCATGAATTCTCTTACCTTTCCAAAAGTTCTGTAAGATTTTAAGCAATGCCCTTAACCTCTAATTCTTAATATCTAAAATGGAGAAATGACTTATCATATAGATCATATATAGAATTTTTTGTGAGTTTAAAAAAGCCCTTTGCCAAGGACAGGCCCTAGTAAAATTATACAATAGCATTATGAGTACTATAATTAAAATAGCTTTCATAAAAATTATCAACCAGAGAAGTCTAATCTGGAAATATTCTCACCACTGCAATCCACAAGTATTATATTTCAATGTCTTTTATATGTCTTATTAAGAATCCATTTTACATCATGACTTCTCTCTAAAAGTGTCTATTTCTTTTGTGCAGAATCTCATTATCAAACTGTCCTGCGATAAAGATGTTCTGAATGGCATGCAACTATAGTCATTACCTCTGCTGTGTCTTTCCAAAGAGCAAATATAGATCTGTTTCCTCTGTATTAATGATATGATTTGAAAACTTCTCAAGTTTGGCAGGTGTGGATTATTCCATTTATGTTACTTTTCAAACTTTGGTCTTCTAATTTGATTATTCTGACTTTTGGCATTTTGCTGTAGAACTATAGATAGACTGAATTCTTGATTTAAAGGAGTTCTCCTGCCATGGGGGAAATAAATGGAATGAGATGGAAAGTTCATTGTAAGCCTTTGATTATTTTAGAATTAAAAATACATATCACCTAATGGCCCATATGGAAGCTAAAATGTTTTTGAGATTTTCTCAGAGAAGGTTTATAGAAAGAAATGTTGGTAAATTGTTAATCAGGATAAACACATTCCAATCAAACACATAGAAATTTTAATTGTTCTTTAAAACTCATACTTTCAAGACGTTGCCAGAGTAAATGATTGTCTTCTAATTATACAATTGTTCTTGCTGCACACTTCATCTTCCAATCAAGACTGTTATGGAATGAAGATATAGAACAGAATGAAGTAACTTGATGAACATAGAGTCTTTGATACTATAACTATGCCTGTGTTGTTTCTAGGACTTTTGCCTCTCTTTGCACAAAGAAGACAAGTTGATCAATTTAAAATTGTTTTAAGTATTTTAAAAGTATTTTAAAAATCTTTAAAGTATTGAAACTTGATTGTTCTAATGGTACAATGGCACGTGTCCTTTGATGAGAAGAGCTAATGCAAAACTGTGTCTTAAAATACATTGTGAACACAGAAAAACTCGATAGAAATTTATTTTGTTGACATTAAATTACCGAATTTAATCTCCAAACATATTTTGAACTTCAACTATGTGTCAGAAACATTAGCAGTTGGAGCTAGGGGGAAAAAATGAAAAAACAAACAAACAAACAAACACACCATATTGGATATTGTTTGGATATTGTCTGTTCCTTTCAGGGCCTTCAATTAGGGGACAATAATAAATCCTCTATAATATAGAGACCTTGTCACCCCTATTGTTTATTTTTATTTAATTTTATTTTGTTTGATGAAAAGATCTGCAATCAACTCAATTCTGATTTTATGGCTATATTTATGGATGTAGGAATAGTTTTGAATTTTATGTAAGGTAATTTCTTATGTCCCAGTCAGCCATTGGCATCTAGACCAATTCTATACATTATATACATTTGATACAACTACACCAAGGTTTAGAAATAATTTAAATGCCTAGCACATTGTATGTCACATGAAAGGTGCCTCACACATGGCTGAGATTGTGGATTTATTTCACAAATATGTATATACTTTCATTTTGGGGGGGGGGGTGGGCAGAGGGAAAGGGAGAGAGAGAATTTCAGGCAGGCTCCATGCCAGCTCAGAGCCCAAAGCAAGGCTCGATCTCATACCTGTGAGATGATCATGACTTGAGCCAGAATCAAAAGTCAGACACTTAACCAACTGAGCTATCCAGGTCGCCCCACAAATACATTTTTAAAAAGCTTAATTATAGCTGAAGAAGAAAAGTTGAGTTCAAAGGTGATATTTTCTGACATTGATACAAACAAAAAAAATTAAAATTTCCTCATTCATGTTAAAACAAGTTGTGAGAATGAAAATAAAGAATTAAAAGATGGTGTCAGTGTCAGCTTAGACATCTTTAGTCAAAGGTATGGCAAAAAGTTAAAAAGCTTTTTTTTATATTTGGAGATTCTTTTTAAAAGAGAAATAGAGAAAAAGTCCATAGGAAATAAAATTGTTTTAGGTTTTGTGAGTACAGAATTCTAAAAAGATTACTAAAAAAATGTCCTTCCTGTTAAAAAGAATTTTTTAGTTAGAGAGAGAGAGAGAGAGAGAGAGAGAAAGAGAGAGAGAGAGAGAGATTCCTCCACAATGTGCTTGACAGAAGGAGAGAGAGAGACAGACCCATGTAGCTGTTCAGACAAGGTGCAGAATAAGCAATTCAATCACTGACCAGAGTGATGACATTCCAAGAACCCATTCAAGGAATCCTATTATATCATTTCTTACTCATATTATTTCTCTCTATTAGCCAACCACTATAGAGAAAATGATGACAGAGAAGGAAAAGAAAACATAGGGCAACCCACAGACCCTTTTCCTTTAAGTCTTTCATTACTCAGCAAGCCGAAGGTAGAATGTGTCAGTAGAGACTATGTATATCGAGAAGTAAATAGAAACAGCTGAGGAGGCTTGAGCAGCATTTCCATTGTTCTTGTAAAAACAAAATGTATTGCACGTTTGAGCTACCTAATATGAGTTGCATCATTTTGGTGACTCTGGATGCATTTTTTGCATCTAGAACGAGCACTATGCAATATAAATATAAACAGAAAAAATTAGGCTAAAATTAAAAATACTAACCTTTCTTAACTCTGATCATTATGTAGCAAACACAACACTGACAAATCAAGAGAAAAACTGCAAGAGAAAGGAAAAAGCCTTACATTTTAAGACCATTTCCAGCAATTTATCCTTGCTTTAAAAAAACAAAACAAAACAAAACAAAACATATTTTCATTTTGCACCAGCCCTGGAAGTTTGCATCATCAACCCTCCACAGTAAAAATGGTATCTGTTGCATTACATTAGAATCTCATTCTTGCCTCTCTATCACAAATCACATCTTCTTTATATTTTTCTATATCAACCTACATGGCTCTCACTGCTGATGGCAGGATTGATCTTACTCTCCTAGTTTAGCTTCAAACATGGCACAAAAATGTCTGTCTTGGTGTAAGCAGAGAATATATGAGCACTCATGGAATACGCTCATTTTTAGAGTTCAGAGTTTATGGAGCCACATGTAACACCTGGATCAAACCTAACAGAGAAAACCCAGAGAAGTAGAAATCTTAGCCATTCACTGCATGAGAAACCACTGAACAACACAAAAGAACCAAAGCTCTCTGAAAGCTGCCAGGAAATAGAACACAATGCCTCTCAAGGTTATGGGCCCCTGCCACTAATAATATTAGAAACAGGCTTAATTACACTTAGCAAGAGTGGCTGTTAGTAAATGGTTTATAGGTTAAAATCAAGGGTAATTGTGGACAAGGAACTTGAGATTGACCTCTATTTCAGCAATAAATAATTATGAGACTTTAGGAAATTACTTATTTTTTCCGTGAACAGGTTTCCTCATCTGTAAAGCTGGAATCATAGTAATACCACATGGGGTCTTTGTAAAGATTGAATGAGACCACGTATGAGGCCACTAACTCAGTGTTGTATGTACAGAGTAAATGCTCAATGAAGTCGACAATCACTATTTGGGGGTATATGTGTGACAAAGGTAGAGGAGAGAAGGGATTTCTACTTTGATTAGGAGATTAGACTAAGTGATGTTAGAACTTTTTACAATTATAAACTTGTATAGGAAATGACACAACAGCTAAAGCTGCAAATTTGGCAGGAAGCCAGAGGCAGATGTAAACATTAAAGACAGTAACCAAATTTAAATGGAAATCCCAGGCACAGGTGGAAACTAAAGGTAGACTATAAGCCCCATACAGAATATTTCAGCATGTGGAAGATGATTCTGTAGCTCAGGAATGTGAAGATGGTGACATATTGCTGTCAAGCGGTTCGGTACATCATGGTAGCCACATGAGGCATCTGGCTATTTAAATTTAAATGTAAATTATTTAAAAATCAATACAATTTAAAATCCAGTATTTATTAGCCACATTTCAAATTCTGAATGACTACAGACACCTAATGGTTACTGTACTGGACACAGAAGATACAGAACATTTGCACTATTGCAGAAAGTTCCATTGGACTGTCTCTAGGGAAAGGTAGAGTGCTACATGTCTTTGGGTCTGTGGTTTCATTTCACTCCCAGAGGAAATCTCTACTTTCTTTTCTTATTGCAGCTATTCATTTATTTTCCCCTTCCATATTTTTACTCTCTCACTGAATATTTAGAAGAAAACCAAGGAAAGCTCTGTGGTAAGAAAAATTCTAAGAAACTCTCTAAAATTGTCACCTCTGGTATGGGCATCCTGTATAGTCCCCTCCTCCTGAGTGTGGGTGGGCCTGACCTAATCAGATGAGTCCTTTCAAAAGAGGGCTTACAGGGGAGCCTGGCTGGCTCAGTCAGTTAAGCATCCGACTTTGGCTCAGATCATGATCTCACGGTTCGTGAGTTCGAGCCCCGCATCAGGGTCTGTGCTGACAGCTCGGAACCTGGAGCCTGCTTTGGATTCTGTGTCTCCCTCTCTCTCTGTTCCTCTCCTGAGAGCACTCTGTCTCTCTGTCTCTCTGTCTCTCTCTCCCTCTCTCTCTCTCTCTCTCAAAAATAAATAAAGATTTAAAAAATGTAAAAGAGAGCTTACAAATAAGAGAAACAAGTCAAAGCAACATTCTCCTGCTGGCCTTGAAGGAGCAAATGGCAATGTTGTAGAGAAAGCCATGTGGAAGGGAATGTCCAGATAAATCCTAAGAACTGAGAGTAACCCTGGTCAATAGCCAGCAAGAAAACAGGACCTACGATCAAAAAGAACTGGTTTCCACTAACAACCTGAATGGCCTTGGAAGAGGACCCTGGCCCTCAGATAAGAACCCAGCCATGGCCTACACCTTCATATCAGCTTAATAGTACCCTAAGCAGAGAACCCAGATGAGCCATGCCTGGACTTGTGATCTACAGAAATGTGAGATAATCACATAGGTGCTGTTTTCAGCTACAAAGTGCATAATACTTTGTATTATTTATTTACTTTGTATTATATTATTTACTAGTTGTTATGCAATAGAACACTAACACAAGCCCCTATTAAACACAACCTCCTCTCCCACACACAAGCATGTGCACACATAGAGAGACAAACTTGCCCACACACACACTCACTTTTTCTTTTTTAAATCAAAGAAGTGTAAGTTTTAAAATGCAATGTGTTTTTCTTGTTTTGTTTTCATTTGTTTGCTTTACTAGCATAAAAGTTTAAAAAAAGGTATGTTCAAAATTTTGCTGCTGGATTTGGCCAAGGAATAGAAAGGAGGTGAAGCAATTAGCTGGGATTCCAGCATTTTTACATTTTCTTCATATAGAATCAAATGTACTCGACTCTCAACAACTCCAAGAAAGGAAAGAATAAATTTTCACTGTGACAAAAAGGCGGCTCTGCAAGTATTTGATGACTGCTTAAAGGTACCAAATTATCACATATCGTGGCTGAAATTGTTCTCTCAGGTTAGATCACTGGACCCCAAGGCCTCTATTAAAATGTAATGTGTTATATGGTGGTTGGGTAAAGAGTGAAGAGTTCTCATTAAAACCTACAGCTTCAAGCCAGATTATCACTTTCTAATAGAAAACAGACCTGAAGCAAATGGGCCGAAGGTTAGATAAACTTGGATAGGGAGGAGGCAGGGGGAAGGAAAGGTCAAGAACTATTCCCCAGCAGGTAGACCCAAACCGTCATGGGTGAGAAGCTACCACTGACAGAGGGTCTCTGGAGCTCCTGCTGGGGAACCCCAGTGCAGTGATGAGGCTTCAGAAAGGGGAGGTGAGGAAGGCTAAGGCAAACTTCACCTGCTTTATGATTTTGCTCACTGCCCCCTGATGTGTAAACACCACCTTTCAAGTCACATATGAATTCTCATCCCTGAGGAAGGAAATGTCTGAAGGCTTGCTGCCCTAAGTGGCTCTTGACAGAAACCTGAGGAATCCTGAGGAGAGAAGACACTTGTAAGAGATCAATGGAATCCAATTAACTTTGCCACTGATGACTTTTGTCACAGTTCTTTATCAGAGGGGGGGATGAAACAGTGGGATACAGAATCTAGACATGAAAGAAAGTTGCTGAGTGAATAGGTTTCTAATGGTTTCCTGCCTTCTCTTCCCTTTTTAAAAAATAAAATACCTTTGAAGGGGAATCATTTCTCAATAATATTATGGCCATATAAGAATTACACCAGATATGATAGGTCAAATATGAAATATGACCAGTTAGTTGAAATAAGCTTTTGAAAATTCCAGAATGTGCACACTAGGTAATGCTGTGTTCAAATGGAGCATTAAAAGTGGGTTGTCTGATTTTCTTCAGGTAGGTTCGCCTGCATATCCAGTGTATTAGCATCTTAAAATCAGGGACTCTACCTTATTTTTCTTTTGACTCTATCTCAAAATCAGTATCATGCTGAGCAGGGGATAGATGGTTAGTAAATACCTGGTGATAATGTAACCACAACCACTGATCAAGATAAATGACTATTGCAGGTACATGTGGCATAACATATCTAAATATACATACATATATGCCAGGACACACATGCACTTCTCAAACACAGAACTAACCCATGGGGGAAATGTGACAACCATCTTGTGGTCCTCCCTATTTGTGGGGGTAAAAAAGAGATGAGAGGCAGAATTTGTCTTCCTCCCCAAGCCTCATCTTGATCCTACCATCAAGCAACACCACATTCAATCATTCTAGTTTTGACTTAGCAGAAAAGTATTGCCACAGTCTTATGTTAGGCTGGCGTAATATTTGCTTTGTAAATCAGGGGCTTCTTGTTCAAACTTGTATACCCATGGCTTGTTGATGACTGTACCACATGCTTCAATCAAAAGTAGCTACAGGGGCACCTGGGTGGCTCAGTTGGTTAAGTGTCCAACTTTGGTTCATGTTAGGATCTCACAGTTGGTGAGTTCAAGCCCTGCATCGGGCTCTCTACTGTTAGCACAGAGCCCGCTTCAGATTCTCTGTCCCCTTCTCTCTCTGCCCCTCTCCCCCTTCTCTCTCAAAAATAAACATTTTTAAAATTTATTTATTTTTAAATGTTTATTTATTTTTGAAAGAGAGGCAGACTGCGAGTGGGGGAGGGGCAGGGACAGAGTGAGAGAGGGGGCGCAGAATCTGAAGCAGGCTCTAGGCTCTGAGCTGATTCCAGGCTCTGAGCTTTCAGCACAGAACGCGACACGAGGCTGGAACTCGGGAAGGCGAGATCATGACCTGAGCCGAAGTCAGACGCTTAACCTACTGAGCCGCCCAGACACCCCAAAATTAAACAGTTTTTAAAAAGTAGCTGCAGCATGCCCTTTAAAGGGCATATATCATCATCATACATCAGCCTATAACAATTAGCTTCTCTATGACAACTTACAATTTTCAGATTAAATATAAGGTTATTAGGAACATGCCAATCAGGATAAAGAAGCAGGATATGTTGGCAAAAATAAGGTAGAGAAAAGAATTCTGGGCAGTGATACTATCCATAAATCATGATAGACTTCAAAATACCATTTCAAATGGACTATCTTGCTTTCCCCCAAATACACTTTCCTGAGCATCTTTATATGGGATAATATTAAATCTCTCTGCCACAGTTGAACCCAACTCGGGGATTAGATTTGTACAAAGCTATTTGTTTCAACCATTAGGCATAACTTAAATATGGTTATTTCTTCCAGGCATCCATAAATAAGTGATCAAAGATGTGCTTGCAGGATACATTTAGAGTTCTCTAAAACTATCAATATGGGAAAAAATAATCAAAGCCTGATATTTGGGAACTATTAGTTCTTATCACCTTCAGTGTAGAGCCCAAAAGACAGCATAATCTTGCCCTGTTCTTGTGTTCAGCCTCATTGTTTTACTGTGTGAATTTGCTTTTGCTACATTTATATCATCTATATAGCTCAGATTGGTGACGAGGGCTGGGTTTAGCCAGGCAGTTCTATTGGTCTCTTCTGAGTGCACTCCTGCATCTGTGTGAGCTGCCAAGTTGGCTTGTACTAGGTGGTTTTAGGATGGCCTTAGCTGGAATGGTTGACTTTGCCTTGCATGGTCTCTAAGCCTCTAGCAGCTCAGCTCACGCCTGTTCACACAGTGGCTTGAATAAACTTCCAGGAGAGTGAGGAGAAGTGTCAAGGCCTCTTGAATCTGTGCTCAGAACTGGCAGATTTCTTCTGTTGCATTCTACTGGCCAAAGTAAGTCACAAAAACAATCCTGATTCAAGGGGTGAGTCAATTTCCCCGTAGAAAAAGCTAAAATGTTATACTGTTAGTGTTATGGATCCGGAGAGGGTAACAATTACAGCCATTTTTACAATCTGCTGTACACCCGAGACTCTAGACTACATACTTGGTCATCCTCTGTCCCCCCTCAGACCTCCTGCCTTTACATAGGCAGCGCCCTCCTCTGCATCTTCACTACACCTTCCGTCTACTGACTTTCGCTATTAAGATTAGGTCAACATTCCTTCTATGAGGTGGACTGCCCTGAACCCTAGATGAGGTAGATTCCCCTCTTCTGTGCTCTCACCATCCTCAGCCTATGCATCCTTACCAAATTTTACTATCATTTTTCCAGCATTCAACTACCTCCCATGCTTGAGGAAAATGAAAGTGTTTTCATCTATTTATTATGACAATACAGGGTATCTCCTATGCATAGAAAATATTCAACAAATATTTATTAACCAATATTTCCAATCATTGGAAATTCATACATAGTCACCAACAGTGAAGGGGCGTATATTTTCTAGGTAGGAACTTGAAATTCTTTCTCTCTGCCAAGCCTAAGAAATGTGAGAGTTCATAAAATTAAGTCTAAATAGTCATAGCTTTAAAAAAATTTCAAAGCAAATGAAGTGTTCAATCCAATAACTTCTCCAAAAAATAAAATTGGATCCTTAATGTTATCAACTAATTCAGACACCATAACTTATCCAGTGTGTTAAAAAGTAATGGGCCTGGCAATCAGTCCTGAAGGACCCCATTTGTCACTTCTCCATGAGGATTTGCTACAATTCACTGCTATCCTATATTATTTTAGGCTACAATCAGTCTTTTAGCTAGGTTCACACTTAGACCGAAGTCTAGCATTTTGCTTATTAACTTTTCCTATGATAGACTGTCAGAAGTCCCATCTGAAATCCTGTTAAATTACATCTACTTCTCAACCTAATATAATCACTTGGCCACTGCCGCAGCAAGCTACAAATTATCTGGTGAGACCCAATTTTCCCTTTAGTGACCTAAGATACAATTCCCTGTTTTGTTCCCTAAATGAGCCAAATTGTCTGTTTTTGATAAAAGACTTCAAAATTCTAGTGTTTTAATTCAAGTGCTTATCTTCTTACCTTTTGTATATAACACATACAGATAGTACTCTGGCATGATTATTTCACCTCTTTACCAGCTGCCTGCTATCCATTTACTAGTGAGTTAATAGCTCTAATTAGAGACCAATGAAAAGTTTAATAAAGCCATTTTTCCTCTAAGTCTCAAAACAAGCAAAAATATATTACATTATCACATCACATCTGATATATGGAATCTAGACCAACTTTTACGATGATTTGATAAGCTTTCTCACTTTGAATTTCTCATAAAAGAATACTCAGTTTGAATGCACAATGGAAGATCTGACATCCCACATGCATATTTTTTCATTGTTTCTGTTTTTGCTAAATGAAATATCTCTATCTTGAAAGTGTTTCAGGGTCAAAGTCTTATGTTAGGCTGATTTTAAGATTTACTATCTTTTTGATGTAGTCTCATATTGTCTATTTACTTTGGGTTAAGACGATTTATTAATATGTTATCTGTAGAAGCTTGATAACTACAAAACAAACAGATAAAAATCATCTAGTTACCCTGTCTACTTCATAGGTTTGTTCTGAGATTTTTAACAACACAATACAGGTAATGCACTGGACTAGTACCTGGGGCACTGTAGAAACTCAATAAACATTTATTATTATTAAAATCAGTTCCTGCTTTATAGGAAGTTTATAACTTCTCACAATATCTTTTCACTATCCTCCCTCTTATTTAATTTGAAATTACATGGTCATCTTCACAAAAGCCTTGTAAGAAACTAGTCTTTCTAAAATAATTCTTTGTGACTTTAAAGTCAAGACATATTTTTCTTTGGATAAAATATTCTTCATTTCTAAATCTTTTCTGTTGTACAGTGAAACTTTGGATTGCAAGTAACTTGTTCTGCGAGTATTCCACAAGATGAGCAAACATTTCTAACAAATTTTAACTTGATAAATGAGCAATGATCTTGCAATGCTAGTAGTATATGACGCCAAACATCACATGATCACAACTGAGCCAACGGTGCTTGAAATTCGCTTTGATATATAAGTGCTTTGGATTATAAGCATGTTTCTGGAACGAATGATGCTCACAAACCAAGATTTTACTGTATATTCCAATACCCTTGCATTCCTTTTTCAACACTAATATGGATGGCAAGTTAGCTAAAACAGACATTCTACAGATGGTATCAAATGCCCTCTGCATTCACACAATCAAGACTTCCCACGTATTCACAAGGAAGACAGGCCAGGGATTCAATTGTCTCCTGCTTTTCAGCACTGCACTAATCCTGTCTATATCACGATGACTGCTCCTGCTTCCTGCAGGCGGCTGTGAGCTGAAGCATCCTCGAAGCTTCATCATACATTAAAATGACTTTTTAATGATAGCTTTAAAAGCTTTGGAGTTAGTTGAGGTTCAAAACCTGGCATGGT
Source organism: Prionailurus bengalensis (assembly GCF_016509475.1). NCBI lineage: Eukaryota > Metazoa > Chordata > Mammalia > Carnivora > Felidae > Prionailurus > Prionailurus bengalensis. The sequence continues at coordinate 53,910,390 of NC_057350.1, forward strand.
TATTTCTAGCTGTGTGACCCTGGGCAAGTTATGCAACTTTTCAAAGTCTCCCTTTCCTCATTGGTAAAATTATGGATGGCTAGTTATCTTGGAAGGGGCAATGGCAGGGATGTGGTAGGGAAAGCATAATCCAGACTTAGGTTGAAAATCGAATGGAATATTATGAAGGAGATATAAAAAGTGCAACCTAATATTTCCATAAGTTGATGGAAGTACCAAAACAGACATGATAGAGGGAAATGTGGAGCCAAATATGTTTGTTGTTGTGGTAGTGGTTCTTCCAGTTTCTCTCAGATGGCAGGGACTATGAGTGTATGCATAACCTGAGTGCACATATTTATATTTATCTTTACACACCAATGTATATATAGTTAGAAGGGGGAATCAATAGAAAATATAAATCAGAAAATACAAAAGAGAAAAATGATACCTGGAGAAAGGAGCAAATGGGATCAAGAGCACTAGTGTAGGGATTAGTTCAGAGAGAAGAAGAAATTCCTCTGGCGTACGTATTGGTCTGCTAGCGCTACCATAAGAAACACCACAGACTGTGCAGCTTACACAACAGAAATTTCTTTTATCAGCAGGTACGCGGCACGGAGAGGTGAACTTGGGGAGCGAAAAGCCATGGGAAGGGAAGTACTTTGGTGGGCAGAGAGAGGAAGGGGGGAGGGTGCAGGGAGAATACGGGAAAAGCACCCCTCCCCAAAAGCAGCTGGAGAGAAAGTGGAAAATTGGAAACAGCCGCGGGGACTAAACTAAAAAGGTAGAAAGGAGAAAGGAGAGGATTTAAATTCCATTAAGACTGTAAACAAGGGGAGCGCAAAGGCTGCAACTCTGCAGCTCCATACCTGGTGGTGCTCTGGTGGGAAGGGAGAATCCCCAGGAACAGAGTGGGGTCCGGGAGGTTCTCAGGCCACACGGGAAAAGCGGTTCCACTGCTGGAAGGACATTTGGTAGAGACTGTTGAAGCCACCTGGTCCCAGCAGACCCCAGAAAATGGCCACATTCACTGGTGCTGAACAAGGTCATTAAGGGTGAAGACTGGTACCAGATGTGTGTTGTGATTTTCCATAATCCCTGAAACACTGCTGCCACACTATCTTGCGAACTTTTTCTGGGGCGAGCTGGCACTCAGCCGCAGTCTCAGGCACCGGCAGCAGCAGGCTCCAGCAAGCGTTCCTGGGTGCACTGGCATTCGGCTATTGCTCAGTGACGAAGAGGGGCGGGACGGGTCAAAGCCGCAGTCCTTCAGAAGTAAGGGGCCGGGGAAAAGAGCTGCATCTGAGACAAAACTCAGGAGAGAGGTATTGCCTGGGGCATGGTCGCAGACAGTGAAAGAGCGGGGAGTAGACGAAAGCTGAAGACAGAGGACGGGTGCTCGTTTGCTGATCGATAAAAACAGAATTCTGATACGAGAGACGGAGTAGCTGAGTGATGCCATTTCCACAGCTCCTGTGCATGCGCGTACGCACCTACAAACGCCACAAGGCTCCACCCCAGTAGGCTAGCAGTGCCATCTAGTGGAGAGCGGAGCCACTACACTGAGCCCCGCAGGACTGGGCCAACCTGGCTCTTCAAGAACACAAGTCTCACTGGCTACTTACTTTATGGACTACAAAGTGCTTCATAGCCTGACTTCTATGGGAAAAAGAAGTAATTTCAGTTCTATTTCAATCTGTTAGCAGGTCCATCTATTCAATTATCTTTTTTTTTCTTTTTCACTTTTTCTTGAATAAAGAAAAAAATTCATTTTTATTTTCAATTGTTAAAAATATTTTTCTTTAATTATTTTACTATATTTTTTGCTTTTGTGTAAAATTTTTCAATTTCTATTTTACTTCCATAATTTTATTTTAGTCTAATTCAGTGTGTTCACTTTTTCAAATCTTCAAATGATTTCCTTTTCCTTTCTCTTTTTTCTCTTTTTCTTTTCTTGCATATGGAAAGAGAAAAACTTCATTTTTACTTTCAATTTCTATTAAAATTTTTTTCTTTTTTTTAAAAATTTTTTTTAACGTTTATTTATTTTTGAGACAGAGAGAGACAGAGCATGAGTGGGGGAGGGTCAGAGAGAGAGAGGGAGACACAGAATGTGAAACAGGCTCCAGGCTCTGCACTGTCAGCACAAAGCCCGACACGGTGCTTGAACTCATGGACCGTGAGACCATGACCTGAGCTGAAGTTGGATGCTTAACTGACTGAGCCACCCAGGTGCCCCTAAAAACTTTTTTCTTTAATTTTATTACTATATTTTTTGTTTCTCTGTAAATTTTTCAGATTCTATTTTTACTTCCAACATTTTATTTTAGTCTACTAGAGTGTATTCACTTTTTCAAATTTTCAAATGATTTCCCTTCTTTCTTTTTCATTTCTTTTCTTTTTCTTGAATACAGAAAGAGAAAAAATTCATTTTCATTTTTAATTTCATTAAAATGTTTTTATTTAAGTTTTTTTCAACTATACCTTTACTTTTGTGTAATTTTTTTCAAATTCTATTTTACTCCCATCATCTCATTTTAGTCTACTTCAGTGTATTCATTTTTTCAAATTCTCAAACGATTTCCTTTTCTTTTCCCCTTTTTTTCCTCTAATCTGTCAAACCACTTTGAATACCCAGACCAAAACACACCTAAGATTTAGCATCATTTATTCAATATTTGTGTGTGTGTGTTTAATTTTATAATTTTAATTTTTTTAATTTTAATTTTTTAATTTTTAATTTCTATACCTCATTAATTCTTTTTCTCCCTTCAAAATGACAAAATGGAGGAATTCACCCCCAAAAGAAAAAGCATGAAGAAACGACAGCCAGGGATTTAACCAACACAGATACAAGCAAGATGTCTGAAGCAGAATTTAGAATCACGATAATAAGAATACTAGCTGGAGTTGAAAATAGGTTAGAATCCCCCTCTGCAGAGATAAAAGAGGTAAAAACTAGTCAGAATTAAATTAAAAATGCTATAACTGAGCTGCAAACACGGATGGATGCTCTGGCAACAAGGATGGATGAGGCAGAACAGAGAATCAGTGATACAGACAACAAACTTATGGAGAATAATGAAGCAGAAAAAAAGAGGGAGATGAAGGCAAAAGAGCACAATTTAAGATTTAGAGAAATCAGTGACTCATTAAAAAGGAACAACATCAGAATCACAGGGGTCCCAGAAGAGGAAGAGAGAGAAATAGGAGTAGAAGGATTATGTGAGCAAATCACAGCAGAAAACTTTCCTAACCTGGGGAAAGACAGACACCAAAATCCAGGAAGCGCAGAGGACCCCAATAGATTCAACAAAAACTGACCACCAACAAGGCATATATCACAGTCAAATTCACAAAATACTCAGGCAAGGAGAGAATCATGAAAGCAGCAAGGGAAAAAAGTCCCTAACCTACAAGGAAAGACAGATCAGGTTTGCAACAGACCTATCCACAGAAACTTGGCAGGCCAGAAAGGAGTGGCAGGATATATTCAATGTGCTGAATCAGAAAACTATGCAGCCAAGAATTCTTTATCCAGCAAGGCTGTCATTCAAAATAGAAGGGGAGATCAAAAGTTTCCCAGACAAACAAAAATTAAAGGAGTTTGTGACCACTAAACCAGCCCTGCAAGAAATTTTAAGGGGAACTCTCTGAGGGGAGAAAAGATGAATATATATATATATATATATATATATATATACACATATATATATGTATATATATGTATATATATATATATATACATATATATATATATCACAAGCAACAAATATTAGAAAGGACCAGAGAACACCACCAAAAAACCCAACTCTACAAACATCATAATGGCAATAAATTCATATCTTTCAGTACACACTCTAAACGTCAATGGACTCAATGCTCCAATCAAAAGACATAGGGTAACAGAAGGGATCAGAAAACAAGATCCAGCTATATGCTGTTTACAAGACACCCACTTCAGACCTAAAGACACCTTCAGATTGAAAATAAGGGGATGGAGAAACATCTATCATGCTAATGGTCAACAAAAGAAAACCGGAGTAGCCACACTTACAACAGACAATCTAGACTTTAAAAAAAGACTGTATTAAGAGATGCAGAAGGGCATTATATCATAATCAAGGGGTCTATCCACCAAGAAGACCTAACAATTGTAAACATTTGTGTGCCAAATCAATTAATCGCAAACATAAAGAACTCATGGATAGTAATACCATAATAATAGTAGGAGACTTCAACACCCCACTCACAGCAATGGACAGATCATCTAATCAAAAAATCAACAAGGAAACAATGGTTTTGAAAGACACACTGGACCAGATGGACTTAACAGATATATTCAGAACATTTCACCTTAAAGCAGCAGAATATACACTCTTCTCCAGCGCACATGGAACGTTCTCCAGAATAGACCGCATACTGGGACACAAATCAGCCCTAATCAAGCACAAAAAGATCGAGATCCTACCATGCATATTTTCAGACCACAACGCTCAAAACTCAAAATCAACCACAGGAAAAAAAATTTGGAGAGGTAACAAATACTTGGAGACTGAAGAACATCCTCCTAAAGAATGAATGGGCTAACCAAGAAGTTAAAGAGGAAATTAAAAAGTCTACATAAGCCAATCCAAATGATAACACCACAACCCAAAACTCTGGGACGCAGCAAAGGCGGTCATAAGAGGAAAGTATATAGCAATCCAGGCCTTGTTAAAGAAGGAGGAAAGATCTCAGATATACAACCTAACCTTACGCCTTAAGGAGCTGAAAAAGAACAGCAAATAAAACCCCAAAACCAGCATAAGACAGGAAATAATAAAGATTAGAGCAGAAATTAATGCTATCAAACCAAAAAAAAAGACAGTAGAAGAGATCAATGAAAGTAGAAGGCGGTTCTTTGAAAGAATTAACAAAATTGATAAACCACTAGCCATTTGGATGAAAAAGAAAAAGGAAAGGATGCAAATAAATAAAATGAAGAATGAAAGAGGAGAGATCACAACCAACACAGCAGAAATAAAAACAATAATAAGAGAATATTATGAGCAATTATATGCCAATAAAATGGGCAATCTGGGAGAAATGGACAAATTCCCAGAAACATATACACTACCAAAACTGAAACAGGAAGAAATAGAAAATTTGAACAGACTCATAACCAGTAAGGAAATCGAAGTAGTAATAAAAACTCTCCCAAAAAACTAGAGACCAGAACCAGATGCCTTTCCAAGGGAGTTCTATCAAACATTTAAGGAAGCATTAACACCTATTCTCTTGAAGCTGTTCCAAAAAATACAAATGGAAGGAAAACTTCCAAACTCTTTCTATGAAGCCAGCATCACCTTGATTCCAAAACCAGATAAAGACTCCACTAAAAGGAGAACTATAGACCAATTTCCCTGATGAACATGGATGCAAAAATCCTCAACAAGATATTAACCAACTGGATCCAACAATACATTAAAAAAATTATTCACCACGACCAAGTGGGATTTATACCTGGGATGCAGGGCTGGTTCAATATCCGCAAAACAATTAATGTGATTCATCACATCAATAAAAGAAAGGACAAGAACCATATGATCCTCTCAACATTTGTAGAGAAAGCATTTGACAAAATACAACAGACTTTCTTGATAAAAACCCTCAAGAAAGTAGGGTAGGGATAGAAGAATCATACCTTGAGATCGTAAAAGCCATATATGAAAGACCCAATGCTGATATCATCCTCCATGGGGAAAAACTGAAAGCTTTCCCCCTAAGGTCAGGAACGAGACAGGGATGTCCACTCTCGCCAGTTATTCAACATAGTATTGGAAGTCGTAGCCTCAGCAATTAGACAACAGAAAGAAATTAAAGGCATACAAATCAGCCAGTAGGAGGTCCAACTTTCACTCTTCGCAGATGATATGTTACTCTATATGGAAAGCCCAAACGATTCAACCAAAAAACTGCTAGAATTGATTCAGGAAACTCTTCACAGAGTTAGAACAAACAATCCTAACATTTTTATGGAATCAGAAAAGACCCCAAATTGACAAAACAATCTTGAAAAAGAAAACCAAAGCAAGAGGCATCACAATCCCGGACTTCAAGCTGTATTACAAAGCTGTAATCATCAAGACAGTATGGTACTGGCACAAAAACAGACACTCAGATCAATGGAGCAGAATAGAGAACCCAGAAATGGACCCACAAACGTATGGCCAAGTAATCTTTGACAAAGCAAGGAAGAATATCCAATGGAATAAAGACAGTCTCTTCAGCAAGTCGTGTTGGGAAAACAGTGACATGCAGAAAAATGAAACTGGACCACTTTCTTACACCGTACACAAAAATAAACTCAAAATGGATGAAAGACCTAAATGTAAGACAGGAAGCCATTAAAATCCTCGAGGAGAAAGCAGGCAAAGACCTCTTTGATCTTGCTCGCAGTAACTTCTTACTCAACACATCTCCAGAACAAGGGAAACAAGAGCAAAAATGAACTACTGGGACCTCATCAAAATAAAAACCTCCTGCATAACAAAGGAAACAATCAGCAAAACTAAAAGGCAACCGATGGAATGGGAGAAGATATGCAAACTACATATCAGATAAAGGGTTAGTATCCAAAATCTATAAAGAACTTATCAAACTCAACACCCAAAAAACAAATAATCCAATTGAAGAAATAGGCCAAAGACATGAATAGACACTTCTCCAAAGAAGACATCCAGATGGCCAACTGACACATGGAAAAATGCTCAACTTCACTCATCAACAGGAAAATACAGATCAAAACCACAATGAGATATCACCTCACACCTGTCAGAATGGCTAACATTAACAACTAAGGCAACAACACATGTTGGCGAGGATGCAGAGAAAGAGGATCTCTTTTGCACTGCTGGTGGGAATGCAAGCTGGTGCAGCCACTCTGGAAAACAGTATGGTGGTTCCTCAAAGAACTAAAAATAGAACTACCCTACGATCCAGCAATTGCAATACTAGGTATTTATCCAAGGAATACAGGTGTGCTGTTTCGAAGGGACACATGCACCCCCCATGTTTATAGCAGCACTATCAACAATAGCCAAAGTATGGAACGAGCCCAAATGTCCATCGACAGATGAATGGATAAAGAAGATGTGGTATACACACACACACACACACACACACACTGGAGTGTTACTCAGTAATCAAAATGAATGAAATCTTGCCTTTTGCAACAATGTGGGTGGAACTGGAGGGTATTATGCTAAGTGAAATTAGTCAGAGAAAGACAAATATCATATGACTTAACTCATATGAGGACTTTAAGACCTAGAACAGATTAATATAAGGGAAGGGAAACAAAAATAATATGAAAACAGGGATGGGATAAAACATAAGAGACTCTTAAATATGGAGAATAAACAGAGGGTTACTGGAGGGGTTGTGGGAGGAGGGATGGGCTAAGTGGGTTAAGGGCATTAAGGAATCTATTCCTGAAATCATTGTTGCACTATATGCTAACTAACTTGGATGTAAATTAAAAAAAAAAAAGAATATGTCACTCTTCGTTCATTACTTGTGATAAATGTACCATAAGAATATAATATGTTAATGATAGGGCAAGCTGGCTATGGAGTAAATGAGAACTCTCCATATGTGTTTACAACTCTGCGGTAAATCAAAAATTTTCTAAAATATAAAGTTTATTTATAAGAAAAATTAAAAATAAACTGGGGTTATTTGCAAGAATATGTTCTTTGCAACCAAGTAAATTGTTTCCATACCCAAACTTTGAAAAGCATTCTTCTACTCTTGTTTGAACACTTAGCAGTTTTAATTTTTTTCTGTTATAAAAATTTTTGGTAAACATGAATACTCCTAATTAAACACACACAACTATAAAATAACATGATTCTATGTAAGTGTGGGTCTCTGGTCTCCTCACTATACAGATTTATAAATAAATGGATATCAATATGGTTAAGTTTCTTAATAAATATTGCCAAAATTATCATCAAAGAGCAATATGACCCATTTACTCAATAAATTATTATTATTTTTTGTTGTTATGTCTCTTTTAACAAGTATGAGTCATTATTCTTGAGTCTGATTTCTGGATCACCACCAAGATCAAGTTTTTACACCTGAAAGATTAAGTTGCATCTGAGTTTCTGCAAATCGCCAACATAAAAGTCTCCTTGTATGTCTTCCTGACAGCCAGCCAGTCTCCACACATTTCTGGGAACTTAAAACTGTCACAAATCACCATCAGCCTGGATTGAAAAAGAACATACATAAATGTTTGTACCAACTTGGCAAAAGACTTGTTGCAAGGCCTTAAGATTGTCCAAATATGATTACTCCAATCATGACTCAGTCTCCCATTTATGAATGGAAAACAAAACAAATTTCAGTAGCAGTCAGTTGTCTTAAGCACAGCATCTGGATTAGACTTACCTTTTTACAATAAGAAAGATCACCATAAATAACTAGTATGTGATTGAATCTGTGGTCTGAGTAAACTTGTGAAAAATTAACATATTTGTGTGTGTATATATCTGTGTGTGTGTGTGTGAGTGAGAGAGAGAGAGAGAGAGAGAGAGAGAGAAAAGAGAGAGATGGAGAGAGAGTTTTGCTACATTCCTTATCTATCACAATCAGATATTGGTAAGATTAATGAGAAGTCACCCATAAACTATTCCAAGTTGCATGGGGGGAGTTAAGGTGAAAAATATCAATTAAAAATGTCTTTTGCATTTCACTAGTCATTTTGTTTTGTTTTGTTCCTGATCAGACTGGCCACGACTTGAACAGCCAAGTAGAGGAAAGAGAAGTTCATAATACTGAAAACTCCTATATCAGGTCCCATTTATACAATTCCTCAAGTTTATTCTAACAGCAAGTTAAAATAACCTGGGAAGTTAGCATTACCACGTTCTTTTTACGGATGAGGAAGCTGGGACACAAATAGGTTAATTTACTTTTCCGGGATCACACAGCTTAACAGTGATGATATGACATTCAAATCCAAGTCTGCTGAACTGTAAAGTCCACATTCTTTCCATTAAACAAGTTTGCAAACTAATATAAGAGAATACAAAATGCAGTATAAAATATACAGAACTGTTTCTCTTATACAAGCTCCTAGGATAAGATCAAGAATTAGGTTGAAATAAATGTTATTTCTAAATTCTATTTGAATATTTTTTATTTTGATTCCTGAGTGGAAAACATTACCCATTCCATTGTATAATTTCCAGTCTAGATAATTTAGGGTTATATTAAATGCTCTATTGAGTAAAAGACTATTTCATACATAAAGTTTATTTTCTCTACAACTCAGTTGTAATTGGTCACAATAATTTATATTTAATTCATGTATTTCTCTTTAGTGTTTAGTCAATTATTATGCTGCCTTTGGATTAATCATATTTTTAGGAAAATTCCTCCAATCTAGCATTTGGCAGTGCAATGGATTAAATAGCATGCTCCAAAAGATATGTCCAAGCCCTCACCCCAATACCTGTGAATATGACTTTATTTGGAAATAATGTGTTTGCAAATGTTATTAAATTAAGCATCTTGAACTGAGATCATCCTAGATTTACAGTCAGCCCTAAATCTAATGACTGGTATCCTTATTAAAGAAAGAAGAGGTAGATTGGTTACAGAAAGAAGATGATAGGAAGATTGAGACAAGGAGTGGAGTGAGCCTCTATAAGCCAAGAAAAGCTGTGGCTTGCTAACTCTTACCAGCGGCAAGAAGAGAAGCATGGAACAGATTCGAAGAGCCTCTGGAAGAAATCAACTCTGGTGATGTCTTGCTTTCAGTCTTCTGGCCTCCCAAACTGTGAGAAAATACATTTCTGACGTAAGTCACCGAGTTTGTGGTTATTTGTCACAGCAGCCCTAGGGAATGAATACAGGCAGTTTAGCATTTTCCTTTTAAAACAGAAAAATACATTTATCTGAGCTATCTGCCCCAGTTTATTTCAAAGATGGATCTACAATGGCTTCTTTCTATTCAGATTGGTATTTCAAATCAGTATAAGTTTCATAAGTGACTCTCCTGTTGAAAAAAGTAAATTTCAGCCAAACATAATAAATCTTATGACATAATTATAGGATCTTATGGATCTGAAACCAGAAACTTTCAACAACAAGATCAGTGAAAATGCAAGACAGTTATAAATACATTTATAATAAATTCAGGATCTTTAAGTAAATTTCAGAGAAAATTCCAAACATTTGTAATGGTAACATTAGAATATTTATAATGCTTGAAGTTCTTTGCATTTACTGTCTCATTCAGTCCTTACAAGGACCTCGTACAATAGCACTCTTATTATCTCTGACATTTTGATGAATAAATTGAAGAAGACAGGTTAATAAATTAGTGCAAAGCTATACAACTGAGATATGATTAATCAAAAAATTCAAACCTAGGTAGTCTGTTCTTAACCTTAGTTATTTTATTCATTTCACACATCTGCAATACCTGATTTTTCAAAAAGTGGAAAGTGCAAACACCAGTTACTCAGAAAAATTTCTTACAACTTTTTTTCAGTGTCTATTTATTTTTGAGAGTGATCGCAAGTGGGGGAGGGGCAGAGAGAAAGGGAGACAGAGAATCCAAAGCAGGCTCCACACTGTCAGCACAAAGCCTGATGTGGGGCTCGAACCCATGAACTGTGAGATCATGACCTGAGCCAAAGTTGGACGCTCAACTGATTGAGCCACCCTGAGGCCCCATTTACCCAGAAAAATTTCTAAAAAGAATAATTCAAAGATGCAACTTATTAAATAAAATAATGCCCAAAACATAAAATGCCACATGCATTTTACAGCTATTTGAACTGAAATAGGGACTCGATGGATCTTCTGAGTTAACTCAAACTAGGTATATGACTGAAAACATTATTTCTTGAGGCGCCTAGGTAGCTCAGTCATTTGAGCAACCAACTCTTAATTTCGATTTAGGTCATGGTCTCATGATTCATGGGATTGAATTCTGAATTGGGCTCTGCCCTGACTGTGCAAAGCCTGCTTGGGATTCTTTCTCCCTCTCTCTCTGCCCCTCCCCCATTCTCTCTCTCTCTGTCTCTCAAAATAAACATTAAACAAATTAAAAAAAAAAGATTTCTTAAGTGTTTTATTTAGCTTTTTAATGTCATGTTAAATTCTACTCCTACTGTGTAAAAGGCTGGCATTCCATGGCAATCATGAAGTCTTTATACCAACCCCCTGAATTGGTGGTGACTGGCATTGAGCCTACCTCTAAATGTATCCTTGATATATGATCACTAAAGATGATGGAGGTATCAGAACAAACTTTAATCTGAAACTGGCTACGAATGCTGAAACTATCACTGGTCACTGAGGTTAATCAGAATGTTCCCTAATATATATTAGGTAGTATTTTACAAAATAGTATGGGGGAGAGAGGGAGGGATAATGGCAATCAGAGTTATAAGACTCTAAATTATTGCATGACGGTGTTAAATTTAAGAGCATATGAATTATCTGGCCTGATCTTCTGCCACCTTCTTAACTCCTTTGTCTCTTTATAAATAATAAACCCATGAAAAGTTTGAACTCATGAAATAATGGCGAAGTGTTGGGTAACTTGAATGCCTTTATAAAGTGTAGGCATTACATATAGATTTTAGCAACTTTTTTTAATTTGAGTATAGTTGACACATGATGTCAGTTTCAGATATTCAACAACTCTGTATGTATGCTAGGCTCACCACGAATTAGCTACCATCTGTCACCATGCAATGCTATTGACCATACTCCCTATGCTGTGCCTTTCATCCCCATGACTTACTCATTCCATAACTGGAAGTCTATATCTCCTACTCTCCTTCACTCATTTTTGCCCATCCACACCAACCCCTCCCCTCCAGCAACCATCAGTTTGTTCTTTGTATTTATGGGTCTGTTTCTGCTTTTTGTTTGTTTATTCATTTGCTTTATTTTTTAAATTCTACAGATAAGTGCAATCATATAGTATTTGTCTTTCTCTATCTGATTTATTTCACTTAGCATAATACCGTGTAGGTCCATCCATGTTACTGTAACTGATCTTGTACTCTCCTTTCTCTGTAATCTACCATATTTCTATAAAGCTAAATTTTCTAAAATTCAGATCTAATAAAAACACTGACATTTTAAAATCATTCAGATTTTCCTATTTATGAATATCACTTTGAAACTCTTTAGAGTAGTTAAGTGTGTAAAGTATGAAACCAAAGACCGTGAGTGGGAATCACAACTCTGCATTTACCAATTGAGCAGCCTTGTACAAATTATTCAATCTCTCTAAACCTCAGTATCTTCATCTGAAAAATGGGGGATCCTAATAGTACCTACTACAGAGGGCTGTAGTTATAATCAATAGAGAAAACTTATGCTAACTGCTTATCCTAAGTGCTTGCATAATCAGTTCTCAGTTAGTAGTAGTAGTTTTTAGTGGTTGTTATTAGTATTATACATCATTCACAATCTGGGCTTATCATACCTTTACTAAACTTACTACTCACATTCATCTGCCTTTTTCAAAATAAACCATCTAGTTTCACACTTCTTTGTAGTGTTACCTTTGTCTAAAATTTCCTTCCTCATGACTTTCACAGTATTCCTGATGTGTTAAACTTCTGGTGCATTTTTCAAGATCCAATCCAAACATTGCTTCCTCGGGAAAAACTTGACTAGGTAGAATTCCTGGCTCCCTGAATTGTGCTAGCATAGCACTTGGAAATATTTCTCTCTTAGCACTTCTCATGCTGGATCACAGATAATTGAGGGAGTCTGTCCTTCTTAATGTCAGAGAGTCTAGCCTTCCTACTAGACTAAAGCTAGGGCTTGGTCATATTCATCCTTTCCAATACCTGAAACATTTGCTAGCACATTGGGTAGTAAGTAAACATTTAGTCAATGAAAGTAAATTAACCTGTTTGCACTATTCCAAAGCCCATTTTGGTACTAGTTTTTGCTCCAGTAATGGAGAAGTGGTTTATATCAGACTAATCCCCCCACTACGAACAACTATACACCCTGAAGGAAACATTTGAAAAACCCCAACTATTGAAGGCATGAGGGAATGTCCAAAGGCAAGCTAGAAGTGGAAGTGATACAATCTAGAAAGAAGAGAATTACATTGAAGGAAAATCTATGTTTATATGTTTTTCCCCCTTGGGGCATTTTGCTTCTGTGTGACTGGAGCAGTCTGAACTCAAACACAGAACCAAAGTCTCATTTGTTTGAAATCTCAGGAGATAGCTTTTAGGACTGCTGGTAGAGCTAGAAATGGAAAGGAAAAGTCCAGAAATGAGGTAGGCACAGAGGGGAAATCCCTGAAATTTTAAACATTGACTCAACCTTTAAATTGAACACCCATAGAACAGACTCCAAAAACACAGCATCAGGGAATATGGGTAAAACTGAAAAAAATTAGCAGGTATTTTAGCTGCTAGCCACAACAAAGGAGACAGAGCTTGAAGTTTTAATCTTGTTCTGTTAGAAGAGCTTCATAAGCAGTTTGGGCATTCCATTAAAGCCTCAGGATAGGTAAGCCTTAAGAGAAAAGTTACCAGCCCAGGACTAAGAATACCCTTAAGACTAAGAGCAAAATCAAAACAAGCCATCTTCCACATAAAACCATCCAGATGAAACTAATCTTTACCCATATAAAACCAATTTTTCATATGTGCAGGATGATCTACTTTTAATTGCCTGCTAGAGCAAAATCAACACTCTTCAAAGGAAGCAATAGAACATACAGTATTACAGCATATTATCCACAATGCCCAATATACAATTAACTATCACTAAACATACAAGGAAATGGGAAAATGTGGCCCACAGTCCTGAGAAAAATAAATCAATAAAATAGACCAACAAATGAAAGCAAGCTGCTATGGATTACCTATAGGTAAATTTTTCTTTTGTTTATTTTTAAGGAATATTACCAGAAATAAAGAGGGGCATTTTCTAATAATAAAATGGCCAATCTTATCAGGATGACATAACAATCTGAAATTGATATGCACCTAATCAAAGAGCTTCGAAATACCTGTACCAAAATCTGGTAGAACTAAAGGGATAAATAAACATACCTACAATCTAGGTATGAGGTATTTTAACACTGTTTATTATTAACTGAATAAAATTACTATTCAAAAATACAGACTTAGATAATATCATCAACTATCTTAATCTAATTGACATTTAAAGAATATTGTACCCAATGTCTGTGGAACATATATTCTTTTCATGTGTAGATGGAACATTTATCAAAATAGAATACATGCTAAACTATATGTCCTAATACAGCTCAAAAGAATAAACTTTTCAGCACATGTGATCTGACAGTAAGGAAATTAAATCAGAAGTCAATAATCATAAGTTACCTGAAAGGGCTCCAAATATTTAGAAATTAAACAAATACTTCTGAATAACCATAGGTTAAAAAAGAAATCCTAAGATACATTGGAAAGTATTTTGAATAACATAAAATAGAACATATGAAATATGCAGGATGTAATTAAATCAGTAGAGAGATACAAAATGATAGTTTTAAATGCTAATATTATAAAGGAAGAAAAGTTTAATTTTTTTAGTGTTTACTTATTTTTGAGAGAGAGAGAGAGTACCAATGTGTGCAGAAGTGCGAGCAGGGGAGAAGCAGAGAGAGAGGGAGACACTATCTGAAGCAGGCTCCATGCTGTCAGCACAAAACCTTACATGGGGCTTGAACCCATGAACCATGAGATGATGACCTGAGCTGAGGCTGAAGTCAGATGCACAACTGACTGAGCCATCCAGGCACCCCTAGAAAGGAAGAAAGCTGAAATCAAAGTATTTTACTAAAACCACTATCTTATAACCATGTTCAACAAACTTTTCTTTGTTTTAATAATACCTCCAGGATAAATCCTATCTCTAACTGAATCCAGAGTCCTATGATTCCTAGCTTCTTCATGGAGAAATCTGTTCTAAGCATAACACTCAGTAGCAGCCATAGTCAATCCTAGATAAGTGAAGCCACACAGCAACTTTATTTTTTTTATTACTTATATTTCAGAGCACAGAAATTAATTAAAGAGGTTATGGAACACTTATCTGCACCCCCCTTCCACCATAACACCCGTAAATAATCTTACATATGTGCATATACACACACAAATATGTCTTACAAAGTCACAGAATAAAGCCATCTTTCCCATTGTGGTTAATAATCAAAATCCTTATCATGGTTGATATTTCTTACATTAGAATGTTTCTGTATCACTTGAAATTTGAAAGTTCTGCTTTCTTCTACTTCTTGTACAGGGAAATACATTTTACTATGTGGATCTCCTTTTAGTTAGGCATTCTGTTATTACTTTCTTATAAAAAATGTACCAGCTAATAAAAATAGAATCACATATTTAGTCTCGGTTTTTAGGCATATCTTAGACTTTCATGTATTCACAAATGCAGACTGAATTCACTAAATTCACAAAAGCATAGCAAAGAGTTTATAACTCAATTACCTATTTGCCTGGAATCTCAGAGAGAGTAAATGAAAATACTCACTTATTACAGACATTTCCTTTCATGAGTAGAATCAATATTTTTATTATTTTTATATTTTAAAAATGGATTGGTTATCTATAAAAACAATTATATCCTTAAAACAAAAAGAAGACTTCTAATTCATCCACATCTAGGAAGTCATGATATGTTCTCTAAATTGATAAAAAAAAAAGCTTTCAAGTGCTTAAGGACAAAATATTCTTAAGAATTTAGAGCTTTATAAACATATTTTTCCTTTGTCACTCTAAAGTTGTGCTATAAGATAATCTGTAAAATCATGTTTCAGAATGATTTACTTTATCATCACAGAATGATAAAAATCTAGTCTGTAAAACTACCAGGTTTGTTTGTTTCATTAAGGGTATGTGTTTTCTTGATCTGTTAGAGTCTTGGGCTGGAGATAGTATTGAAATGCATACAGGACTGCATATTGTTTTATTGTCTTCTATATGCATCTTTGGGCTTGGGGTTCAGATAGACACCACTGTTCTTGTGTAATGAATTAACTAATTTGTTGTTGTTGTTGTTGTTGTTTCATTCTAATTTCCATTCTCTAAGTACTACTATCTATTTTTCCAGGTCCTTAGTGCTTGTCAGCCAACTTCAATTTCATCAATATCTGCAAACTATTGGCCCAACTGTTCCTGCTTTCTTACCCCCTCAATGCCCTCACTCCCTTACTCAGGTGCAGCTCAGTGATCCATCATGATCATCATACTTTTAGATTTCTCTCTCTCTCTCTCTCTCTCTCTCTCTCTCTCTCTCTCTCTCTAACACACACACACACACACACACACACACACCCTCCAGTTTTTTTTCTATCTCCTTGGAATACACCCAAAAAAGCACTACTCAAGTTAAACCCAAAATTTAATAAGTCTTATGTCTGGACCCCAACACATGAATACAGATGGAAGAAACAGAATCTTCTTGCTTGGACCCACTTTAAATTCTTGAGCCCAGATTTCAAGTGGGCACTTAACATTACATAGCCATGATAGTACATTTCACTAGTAAATTTGTTTTCCCATCTTCAATATAATAATTTAATGTCAAACCTCCTAAATTTTTTCCTTTCTTTTTCAGTCTATGATCTCAATTTTTATTCATTGAGGAAACACAATAAGTATTACCTCATTTTTCCTCTACCAAATATATAAATCTTTTTCTATATTCAGATGCTATTTTCTCTTTTATTTTAATTAAGAGTTGTCCCTGATCCTATATAATATTAACATCTCTACTTGGATACTAGATCCTATAGCTTTTCATTTGCTTAAGGACTTCATCTATTTTCTCTTCTGTCTCATCAGTGTACTCTTTCTTAAACTTATATCCTCCTTCATCTATCATTCCAACATGTTTATCTTTGTATCAAAGCCCTTTTTTGAAAATAGTTTCTGTACACTAAGTAGTAAATCTATTTCTACCATTTCAAACTATTCTGATGTGTCTTTCTTCCTCCTTCTTCCCTGAAATTACCTTAATGATTACTACTTCCTTATTGTCCTTATTGTCCATTGTTTCCAATGGAAACATATCTGTTCTCATTCAAATTTCTGTCCCAGGCAACATGGTTGCCTTCTCTTTAAGCTTTAAGACTTCATATCCTTGCAACTTTTCTTTGTGACCCTTAGCTTTTTATTGCACAAAATACCTTTATGCAAAATATTGTAGTGCCCCGGGATTGGTTTTGAACCCTGTTCTTTTTGTCTATTTTCTTCCAGAATAATTATATATCCATGGATTTAAATAGCACTATATACTCTGACTCCAAAATTTCTATCTCTGTTTTGTTCCCCTCAGCATTACACTCATACATTCATTTGTCTACTTGACCTTTCCACTGTGATTTGTAATAGGCATTGTTGGCTTTTGCTTATCTTCAAGATTCACTGTAAATGTTAACTTCTAAGAAAAGTCATTCTATCTAAAATTCTTTCTACCCCATTACACTACTTTATTTACTAAAAGATGCTTATCATGTTTTGAAATAAGCGTATTTATTTATTCTGTCCTTTATTTGCTTACTTTCCTGTTCCATTAAAATACAGTCTCTTTGATGGCAAGGTTTTTCTCAATCATGTTTTTCTCTGTATCCTTAGCACCTAGAAGAGTACTTAATACACAGAAGGAACTCAAAATATTTGTTCAAGGACACTTAGAAAACACATTTGTGAGTTGAATTCTAGTATTCATCAATACTAGTATTCATCAATTCTAGTGAGAGTTCTATTGATTCATTAAACTGGAAATGTTATAGTAGATTTTAAATAACTTAAGGTTACATCTTACCTGTAAGCGTAACACTGCAGCATTTATTAGCACATGCCATTGGCTTCAAACTCCCGTCTCTCTGCATCTGATGTGGTAGCACAGGTTACTTTTAGGCATAAGTATAAATTGCCTTCACACTGTTTCTTGATATTTTTAAATTTAGGCTACATTGTTTTGATAAGTAATTATATTTTATAAGTTTTTAGACCCTATTATCACAGTAAAGTAATTCTTTTTCATTTATATGCTTCAAACCAAGAGTTTGGATGGGACTGGATTTGATATCCACCAGTCAAGGTGGCTGAAGTGAAAATCAGCTTCTGCGAAGACTTTTAAAAAGACCATGTATGAAAACTGTATAACTAATAAATTAATCAGAATTTGATGGCAACTTCATTTCTATTTGAATACATATGATGGCAGAGATTATGAACTGCACAAGTGTTACCAAACATATACTCATGAAAAAATAGGACTTGCAGTATGCAGAAGTATAGTTTTCTGTTTAAGGTACCTGGCTTTATGTCACAAATTTAAGATAATACAATGCCATCAAAGATCCTAAAACACAGTTTACTGTTAAAATGTTAGGTACTTTGTTGTTCTATTTAACTTTATAAACTATATGTTCTGGTTACAATTGATGACTTTGGTATTATTGAAGATTCTGAACAAAATTAAGCACAATCTAAGCAAATGTACTAAATAATAAATAACAATTAATCCTTCTGTCTGGACCAGAGAGTAGAATTTGAGTTTTGGGTTTTTTTAGGGTTTTCCTTTTGTTTTGTTTTTTGTTTTTCTTTTTGATTTTTCATTTGTTAGCAGCCTGTTTAGCATCTTATCTACAAAATATCTGGTGAATAATTACAACCTAAAATTTGTGGGGTTAATACTTCCCAGAAGAAGATTAAGGAATATCTGAAAATACGAGATTCAGGAACTATCAGTTTTTTGTTGTTTATTTCAAATTCCATATTTTTCATCTCTTTCAATTCTGATTGCATGAATAGAGCCTTTAACATTCTTTAAAATTAACCCCACATTTCCAAATTTGTATTAGCCCATGGAAATCTTTGTAGGCAGTTAACCTTGAAACATTCAAAAATCACTGAACACTTATACTAAGGAGATGGTCTTGAGACCTGAAAGAAGAAAGTTCAAGACATAAATGGAATAGAATATAATCCAGCTTCAATTTTTTTATTTGTATCTATATAGAAACAATAAAATCTTTCTTTAGTTCTTTGATGTCAAAGTGAGCAGAAAATGCAATACCTTGTACCAAATTCCATCCTATGATTTTCATTACTCATACGGATAATGAGGAATTAAGTGTGGTTTCTGTGTATAATAGAATGGTTTCTAAAATGGATCCATCAAGTAAAATATTGAGAAAATACAGATTTACCACAGATCTTACCTTGTAATCAACCTCTGCTCATCTTTTTAGTATTATTTTTGTCTTTCTCTGCTCTTCCACTCAATGCCTTGCCTTTACTGAAATAATTTTTATACCTCAACAATATTCTCTATACATTTTCTTCCATTTTATAGCCTATTACCTCTGCCTGACCCACCCCACTCTCAACACACCCCAAATGTTCCCCATAACCCACCTCTTTTCCTGGCTTAGCTACTACTGCTTTTCAGCTCAGGTGTTGCTTCCCTCTCTGTCTCATTCCCTGCCCAGTCGGGGTCAGATGTCCCTTAAGATAACACCTGGACATATCTCTTTCATGGCACAAAGCACATATTATTTTAATCTTATAGTTCTGGTTTCTCTGGATCTGAAGGCAGAGACTGTGTCTCATACATTTTTATTCTGAGCTCCAAACTGTTATGTAACTGTGCAGTGCATGATGATAATTAACTAACAAGTGATTACTTAATGAATGAGCTCAAATGCATAGGTGATAACACAAGCAGTGACTAGACAAAGGACAGAAGCAGTCAATTCACCCAAGAGGAAATAAAATTAATTAAACATACCTTGTTTACCATGCAAACTAAAGAAGTGAAAATTAAAACAAATTTTGTGTTCAAGCACTTATTCAAAGATAAACTATATTGATGACATTATTCAATGATAGTAATTATGAGATAAAATGAGATCGTCAAATATTACTAGTAGAAATATAAATGAGAAAAAAAATTTAAAATTTTAGTAATGAATGCTGAGAACCATAAAAATGTTAAAGACCATTTGACCCACTTTGGGAATTTATCTTTGACAAAGGAACCAAAGGAAGGAAAATCTCCAACTCACGTCCATAAATTCCAGACACATCTACTCAGCTGTCAATTAAACATCTCTACTAGGGCATTTGGCAGGCATTCAAACTCAACATGTTTGAATTAAACCCATTCCTGCCTGGAAACTTGGCTCCCAGTTATAAGCTAGGGAATATTCTTTTTTAGTTAACAGAACCACCACTCACCGAATTGCTGACATGAGAAATTTGGGAAATATCTTTTAATCCCTCCTCTCTACTTCACTTGGCTCATCCGATAAAACACAAAGCCTTGTCCACTTTGCCAACTCCATTTCTTCTTTCCATTATCTCATCTATACCTTACTCCAGGGGTCTAGGCTCTCTAACTTGAATTGCTTCCCTTGCACCCACTCTTAACCAATCAGTTTTGCATAGTACAGATTCTTCTTCTTTTTTAAAAATTTTTTAACATTTATTTATTTATTGAGTTATTGATCTATTTCTGTGTATGCGGGGGAGGGACAGAGTGTATGCAGGGGAGGGACACAGAGAGAAGGAGACACAGAATATGAAGCAGGTTCCAGGCTATGAGCTGTCAGCACAGAGCCTGACACAGGGCTTGAACCCATAAACCATGAGATCATGACCTGAGCTGATGTTGGAGGTATAACCACTGAGCCACCCAGGCACTCCAAGGTTCTTCTAAAATACAAATCTTGTAATATCACTGTCCTGCATAAATCTTTCCAGTGCTTTTATGCTAAGTGAAGTAAGTCAGGCAGAGAAAGACAGATACCATATGTTTTCACTCATATGTGGATCCTGAGAAACTCAACAGAAGACCGGGGGGGAGGAGAAGGGGCAGGGAGGTTACAGAGAGGGAAGGAGGCAAACCACAAGAGACTCTTAAATACTGAGAATAAACTGAGGGTTGATGGGGGGGGAAGGGGAAAGTGGGTGATGGGCATTGAGGAGGGCACCTGTTGGGATGAGCATTGGGTGTTGTATGGAAACCAATTTGACAATAAATTTCATATTTAAAAAAAAAAGAAAAGAAAAAATCTTTCCAGTGTTTTCTAGTGTTTAATGTTCATTGCTCCTTAACTTGGCTTAAGAGGCCAGCTGTTATATAATACAGGGCTCTCCTTTACTTCTCTTGCTATGCACCACCCAGGTTCTCTAGTTCCTCTGAGACCTTGTGCTCAATTTACCTCATCTGTTTGGAAGGGTCTTCTCATCCCATTTCTCCTTCACCTACTCATCCGTTAGGTTTGGACTTAGTTATTTCCTTCAGGAAACCTTAGCAGACAATATTGCTTATCGCCATATATTTTTCTTCTGACATGTGTGGCAATAAATAAATTTGTTAATTAATAATAAACTAACTTCCTGGCCTATTGGAATTCAGGAAGTCTGACATTATTTCTTTCTTGCTGGCCACCATATCCTTAACACCTAGTGCACTAAGACACATGAAATATTTATATATTAAATTAATAATGCAATCACCAAAAAATTAGTTTAAAAAGAGAGAGAGAGGGGCGCCTGGGTGGCACAGTCGGTTAAGCGTCCGACTTCAGCCAGGTCACGATCTTGCGGTCCGTGAGTTCGAGCCCCGCGTCAGGCTCTGGGCTGATGGCTCAGAGCCTGGAGCCTGTTTCCAATTCTGTGTCTCCCTCTCTCTCTGCCCCTCCCCCGTTTATGCTCTGTCTCTCTCTGTCCCAAAAATAAACGTTGAAAAAAAATTTTTTTTAAAAAATAAAAAGAGAGAGAGATCAGACAAACAACAATAAAAGCAATCACACTCAATGCTGTAAATGATACAGATAAATGGGTAATCATATATTTTTGGTAGAAATGTGAACTGCTACAAACTTTTAGATTAACTAAACTAGCAACATGTACTAAATTAAAAAAAAAACATTTGTTTTTCCAAGTTTTTATTTAAATTCCAGGTAGTTAACATACACTGTAATACTGGTTTTGGGTACAGAATTTAGTGACTCAACACTCACATTCAATACCTGGTGTTTATCACAACTAGCGCTCTCCTTAATCCCAACATATTTAACCCATAGCTCCTCCTCCCACCCACCACCCCTCTGGTAACCATTAGTTTGTTCTCTACAGTTAAAAATCTGTTTTTTGGTTTTCCTCTCTCTCTCTCTCTCTCTCTCTCTCTCTCTTTCTCTCTGTCTTTGGAATCTTGCCATTTGCAATGATGTGGATGGAGCTACAGTATTATGCTAAGTAAAATATGTTATTCAGAGAAAGACAAATACCATATGATTTCACTCATCTGTGAAATTTAAGTAATAAAACAAATAAACATAGGGTGTACTAATTTTTTTTAAAAAACTCTTCCTGGGGCACCTGGGTGGCTTGGTCGGTTAAGTGTCCAACTTCAGCTCAGGTCATGATCTCACGGTCCATGAGTTCGAGCCCCACATCGGGCTCTGTGCTGACAGCTCAGAGCCTGGAGCCTGTTTCAGATTCTGTGTCTCCCTCTCTCTCTGCTCCTCCCCTGTTCATGCTCTGTCTCTCTCTGTCTCAAAAATAAATAAACATTAAAAAAAATTAAAAAAAACCTCTTCCTGTTCCTTGGAGTAGTACTCTCAGCTTTGGAAATCTATCTGCAAATATAAAAGCTTCAGTATAAAAGGACCTATATACAAAGGATTTTTTAAAACATTGTATAGCCACCAAAACTAAAACTAAAACTAATAACAGATGAAAATATTAACTTTTGAAACATACGTATGTTTATCATTAAGAGAAACATAGAATTGATATTATACAAATAAAGTATTATTATACAGTTATCACAAACAAGAAGATAGATGTACATTATTGACTTGTAAGGATATTCCAAGATATACTGTCAAGTGAATAAAGCAAGTTTACTTGAAAAAAATCAACAACATAAAAAATATGGATAAGTATACATACATATATGCATAAAAATGTATAGAAAAATACACAAACAGCATTAGTTAACATAAAGGGTAGGATTTGAGAGTACTAGGGAAAGAATATTGGGGCACCTGGGTGGCGTAGTCGGTTAAGCGTCCGACTTCAGCCAGGTCACGATCTCGCGGTCCGTGAGTTCGAGCCCCGCGTCGGGCTCTGGGCTAATGGCTCAGAGCCTGGAGCCTGTTTCCGATTCTGTGTCTCCCTCTCTCTCTGCCCCTCCCCCGTTCATGCTCTGTCTCTCTCTGTTCCAAAAATAAATAAACATTGAAAAAAAAATAAAAAAAAAAGAATATTAAATTTCCCCTTATAAATTTCTATCATTTGATCTAATACAATAATATAATGGAAGAGGGAAATGCCCAATTTGAGTAAGATGAAAGGAACTAAGAAAATAAATGGTGATTATTCAATTTTTTACAAGTATCTTGAAATGTTTTACATTTTTACAATATGTATTTTGAAAGTTGGAAACAAAAGAATGATGTCTTTTCTCTATCAGTCAAAACTGGATCTCTATATCTCTTTGGTCATTTGTTTATAAAAAAATTCATTTCTGTATTATTCCATACCTCTTTTTATCTAACCCAAATCTCAGTCTTCCTAAATCTTTCTCCTGACTCTCTAAAATTCCCCTACTTTGGCTTGACTACTTGGTTCTTGAGCACACTTCCCTCCCTGAAGTCTCTCTTCATTATAGGCATTTATTCTTCCACATGCTCCATACTTCATACCAGACAGGGTGGGCCCCTGGTTTTCCCCACTCCTGCTTGTACAGTTTACTTCTTAATGTTGTAAAAGAAGTAACCAAAAGAAGAAAGAAAGAAAGAAAGAAAGAAAGAAAGAAAGAAAGAAAGAAAGAAAGAAAGAAAAAGAAGAAAGAAGGAAAGAAAAAATAGAGAAAAGAAATAAAGAAAAGAAAACGCTTGATATTCCAATAACTCAGACCCAACCACACTTTCACTCCAGACATGAATATTCAGTTACTTACCATTGTATCACTCATCTAAATCTTTGATATATTCCAAACTACAATATTGGTCTCTCACCTCAACTTCCTTTTACTCCAGTCTCCTTCTATGAGTAAATGGCACTTCCATCTACCCAGTTGTTTATACCAAAAATGTGGGAATCATCATTTATAACTCCCTCTCTCATCCTTCGTATCTAATTAGAAACTACTTCCAAAATATATCACACATTCAATTCATGATAATAATCTCTTAGATTATATTCTTCACTCAATATCTGTTACAGAATTATACATATATACTTTCTTTGCAACATGATTCTGTACCTCTCACTAGAGTAGCTAGACTACATTTCCCCACCCAATGTTTTGGTTGGCCATGTGATTTGCTTTAGCTAAAGGAATGCAAACAGATATAATATATGCCCCATCTGACAGGGGCTTTTGGCTTAGACTTTTGCACTTCTTCCTGTCAGCCATGAAAAGAACATTTCCAGGGAAGCTGGTGGTCTCAGGAAAGAGATTAGAGACATGGAACAAGTCAATATCCAATGCTCAGGGAAAACCATTGAGTCCTCAGTCTACCTGCAGACTCATGAGTGATAAAAAATGTTGGTGATCTCTGAGATTGTTGTTGCACATCACTGCAGCAAGATATTCATCTAATACTCTATCTTAATCCAATACTCTGTCTCTTATCTGGACTGATAAAAATGCAATAGTCATTTATCTGGTATTCAAATAGTCTTCTGCAGTGATTCCCCACAGAATAGCCAGAGTAGGTGTTTTAGAAATACAAATTCAATCACAGCACAATCCTTAGAATCACTCAGTGTTTTTTTTTTTTTATTGCACTAGAATATAATCTAACTCTATAAAGTCCTGATGATCAATTAATAGAAATACACTTCAGATTGCATGTGGAATTGCTAGTAAATTTTAGGGGAAAAAACATTTTTTTTTCACGCACTAAATTTCAACCATAAGAAAAATGTTCATGTTTGTTTGGTTCCTTAATTATGTGGAGCTTTTTCCATGTTAGGTCTCCAGTGAAATCTGAAGCTCTGCCTGGATCTCTGTCTCCTGTCCTGCATGGTCTGGCTTATGCTTAATTATTTACCAGAATTTAGCTCCAATTCTATCTCAGATATTAAATATACCCCATCAGTTTCATATCACTTCATATCACTTGCCAATATTTGCAATTACATATGTATATTTATTCATAAAATGTCTGATTTGTTTTTCTTCAAAAAGATTGGAAGATTCACTGGGATAGAACTTTTCTTTTGTTCATCCATGTACCCGGCAAATTAATTTGTGTCCGAGTTCTTGAAAGTATATTGCTTTTGTCACATTCTTGATAATATTTTGTTCTTGCTGAGTTTCTGCAATTGTATCCAATACTGATTAAGGATGGTATTCATTTAAATAATACCAGAAAGATAAACTTGAATGACTTTTTATTTCTCTGGTGGTTAGACCAAGGAATGGGAATGGCTGAATAAATATCTAAAGGGGAGAAAAAAACCATCAAGTGATTTTAACACATATCTTGAAAATATAAAGGCAATAATGATCATTTACTATATTCAAGAAAAGGAGCAAGCCTTGAGTATAAGAATCTGCATTATTTAATTCTATGATTGCCCCTTCTTGAAGTGATGATCTTCAGTCACACACACCTTGGGGAAGTTAGCAATGTAAATGCACCCATAATGATTTATTTGAAAGTTTATCTGGAAATCCTTCCTGATTGAAGAACATCAACAGAGGAAATATTCAGACTTTATTAGGTGCTTGATAGTTCTTATGGTTGGTAAACATTATTAATCTACTCATGTACATGTTGGTTCAAACCTAGCCCATCCTATCTAAAAACTATTACTCTCCCACTGTTATCTGTTCACAGCACACATGGACACTACTCAATTTATTTCTAGACCGCAGGTAACTACATTGCAATCTTCTCTCTCAAGAAAAGAAAGTATTGCAGAATTTATGACCATTAGGATATTACCAACGTTCTATACTTTCACATAGATCCCAAAATATAATGGAAAACACTGAATTAGGACTAGAAGAAATTTGATTCTCTTATCTCCTCCTTCCTCTGCCATTTCCACATTAGGAAGAAAGTTCTTTTATTTTTCTAAGACTCAGATTTCTTTAAAAAAAGAAAAAAAAGGAAAGGAAAGGAAAGAAAAAAGAAAAGAGAAAAGGAAAGGAAATATTAAGAAAAGGAAAAGGAAAAGAAGAGAGGAAAGGAAAGGAAAGGAAAGAAAAAAAGAAAAAAGGAAAGAAAAGAAAAAAGGAAAGGAAAGGGAAAAAGAAAAGGAAAAGAAAAAAAGAAAGAAAAGAAAAGGCGGGAAGGAAATCTACTTTCTTTGCTTATTCTTTTTTATTTTTTCAAAAAGCCAAATAAATAAATCAGATAACACATGTAAAAGTACTTTGCAAAATTTTAAGACTAGTGTTATAATAGAGTGCATTATTATATGCTTAATTACTCATTACTCTATCTGTCTTGGCCAGGTTTCTGGTCAGACATTTTAACCGAATTGAAATAATTAAAAATATATGTACTTTAGGAATCGATATTTTCTGAAGTTGCATGACTCTAACATGGTAGACTGAAATTTGGCCCATTTTATTAAGAGATTTCTATGTCAATTACTACTGTTGTGTGTACACTTTTAAAATTAATACATTCCCATTAAAAAAAAACTATATAAAAGGGTTCATTTTTAAGAAGCTTGTTTGTGCCTCAGGGGAGCATCTGTCCTGCTTCCCTTTACCATCTTCCCCTGTAGGTAACCTCTTTAATTAGTTTCTGTTATAAATACCCAGGCTTTCTTTATGTAAACACAAATAGGAATATATATATTCCTGTGTGTTCTACAAAAGTTAGCAATATTCACTAAACTTACTTTGTTTTTTTTAAAGGTTTAATTAGACTTTATTTTTAGAAAAGTTTTAGATTTCTGGAAAAATTGTGAAAATAATAGAGAGTCTCATATACTCCTGTTATTAACATCTTATATTAGTACATTTGTTACAGTTAATGAGCCAATAATGATACATTATGACTAACTGAAGTCCATATATTTTTAAGATTGTCTTAGTTTTTTGAAGGAATTCCCTCATTTTGAGTTTGTCTAAAATGTTTCTAATGGTTAGACTGGAGTTGCCAGTCTTGGGAAAGAAATCCACAAAGGGCAGCTGCCATTTTTATCACATCATACCAAGGATATGTGCCGTCAGTATGACTTACCACTGGTGATGGTAAGCTTTCTCCCATGGCTATGGTTTGCTTGCTGGGTTTCTACATTGTGAAGTTACTCTTTTTTCTCCCCCTTCCATATCATATGTAATTTTTGCTACATGAAATATACTGCGAAGGTATTTGTACACACATATTCTGAAGTATTACATCCTGGATCTAATTAGATTTTTGGATCTTGTACCTTTGCATTACAATACTTTTGGCCTACATTCTACACTGTCTGAGAGCAAGAGCACTACCTGTGATTTTCTTAATTTGCATTTGCCTGAATTACCTAATCCATTTTTTATATTTAACCATTCTGAATCTATTTATTTTAGATGTATCATTTTTCTATAGTAAAGCATTGTAACTTACCCTAAAAATATTTTTTTGAGTTTATTTATTTGTTTTTTAGAGAAAGTGAGAGAGAGCATCTAAGGGAGGGGCAGAAAGACAGGGAGAGAGAGAATCCCAAGCAGGCTCAACACTGTCAGTGTGGAGGCTGGTGTGGGGCTTGAACTCATGAACCTGTGAAATCAAGACCTGAGCCAAAATCAAGTCGGATGCTTACCTGACTGAGCCACCTAGATGCCATCCATGCTAAAAATCTTTTGCTTCTAATACTTAAGCCCATTTATGTTTACTAAAAAACACATATGGCAGTATTTCAGATTTTGTCTCATACTATATAACAGGTAGTATTCAAAACAACATATAATGCATTAGATATGAACATTATATAATTTATGTACATGTGAATACATATATAAACATGTCTAAGTTACACATGTATATATATGTGTGTTTGTATGATTTTTTTGCCTTTTTTATAGTTCTGAAATTTTGGAAGTCTTGTATTTATGTTCTAGTAGTAAACTTTACACTTATACTTTAATATAACACCCTTAGACCCTGCTCTTTAAGATTATTATCTACTTGCTATCTCTTATGAATTGTTAATAACTATGTTACTTCATACTTTTTCTCTTATGTGTGCTAAAGTCTCACTACTTGAATAGTAACTTAAATGATATTCTTTGACCCCCATCCTCACAGATGAACACTCACTGGGCTTATTCTGGTTCCAATATTGCTCCCCCTTTCTCTCAATTTTTATTATTCTTTATATCATTTCTATGCTTGAGAGCATTTAAAATTTACACTCCTTTTTTTATTCTTATCATCACTATTTTTTTTTGCATTAGATCTGAAATTAAATATATTCAATGCTTACTGCCAGCCAGTTCTTTTGCTAAAATATCCTCGGTTGGCTGGACCGCTAGTATTTTTTTCAAGGAGAGCTTAGAAAAACAATATTCCCAGCATTCTTGCATAAAAATTCTGCATTTGTAGCCTTTATGTTTGAAGAGCAACTTGCTTAGATAGAAAATCCCTAGCTCACATGTTCTGAGAACCCTACGGTGTACACCCTTTATGGGAAAAGAGATAATGGAGTTGAATACTTACTAAAAATAAATTTCACAAGCATGATTTTAGTTCCTATTATATGTCAGGTGGTTAGTTAGGTACCAAGGTTATTTAACCTAAAAAGCAAAAAGCAAAACCATAACTGCCTTTACAGACCATATAGTCTAAGAAAGGAGTGAGTATGTCAAAAAATAATTACAATATAGTCCAAGAGAAACTAATAATAGCCAAAAACATGAAATGTTGAGTTAGCACATTTAAAGCATCTAAAGAACACATAAAGCATCTAAAGCACAGATAAAAGTACAAATATTTGTACAAATAAAGATAATATGTATTCTATTTAATAGTGAAAGTGAATAAATGAATTTTAAACATCAAATTAATATCAATGTGCAGTGTTCTCATTATAAATAGTTATTTAATATATATGTATCCATTAAGTTAAAAGTGTTATTTAAAAGATGTAGCAATAGGGGTGCATGTCTGGATGGGTAGAGCAAACGACTCTTGATTTCAGGGTTGTGAGTTCAAGCCCCATGTTGGGTGTGGAGCCTACTTAAAAAAAATAAAACTAGGAGCACCTGGGTGGCTCAGTTGGTTAAGCATCCGACATCAGCTTAGGTCATGATCTCACCATTGGTAGGTTTGAGCCCCACATCAGGGTCTGTGCTGACAGCTCAAAGCCTGGAGCCTGCTTTGGATTCTGTATCTCCCTCTCTCTCTGCTCCTCCCCTGCTGGTGCTCTGTTTCTGTCTCTCTCAAAAATAAATAAACATTTAAAAAAAATTTAAGGGGAGTTGCGGCAAGATGGCGGCTTAGGAGGACGCTAGGCTCACCGCACGTCCTGCTGATCACTTAGATTCCATCTACACCTGCCTAAATAACCCAGAAAACCGCCAGAGGATTAGCAGAACAGAGTCGCAGGAGCCAAACGCAGACGAGAGGCCCACGGAAGAGGGTAGGAAGGGCGGCGAGGCGGTGCGCGCTCCACGGACTGGCGGGAGGGAGCCGGGGCGGAGGGGCGGCTCGCCGGCCAAGCAGAGCCCCCGAGTCGGGCTTGCAAAAGCGGAGGGGCCGGGCGGACTGTGTTCCGACAGCAAGCGCGACTTAGCGTCTGGGAGGTCATAAATTAACAGCTCTGCTCGGAAAGCGGGAAGGCTGGAGGACAAAGGGAGGGAGAGCTGCTCAGCCCTCTGACAACAGAGCTCAGTTTGGTGGGGAACAAAGGCGCTCGCCAGCGCCATTTCCCCCGCCCATCCCCCAGCCGAAATCCCAAAGGGAACCGGTTCCTGCCAGGGAACTTGCTCGCTCCGCGCAAACACCCAACTCTGCGCTTCTGCGGAGCCAAACCTCCGGCAGCGCAGCGGATCTGACTCCCTCCCGCTGCCACAGGGCCCCTCCTGAAGTGGATCACCTAAGGAGAAGCGATCTAAGCCTGCCCCTCCTGCCCCCGAGCACCTTGCCTACCCACCCCAGCTAATACGCCAGATCCCCAGCATCACAAGCCTGGCAGGGTGCAAGTAGCCCAGACGAGCCACACCACCCCACAGTGAATCCCGCCCCTAGGAGAGGGGAAGAGAAGGCACACACCAGTCTGACTGTGGCCCCAGCGGTGGGCTGGGGGCAGACATCAGGTCTGACTGCAGCCCCGCCCACCAACTCCAGGTATACACCACAGCACAGGGGAAGTGCCCTGCAGGTCCTCACCACGCCAGGGACTATCCAAAATGACCAAGCGGAAGAACTCCCCTCAGAAGAATCTCCAGGAAATAACAACAGCTAATGAGCTGATCAAAAAGGATTTAAATAATATAACAGAAAGTGAATTTAGAATAATAGTCATAAAATTAATCGCTGGGCTTGAAAACAGTATACAGGACAGCAGAGAATCTCTTGCTACAGAGATCAAGGGACTAAGGAACAGTCACGAGGAGCTGAAAAACGCTTTAAACGAAATGCATAACAAAATGGAAACCACCACAGCTCGGCTTGAAGAGGCAGAGGAGAGAATAGGTGAACTAGAAGATAAAGTTATGGAAAAAGAGGAAGCTGAGAAAAAGAGAGATAAAAAAATCCAGGAGTATGAGGGGAAAATTAGAGAATTAAGTGATACACTAAAAAGAAATAATATACGCATAATTGGTATCCCAGAGGAGGAAGAGAGAGGGAAAGGTGCTGAAGGGGTACTTGAAGAAATCATAGCTGAGAACTTCCCTGAACTGGGGAAGGAAAAAGGCATGGAAATCCAAGAGGCACAGAGAACTCCCTTCAGATGTAACTTGAATCGATCTTCTGCACGACATATCATAGTGAAACTGGCAAAATACAAGGATAAAGAGAAAATTCTGAAAGCAGCAAGGGGTAAACGTGCCCTCACATATAAAGGGAGACCTATAAGACTCGTGACTGATCTCTCTTTTGAAACTTGGCAGGCCAGAAAGAATTGGCAAGAGATTTTCAGGGTGCTAGACAGAAAAAATATGCAGCCAAGAATCCTTTATCCAGCAAGTCTGTCATTTAGAATAGAAGGAGAGATAAAGGTCTTCCCAAACAAACAAAAACTGAAGGAATTTGTCACCACTAAACCAGCCCTACAAGAGATCCTAAGGGGGACCCTGTGAGACAAAGTCCCAGAGACATCACTATAAGCATAAAACATACAGACATCACAATGACTCTAAACCCGTATCTTTCTATAATAACACTGAATGTAAATGGATTAAATGCGCCAACCAAAAGACATAGGGTATCAGAATGGATAAAAAAACAAGACCCATCGATTTGCTGTCTACAAGAGACTCATTTTAGACCTGAGGACACCTTTAGATTGAGAGTGAGGGGATGGAGAACTATTTATCATGCGACTGGAAGCCAAAAGAAAGCTGGAGTAGCCATACTTATATCAGACAAACTAGACTTTAAATTAAAGGCTGTAACAAGAGATGAAGAAGGACATTATATAATAGTTACAGGGTCTATCCATCAGGAAGAGCTAACAATTATAAATGTCTATGCACCGAATACCGGAGCCCCCAAATATATAAAACAATTACTCATAAACATAAGCAACCTTATTGATAAGAATGTGGTAATTGCAGGGGACTTTAATACACCACTTACAGAAATGGATAGATCAACTAGACACACGGTCAATAAAGAAACAAGGGCCCTGAATGAGACATTGGATGAGATGGACTTGACAGATATATTTAGAACTCTGCATCCCAAAGCAACAGAATATACTTTCTTCTCGAGTGCACATGGAACATTCTCCAAGATAGATCATATACTGGGTCACAAAACAGCCCTTCATAAGTTTACAAGAATTGAAATTATACCATGCTTACTTTCAGACCACAATGCCATGAAGCTTGAAATCAACCACAGGAAAAAGTCTGGAAAACCTCCAAAAGCATGGAGGTTAAAGAACACCCTACTAACGAATGAGTGGGTCAACCAGGCAATTAGAGAAGAAATTAAAAAATATATGGAAACAAACGAAAATGAAAATACAACAATCCAAACGCTTTGGGACGCAGCAAAGGCAGTCCTGAGAGGAAAATACATTGCAATCCAGGCCTATCTCAAGAAACAAGAAAAATCCCAAATACAAAATCTAACAGCACACCTAAAGGAACTAGAAGCAGAACAGCAAAGGCAGCCTAAGCCCAGCAGAAGAAGAGAAATAATAAAGATCAGAGCAGAAATAAACAATATAGAAACTAAAAAAACTGTAGAGCAGATCAACGAAACCAAGAGTTGGTTTTTTGAAAAAATAAACAAAATTGACAAACCTCTAGCCAGGCTTCTCAAAAAGAAAAGGGAGATGACCCAAATAGATAAAATCATGAATGAAAATGGAATTACTACAACCAATCCCTCAGAGATACAAACAATTATCAGGGAATACTATGAAAACTTATATGCCAACAAATTGGACAACCTGGAAGAAATGGACAAATTCCTGAACACCCACACTCTTCCAAAACTCAATCAGGAGGAAATAGAAAGCTTGAACAGACCCATAACCAGCGAAGAAATTGAATCGGTTATCAAAAATCTCCCAACAAATAAGAGTCCAGGACCAGATGGCTTCCCAGGGGAGTTCTACCAGACGTTTAAAGCAGAGATAATACCTATCCTTCTCAAGCTATTCCAAGAAATAGAAAGGGAAGGAAAACTTCCAGACTCATTCTATGAAGCCAGTATTACTTTGATTCCTAAACCAGACAGAGACCCAGTAAAAAAAGAGAACTACAGGCCAATATCCCTGATGAATATGGATGCAAAAATTCTCAATAAGATACTAGCAAATCGAATTCAACGGCATATAAAAAGAATTATTCACCATGATCAAGTGGGATTCATTCCTGGGATGCAGGGCTGGTTCAACATTCGCAAATCAATCAACGTGATACATCACATTAACAAAAAAAGAGAGAAGAACCATATGATCCTGTCAATCGATGCAGAAAAGGCCTTCGACAAAATCCAGCACCCTTTCTTAATAAAAACCCTTGAGAAAGTCGGGATAGAAGGAACATACTTAAAGATCATAAAAGCCATTTATGAAAAGCCCACAGCTAACATCATCCTCAACGGGGAAAAACTGAAAGCTTTTTCCCTGAGATCAGGAACACGACAAGGATGCCCACTCTCACCGCTGCTGTTTAACATAGTGCTGGAAGTTCTAGCATCAGCAATCAGACAACAAAAGGAAATCAAAGGCATCAAAATTGGCAAAGATGAAGTCAAGCTTTCGCTTTTTGCAGATGACATGATATTATACATGGAAAATCCGATAGACTCCACCAAAAGTCTGCTAGAACTGATACAGGAATTCAGCAAAGTTGCAGGCTACAAAATCAATGTACAGAAATCAGTTGCATTCTTATACACTAACAATGAAGCAACAGAAAGACAAATAAAGAAACTGATCCCATTCACAATTGCACCAAGAAGCATAAAATACCTAGGAATAAATCTAACCAAAGATGTAAAGGATCTGTATGCTGAAAACTATAGAAAGCTTCTGAAGGAAATTGAAGAAGATTTAAAGAAATGGAAAGACATTCCCTGCTCATGGATTGGAAAAATAAATATTGTCAAAATGTCAATACTACCCAAAGCTATCTACACATTCAATGCAATCCCAATCAAAATTGCACCAGCATTCTTCTCGAAACTAGAACAAGCAATCCTAAAATTCATATGGAACCACAAAAGGCCCCGAATAGCCAAAGGAATTTTGAAGAAGAAGACCAAAGCAGGAGGCATCACAATCCCAGACTTTAGCCTCTACTACAAAGCTGTCATCATCAAGACAGCATGGTATTGGCACCAAAACAGACACATAGACCAATGGAATAGAATAGAAACCCCAGAACTAGACCCACAAACGTATGGCCAACTCATCTTTGACAAAGCAGGAAAGAACATCCAATGGAAAAAAGACAGCCTCTTTAACAAATGGTGCTGGGAGAACTGGACAGCAACATGCAGAAGGTTGAAACTAGACCACTTTCTCACACCATTCACAAAAATAAACTCAAAATGGATAAAGGACCTAAATGTGAGACAGGAAACCATCAAAACCTTAGAGGAGAAAGCAGGAAAAGACCTCTCTGACCTCAGCCGTAGCAATCTCTTACTCGACACATCCCCAAAGGCAAGGGAATTAAAAGCAAAAGTGAATTACTGGGACCTTATGAAGATAAAAAGCTTCTGCACAGCAAAGGAAACAACCAACAAAACTAAAAGGCAACCAACGGAATGGGAAAAGATATTTGCAAATGACATATCGGACAAAGGGCTAGTATCCAAAATCTATAAAGAGCTCACCAAACTCCACACCCGAAAAACAAATAACCCAGTGAAGAAATGGGCAGAAAACATGAATAGACACTTCTCTAAAGAAGACATCCGGATGGCCAACAGGCACATGAAAAGATGCCCAACGTCGCTCCTCATCAGGGAAATACAAATCAAAACCACACTGAGATATCACCTCACGCCAGTCAGAGTGGCCAAAATGAACAAATCAGGAGACTATAGATGCTGGAGAGGATGTGGAGAAACGGGAACCCTCTTGCACTGTTGGTGGGAATGCAAATTGGTGCAGCCGCTCTGGAAAGCAGTGTGGAGGTTCCTCAGAAAATTAAAAATAGACCTACCCTATGACCCAGCAATAGCACTGCTAGGAATTTATCCAAGGGATACAGGAGCACTGATGCATAGGGCCACTTGTACCCCAATGTTCATAGCAGCACTCTCAACAATAGCCAAATTATGGAAAGAGCCTAAATGTCCATCAACTGATGAATGGATAAAGAAATTGTGGTTTATATACACAATGGAATATTACAAGGCAATGAGAAAAAATGAAATATGGCCTTTTGTAGCAACGTGGATGGAACTGGAGAGTGTGATGCTAAGTGAAATAAGCCATACAGAGAAAGACAGATACCATATGGTTTCACTCTTATGTGGATCCTGAGAAACTTAACAGGAACCCATGGGGGAGGGGAAGGAAAAAAAAAAAAAGAGGTTAGAATGGGAGAGAGCCAAAGCATAAGAGACTGTTAAAAACTGAGAACAAACTGAGGGTTGATGGGAGGTGGGAGGGAGGAGAGGGTGGGTGATGGGTATTGAGGAGGGCACCTTTTGGGATGAGCACTGGGTGTTGTATGGAAACCAATTTGTCAATAAATTTCAGAAAAAAAAAAAAAGAAATAAAAATCATGAGAATAAAAAAAAAAAATTAAGTAAATAAAAATAAATAAATAAATAAATAAATAAATAAAAGATGTAGCAATAAACAGCTTTATCCCCCACCCCCACCCCACTCCTCACTTAGTGCCCTTTCAGACCATCTCTGGGGCATGTGTCCTTCCTTTCCTCTCCATGAGCTCTCTGACAGGTCCCATGATTGTTCCAATCACTCTCATTAATTAATTTATTTAAATATCTCCTGAGCATCTCTCACTTGCCAGGTGTGGGTGATACAGCAAGAAACAAAACATAAAGCATAAACAATGTTTAAAGCTTTATAATATGGTGGTAACAAGTGATCTAGAGAAATGGGAATAAAGATTGGCTTGAATGTGGGGGTGATTTTATGTGGGCTGTCTGGGAAGGTACCTCTGAAAGGTGAGATCTGAGACTGGAAGAAGCCAGTAAACCAGGAGAATATGCGTGTGGATGAAAAGTATTCCAGATGGAACTTCAAATGCAACTCTCTACAGAAGGAGCAGACTCTGTGTGTTCTTGGAGCCTGTAACTGACAGAGTAGAGGAAAATGACATCAAAGAGGTATCAGGGCCAGATCACGTAGGGCCTTACATGTCAGGTTAAAAAGTTTGGATCTTTCTATGAGAGAAAAGGGAAGTAGTTGAACAGTTCTGAGTAGAGGGATGACAAGATCTGACTTTTATTTTGACAGGACCACCCTCAGCTATTATACTGAAAAATGGACAGTAGGGGGCAAGAATTGAAACAAGAGGACTATCATTAAGAGGCTTTTAAACAAGTGCAGGTGAGAAATGATGGCAACTTGGGGGAGTGTGCCAATGATGAGTTCACTGGGAAGTAGTCAGATTCCCGATATCATTTGCAGATGGAGCCAACATGATTTCCTAATGAATTGGATAAAAGATGTCTGGGAGCAACTCAAGAATGACTTTAGAATTTTCTGACCTGAACACCCTGTAGATGCTGTATACTGAGAAAGAAGAAGACCCATATAGAAATGGGTCTAGTGGACAGACTGAGACCAAGAGTTAAGTTTTGGCCATGAGTGGGAGAGAGCCAAAGCATAAGAGACTCTTAAAAATCTGAGAGCAGGGGCGCCTAGGTGGCGCAGTCGGTTAAGCGTCCGACTTCAGCCAGGTCACGATCTCCCGGTCCGTGAGTTCGAGCCCCGCATCAGGCTCTGGGCTGATGGCTCGGAGCCTGGAGCCTGTTTCCGATTCTGTGTCTCCCTCTCTCTCTGCCCCTCCCCCGTTCATGCTCTGTCTCTCTCTGTCCCAAAAATAAATAAACGTTGAAAAAAAAATTAAAAAAAAATCTGAGAGCAAACTAAGAGTTGATGGGGGGTGGGAGGGAGGGGAGGGTGGGTGATGGGTATTGAGGAGGGCACCTTTTGGGATGAGCACTGGGTGTTATATGGAAACCAATTTGACAATAAATTTCATATATTGAAAAAAAATAAGTTTTGGCCATGAGAAGACAGTGAATATTCAAGAGAACAAGTTGAATCGATAATAAAGTATATGTGGGGCTCAGGTGATTGATTTAGGATAGTATAGGAGTCAGTTGCAGTTATAAATGTTATTTAAAGTCTTGGGACTAGATAAATTCTCCTAAGAAGTGAGTATAATTGGGAAGGTAAGTGCAAGGATCAAACCCCAGAGCACTTCAGAATTTAGAGGTAATCTGGGAAAGCTACATAGACTAAGAAGAAATTTGCCAATGTTTGGAAGTCATCTGCGATCTTGATAAGAGCAGTTTGTGTGGAATAATGTGGATGAAAGTTTGGCTGATGTGAGATTCAAAAGAGAATGAGCTGGCAGATAGTGACAGCCCTTCTGTGTTTTGCTGTCAAAAGAAGTAGACAAAAAGCTCTCCAATTGGTGTAGTTGTAAAAAGAGAACGTTTCAGTCATTAGACTTTCATTCTATGTATGATGAAAAACTCCCAGTTCTGACCCATGTTAGCCTTGGAAAGGCTTTGGTGGAACAAGAGGGTATGGTTGATGTCACTCTTCTGTCTATCTCTACTACTCCACTCCATTAAATAAGCTACTTCTAGGTCCAGGGGGTGAAAAAAGAAGTAAGGAGAAGGAAGGAATTCTAAGGGAAAGAAGAGATGATACTTGACCAGCAATAATGGACTCTGACTTTGGTCTTTCTAGAGCATGGAAGGTACTTATATTTGAACTGCAGGCTTGAAAAACGTTCAAACTTAGTCCCCATCCCTTCACCCCCCCAACCCCTGCTCTGGGATAGGTCTGGTTTCCTAAATTCAGATAATGTCTCTTCCAGCTTGTCTTTTACAAATATTCTCTCTGTACCTCGGTTTTGAGCAGTTTACTACAGACAAGTTCTTTTGAGCCAACTTCCCACCAAGTGATTTTCTTTGAACTAAGTTCCTTTAAGACCACAGGATGACCAAGATCTGTGCAGCTTTGCTCTTAAATATCTTGAGGAAAGCAGACTTTTCCTAACTCCAGCTTTCTCCATGTTCAATCATCAGAACAGCTAAGCAGCCAGGCAGTCTTAACCTTCTAGACTTTTCCAGGCTGAGGTGTAAAGCCAAGGTTACCTTCTGATAACCTGGCCATTTTCTTTGCTATATAATGCTCCAAGGGTAAATTGAAAAGTTCTACTTTGGAGGATGAACTAAATACTGATAACTTATTTATAGTGCATACTATGACAAATACTATTCTATAATTTTTATTCGTATTAAAAAATATATTGCTCAGAGCAACCCTTTGAGGTAGGAACCCATTTTACGCACAGGGAGACAAAAGGAATAGATAGATAGATAGATAGATAGATAGATAGATAGATAGATAGAATCTCCACTTTTAAAGTCAGAAGAAATTCTCAATGTTTGGTTGATTTTCTAGACTTTTATTTATATTTCAGGCAAATTCCTATCTAATATTGAAATGCAAGTATAAGCAAGATGTACATTACTTAAATGAATTCTTACTTTGTAATTCTATTAAGTAAATATATTTTACAAATTTAAGAAAAAGCATATATTAGATAATGGAAAAGTATAATGAAATATAGCACTTTTATTTGCAGTCTAAATTAAAGGTATCAAAATATCATGTGAGTCATCTCAGAGGTTAGTATTATGCTAATACCCTATACACTTTAGCAAGTAGATGTTCTGGCTTCAAACTGTTTATCTTTTTAGGCTTATCTCCTGAGGAACACTGAGAAGCTTCCATAGTAAATGCTGCCAACACTACTAATGGCCTATCATAAAAAATAAGCAAGGAGAAATAAATAAAGTCAATTCAGCCATCTTCCTCCAAACCTTCAAAGCTTATATCAAAAATTCACAACCAGATATAATTTTTAAAGCAGAAAAACATGGAAGTGTCCAGGAGCAGACAACAAGCATAGCGTAACACTTTACCTTTCCCTGTAGAAAATCCCTCTAGATCAATGTCAGTGTCAGAGTCACCTCAACAGATTATTTTTTTTTTTTAGAAATTTTTTAACGTTTATTTATTTTTGGGACAGAGAGAGACAGAGCATGAACGGGGGAGGGGCAGAGAGAGAGGGAGACACAGACTCGGAAACAGGCTCCAGGCTCTGAGCCACCAGCCCAGAGCCCGACGCGGGGCTCGAACTCACGGAACCGTGAGATCATGACCTGAGCTCAAGTCGGACGCCTAACCGACTGCGCCACCCAGGCGCCCCTCAACAGATTATTTTAAATGTGGAAGGTCATTACCCATTTCTGGAGAGTTGGAGTCTTGAGGTCCAGGGTGGGGTCAAGCTGGTCCCTAGGTGATTCTAATTTTGACATGTACTGAAGCTGTCTAGCAACTAGAATAATTGTTCTCAAGTCTTCAATGTTCTCTGTACCATCTACATGAATACCATTTGGAGGTTTAATAACATTATTACTTTATATTAAAAATAATCTTTTCATTATTATATATTTTTTTCATTATATATATATACATATATATATATATATTAGATAAATTGATAATAGATAAGATAGATAGACTTGTACATACCCAGCCTACAATTGATGGAACATTTCGTTAGCCATTTCATGGTTTTGTATGCACACATTCACAGTTTTGAACTGCAAACTAAAACACCATTAAAATTCAGCATATGCTTCTCCCATAAAGTATGGCAGTATAAATGATTTACATTTAACAATTCAAAAAATAATGTTTCAGAGTATCTATATTTCCAATGAGGTGTTATAAAAGAGCATGCTGTTAACTACAAGAATACTGAATAGTAAAGAAGTATTAGTATCACTGTACAAAATAAAAAGAAATGGTTTTCCTTATATAAAACCATAAGAAGACATGGAGAACATGAAAAATAAGATACCAACCTGGTATTTGAAATCTACACTGAGTCTTGAACAATGAAAGTTGATTTGGAAATCTGGAGATCTGATCAGGATGTTGAAGAGGGAAAGAGAAAAATAAAACAACTTAGCAGAAGACAAGTGTAAAGTTGAAATGTTATTTTAGCACGTGAACTTCTGCAGAAACTCACATTAGCTAAAACTCAATTATGTAATCTAATTGTTTCTTGTGACACTTAGCTTTAAAATATTGATCAGTCATTAACAACTTAATTTGTAAGTACTTGGAACGCAGTAGGTAAAGACCCACACTGTAGGGGTACAAACTATAAAATATGTGTGGCTGATCCATTTAGCCATCATCCTTCATGATTATCAAGAAAATGTGTTCAAGTTCATTTGTGACTAATTGGCAAACCCTCATTACAAAACAAAAACTATCCTTCCATTTTGAAAAATTTCCTTAACTGATTTTTCACTGGAACCAATTGCTTCTCTATTCTAAAATCTTTTTTTTTTTTTTTTTTGGTCAAAGGGAAGCTTGCTTCGCTGCCTTTTTTTTTTTTTTTTTTCCTTTCTGTGCTTAGGAACAAAAGCAACAAAAAATGATCAATATGGCAATCAAGATAATTCAATAAAACACTTTTTCATTTGTCTGCCACCAGTGAATGCCACAGTGACCACCACAACAGGAAAGAAAAAGGGGGAAACTCTAAGGCAGTGTTTGAGTTAATTTGCCAGTTTTAACATTTCTTTAGAAAAATTTGGTCCTTTGGTTCAGATACACAGTTCATAGTTCCATCAACTGAAGCTGTGCACAGATATACAGGGAGAAAATGTCTCGTTTCAGGTTAACTTGGTTTTAAACTCACAATGTGAATTCTCTATTTGAAATGTAGCTAGTTTTGTCTAGCCTAAATTGGGGATATGTATCATTGTCTCCTTTTGCCTCAGGCCAGGACTGGAAATGAGATGTTTCATTTCAGTGCATTTTTTTTCCAGCTGAAATTGTGTAAATAAATAGATTGGGAAAGATTTAATGAAATCATCAATAGCCTGGAGCCATCTATTGGCCCCATGCTAAGCATTTGGCATAATCAACTGTCTAAGAGATTGAAAGTCTTACGTACTGGGATTTAAGGTTATCATGAGCTCAGAGAAGGGGAAATCTAGGAAAGGTTTGGCACTAGTATCTTCATATACATGAGTTAGGTCAGATGAAGTGATAAGTGATCCAGGGCACTTTAACCAATAAAAAGAAATCATATGGATAATTCAAATATTAAAATTCAAATTTTAACAGTAAAGAAAAGCTACATAAGAATTCAAGAGAACTTACTTTTCTTCTGATTTTGTTAACAACTGGTTACCTTTAGATAAGCCACATGATTTCTCTATGCTTCAGTTTCCTAGCAGGAAAAAATGTTGTTAAAAAAGGACTTTTACCCTGAACATTAAGGATTGTAGACACAACAAAGAAAGTAATAAAAAATGGATCTGAGCAGTTCATCTTTGCATCAGCTGGAACAGTATTGCATTTTTCTACTGCATCTTACATTTGCATTGGAAGGAGTCCAGTTGCTATAAAATGTTTGAAAAATTAGTAGTCTGGAAAAGGATTTCTTTTTTTTTTTAATTTTTTTACACTTATTTATTTTTGAGAGACAGAGTGAGACAAAGTGAGAGTGGGGGAGGGGCAGAGAGAGGGAGACACAGAATCTGAAGCAGGCTCCAGGCTCTGAGCTGTCAGCACAGAGCCCGATGCAGGGCTCGAACCCACAAACCACGAGATCATAACCTGAGCCGAAGTCGGACACTTAACCGACTGAGCTACCCAGGCGCCCCTGGAAGGGGATTTCTAAAGTGACCTCCAGCTCTGATGATAGTATAGGTATTTTAGATAAGATACATAATTCTCAATTCTGCCATTAGTAACCTCTTTAAACAGCTTCTGTGACACAAGGATTTTCTTTGACACCAATTTAAATTGGAGAAGGACATCACTAAAAGGGAATGAAGGGAGGGAATAAAGTGGAGCTATACCATAAGGTATATCACTGTGTTAGAAGAGAAAGAGAAAATCAACATGAGCATTTGTATGCATTCAGAAACAAGCAAAAAAGAATGCCATTTGATATCATTTGACAACTACTTGGTAATTTTTTCATTTAATGGGATAGAAAAGAAACTATATGTATAAGAGTGAGAAAGCATTACTTCTATAGTGCTCTTAACTCAAATTATTTCTAGAGCAATCTAATAGATATACATAAACCATATATGTTTATAATTATCTTAAGAAACTCCCTGACTAAAGTTTTTCATCAGATGGAATGTTGCTGTATTGAATAATATTTGAAAGGTGTGAACTTTTGTCAGAAATATTTCATTGTTGTACAAAGATTTCACTGGAATAATATTGTATATATATATTCAACGAGAGGGGCACGTGGGTGGCTCAGTCATTTAGGCATCTGACTTCGGCTCAGGTCATGATCTCATGATTTGTGAGTTCGAGCCCCCCATCGAGCTCTGTGCTGACAGCTTGGAGCCTGGAGCCTGCTTCAGATCCTGTGTCTCCCTCTCTCTCTGTCCCTCCCCCTGCTCGTGCTTTCTCTCTTTCTCTCTGTCAAAATTAATATACATTAAAAAAATAAAAAAGAGAGAATGTAAATTTCATAAATTTATTTTTCTAAATGAATAAAGGAAAGTAAAATGTCATTCTATTGAAAAATATTGCATTTTATGACATTTTGACAAGGTAAGGAAAACTGGAATTACATGGTGCCTCATTTATTCAATTTCCAACACATTTGATGGGAAATATTTTTGAAACAACCTAACCCTTAACTGGAATCTTGAAAATAGTATTCTCCCCAAATATTCTGTTTGTGGTAGGAAATATTTTATAAAAGAAATGAGAAATTTTTTGAAAAACAATAAATCATGCCTAAAATTCCCATTCATTCTCACATATTCTTAGTAACTAAAATGATACCGAAGAGTCCTCCCTACTTGGCTACTTTGCTCTGCTCACTGATGGCAAAAGGTCATATGGTTTTATAAGGGCACCCATGTAAGCACAAATGATTGTGTTTTGCTGAAAATAATTAAAGATGGTGAAAGTATTAATTTATTTAACCAAGTCAATCAAACATTAAAATATATTACAAGACCAACAGGAAGTGAAACTTTGTTTCTAGGTGCTTGCACCCAGAAAGATTCCACATCACTTTGTGAGAAAAAGCTGATTTCCATTTAATCAATTCCCCAAGATTAATGTGGGTGGGCAGAAAAGAGGCTTTTAGAAAAATCCTTAATTAGAACAGACTCCAGTACTCTGAGAATCTTGTTTCTAATTGAGGAAACATATTAAGCCAAATGAAACTCTTAAATATTTAAGGCTATTAAAAAGCAGATATAGTAAACTAAACATATAAAACATGATTTCAATTAGGTATAGGAAGAAAAATAAAGTATTTACCTGACAGCAAAGAGGTACAGTCAGACCACATTACTTAATAGTATTTGCTACCTAGTTACTCAGTGCACATGGCCATTTCATAGTCAGAAAGGGCTTCATTTTGTCTTAGAGTCAGAAGATTGTGACCATCCTTGGTTGTTGTTGAACATTTAGAAATGTTGTCTCCCCATAGGTGAGCGATTAGAAAGTCACCTGATGAAATAAAAGATTTAAAGTATTGTGACACACCCGTAGATTAATATAATAAACTTTTTGAATGTTTCAAAAGTTAGATTTGAACCAAGAGAGAACAGCTAGAAGTTGAAAACCAAAAACAAGTTCATATTAAATGCACGGGTGTAAATCCACCTATGGGCTTACTATTCTCTCTTCTGGATATATTTTAAATATTTTATACTTTGAGATGGCTGGAGGTTTATTTCAAAAGAGAATTCTATTACTTATTAAAACATTAAGAAATCAGTCTCACATATGACGCTGTAATATTCTTCTGACTAACCACAAAACTTGCTTTCTTTTCCTCCCACTCACCTCACCCCGCATAGGATCCACAAATTTCGAGTTAGAATCACATCTCACTGATGTACTCCCAAAGTGACAGAAAAGGATTTTCCTTCCCCTAGTTGAGTCAGTCTCTAAGGCAGATGGTTAATTCATTGCACCTGTAACCAATTAGCCATTCAAAACAACCGATTCTTCACAGCAAATTGTTGCCTTGCCAATCTGAGAAGCAGGTGCATATTCAATGGCGAAATAATCCAGATACAAAATTCTTTTAGATTAATGTGCAGAAAAATATGACCAGTTATAATAATTCCATTCTAAATTAAGAATTTAATTATTTCAGGTTTTGAATTACAGCTTTGAGGTTTTTCTTTTTCTTTTTTTTCATTCTGATATTTGGCTACCAAATTAACCAGATGTTTTTTCAATGAAAATTAACTTTCTTTTTCCAATAAGACTTTGAATTTTATTTTTCTTCTTTCTTAAAACAATGAGTTTTGATTACAATAAATGTATTGAAACATATTACAGTATATACTAATCCATCTAAATCATCTGCTTCAAAAGAGTTACCTTTATATGGAAGATTTAACTCCCAGCCAGGTACCATAACTAACTCCATGGAACTGGGTACAGCATAGCCACTCTGGTGTGCTATACACTGAGAATGTCTAGAGATTGTT
The DNA here is from genome assembly GCF_016509475.1 of Prionailurus bengalensis. Lineage (NCBI taxonomy): Eukaryota > Metazoa > Chordata > Mammalia > Carnivora > Felidae > Prionailurus > Prionailurus bengalensis. The sequence goes on from NC_057350.1 coordinate 53,954,818, forward strand.
CTATCACTACAGTGCCAACATTACACTTCCATAGACTTGAACCATTTTATTCTAAAAAATTATCTAAAAATTTTTCACCTTTCTCAGATATATTATTTGAATATGGGAAAGGGGTACACTGACAATTTTTCTAGGCTGCAGATGCCTAAAGTATCAAATCTAAACATCTCAACTTCTGGCTTCTCTCTTTATCAGAATCATGGTATGATAAGGAATCACTCCCAAGTGGAGTATCAGACCCCATTTAGTTAGCACCAGGATCTCACATCTTCCCATCTGGGGAATCAGCCTGCAGGGGATATATAGGAGGGGACCATGAACACGTTTCTAAAATTAGTAAGAGATCTCCAAACACCTCAACCAGAAGTTTCATACAAGGAATAGATTTGGGGGCGCCTGGGTGGCTCACTCAGTTAAGCGTCAGGTCATGATCTCACGGTTCATGGGTTCGAACCTCACGTCTGGCTATGTGCTGACAGCCCAGAGCCTGAAGCCTGCTTCGGATTCTGTGTCTCCCTCTCTCTCTGCCCCTCCCCTGCTCCACCTTGTCTCTCTCATTCTCTCAAAAATAAATAAATTTAAAAAATAAAAAAATTAAAAAAAATTTTTTTAAGAAGGAGTAGATTCTATTTGATAGGATATAGAACTCTGACTGCATAATTGTAGGACAGCATCACTATCCTACCAGACACTCAGGCTAGACATAGCTCCCTTTGCACATCCCATGAGTCTCCAGTCCTTTGGATAGTAATTTCCATGTTTCCCATGATTTTCATTCTTATTGTCACTATTCTGATTCCCTTGTTTTCCAACTGATTCATTCAAAGTATTCACACCTTTTTTCACTTAATTATCCAATAAATATCCATTAAGTATCTACTAGGGGCCAGGTACAAAAAAAAAAAAAGAAAACGGTAAATGGAGAATAAGGCAGATAAGATAACCTGTTTTAATGGCCTTGATGGTCTAAGGCAGATACTGACAAATCAATATTTACAATTTAGTCCTAATCCAGACCTGAGGATCATTAAGGCTTCCTGGAATAAATGAATGTCTAAGTCAAAGCCTAGTGGTAAGCCCCTTCTCTAATTTAGCAAAGAGGGGCAAGGGGAATAATCTGTTTCTTGTCTCTTGAATCTCAATGTCAACCTATTTAACAATGCTTGCTTACAGATTTATGTCCTTAAAAATACTTCAGCTCTAGGGCACCTGGGTGGCTCAGTTAGTTAAGCAACTGACTTCAGCTCAGGTCATGATCTCACGGTTGGTGAGTTCGAGCCCCACGTTGGGCTCTGTGCCGACTGCTCAGAGCCTGGAACCTGCTTTGGATTCTGTGTCTCCCCCTCTCTCTACCCCCCCCCCCCCCGCTCACCCTCTGTGTCTGTCTCTCAATAATAAATAAAAGTTTAAAAATTTTTAAAAATACTTCAGCTCATGGCCACCCTCTGTAGTTTCCCTGTAGTCTGAAGAAATTACAAACCTAAGATTAAGTTTCCAGTTTCATCTCCAACAAAGAGCATGATAGTGCAATTTCACTATATTAGTATTAGTCCTTTGCTGAAAAATAGGAACAGTTAACCTATTTTGTTGTTTGCACTATGTCCTTATACTGGAATGCCTCACACCATAATGCCTCCTCCATCACTTGAAATCCTACTTACCTTTAAATGTCTGTTAAAACATCATCTTCTCTGTTAAGTTTTCTGTAGCCCCTTCATTCACAATTAGTTGTTTATTTTTTCTGAAATTCCACTGCCTGTTCGTTGCTCTTCTATCATATAATGCCTATTTTATTGTGTTTCATATGGCAGTCCTTTGTTTATAACTGAAGCTTAGGCTATCCTTTCCACATGGAAGGCCCAACCCCAACCGTTTAAAATTCCTACTTCCCATTCAAGTCTAGAAAACTTCTTCCCTGCTAGCTGCTTTACTGCCACTGTGAAAACAGAATTGCCCACAATTTCCTGTCTCTCTGCAGGTAGCAGAGGTAACTAGATACCAGACATGGTAATAGTATTTCTATCCCCCTTAGCATCTAGAATTCGACTTTGCTTATGCTTTATTTCTTCTCTCCTCCCTAGTGCTCTAAGCTTCCTGGTGTCACTTTTCCTTTCCACTCTCCAGCATTCTGGATGGACTCCCATTTAGAATTAGGGCCCTTACTGCCATAGGAGAAAGAAAACCATCCTAAAAATATGACAGAGCTTTCAAAGGGATGGATTTGCCTCGAAGAAATTCTGGATTTTTAAAAATCTCCTAAGGAGATTTGCTTTTTGAAATTTAAAGCTCCTTAGATAAGAAAATCATACTAGGCTAACACAAATATTTTCTTCTACTATTCTTCCCTTCTCCAGTCTTGTCTCTTAGATATACCCTAATATTTAGGGTTGTCACAGGGAACACTTTCTAAGGTTGGGTGGACATCCTTCATCTCAGACTTGGGTGAGGATTTTAATATTTGAAAGGAACCAACTCCTGGTCATAATATCCCCTTGAAAGTTGCCCCCCCAAAACACCAGGTGTCTTTTGTAATGTGAATTCCTGGGAATCCTATGATTCTTGATGCCCTGGAGTCACTGATGTGGGCTCTGGTTGCACACATCTCCCTCTGCAACTAGATTATGCCTAATTCTATTTTGCAAGTTTCTCAGCCCTATGGAAATCTTGCCTAGGATGGTGCTTTGTTCACAGTGGGTACCTAATAAATGCATGCTGAATTTAATTTTCCCAGGAACAAACATATGGCATAGATGACTAAAAAGTGAAAATCCTCTATAACATACTGCATTGCCATTTAAGGGGGGAAAATCTTGTTAATGTTCATGGTGACAAGTTTATGTCCTGAAACATGAGATCTGATTAGCTTTTTTATTTTAGCTCTCATAACTACTAGTTTTATTGCTGGTCATAAAATTATCCAGCTCATTTTGGAATTCAGCTGCAAAATAGAACACTTTGACCTCCTGTGATTATACCCGTTTCTGTGAACATATGACTTCATGGCAGGGGTTTTACTCAAACTAGGGTTTGGGAACCTCAGGAGGTTATGTTGAAGAAGTCTCACAGGGGCCTTGGGGATGAGAACACATTGGGTGCAGTTTAACAGTGTAGAGGTTTTTTTTTGTTTTTGTTTTTGTCAAGATTTTATCTTGTTCACTGGGATCTTATAGTCCTAATGGCAAGATCGTGGATTCAGTTTATGTATATCACTTCCTCAGCCTTGGACTTCACCCTTAAACTATAGTTCACAGACACCCATCATTTACTAAGAACATCACTAAAGCATGTAACACAGGATCGCCAACTTGAAAGTCCATCAATAATTTATTTCATGTATATGTTTTGAGCACCTGATAAGTGTTCTGAGTTTATTCTATAGATAAGAAACTAGCAGCAACATTCTATGATTTAAAAAAAAAAAAGTAAACACATGAGAACTTTTAAGGGTAGGGTTTGACACTCCTAAGATATTTTTAGGGTCTAGCTTGCTGCCTATCAGATCTATGACCATTTAAAAAAATGATTGAAGTATAATTAACATATAGTGTTAGATTAAAGTGTACATTATAATGATTCAATGATTATTAGTGTTCATCAAAATCAGTGCATTCTTAGCCCCTTTTTGTTCACCTATCCCCCCAAATATATGACCATTTTGGAGAAAATCAAGCACTAGGAAGGATCTATACCCTGGGTTGAGGTCATCTGGCTTCATCAAGAGAAATAAAGGGCAATTGGAGTCTCTAGGCTTATTTTAGGTCAATTCACTTTACTAGGCACCAGGACTCTAGGCTCTGGTGACCATAAAGTGGAGTTTACCCTATAGTATAAAACAGATTGTGTTGGGGGCACCCAATAGCTCAGTTGGTTGACCATCCGACTCTTGATTTTGGCTCAGGTCATGATTTCTCGTTTATGAAATTGATCCCCACCCCACCCTCCGTCAGACTATGCGCTGGGCATGGAACTTACTTTAGTTTCTCTCTTTCTCTCTCTCTGTCTCTCCCTCTGCTCCCCTCCCTGCTCTCTCTTAAATACATACATACATACATACATAAATACATAAATAAATACAGATTGTGTCAAGATACTTTATGAAATGTGAAGGGAATTGGCTTCCCATCCATGACTCCTGGCACAAATATTGGGAAGTGGTGGCAAACTATCCCAACAAGTAGTGAGAGCAAGCTGCCACCATCCCATACTAAGAACTGCAGAGAGGTTGCCTACAAAATCAGGCAGCTTTGATTTTATAAAAGGATATATTCACAAGGCTGGGAAAATGGGTTTGGGAGGGTAAGGACAGCCAGTGCTAAAGGAATCAGGCAGAGTTCCACATTATCTAAGCTTTTTCACTGGTGAGGGAAGCTAGTAAAGAAAAACATGATTCTATTCGGTTTCTTTCTTAATACAAATAGGGACGATGGGGGATGTGTCACTGTCCTTCCTTAGAATCTGCTCAGACCTGCCCCAGAATTGCCAGCCAAGCTTACTACAGGCTCCAATGAATAAAGGAAAGGTATTCTTGACAGAAAGATGTAAGTGTGGCAGGATTACTGGGTTTTACACCAGAGGCCACTTTTTGTGAAAGCTTCTCTCTTTCAGCTATGTGAAAAATGATATGGACACTAAACATTTTTTCCATCTTTAAAGGTAACTACTTTCATTTTGTTTTGTTTTTGTATATCTTAATTTAGGCATCCTTCATTCCTGCACTGTGTTCTTAAGAACACAAGCAATCTCAGGGATAAATCGCCAACTCAGGATTACAGAGCAGACACGCATGCACACATGCACGCACTCACACTCATAAACACACAAAGATCTGGTGCCTTATTATTGTAAATAGCTCTTTGTCATGCATACCTGTCTTCTACCACATTTTGCCCATTAGGATTGATTCTCTGCCACACGTAGAAATAGAAGGGTTTAAAATTGACAAACCTCTAGCCAGGCTTCTCAAAAAGAAAAGGGAGATGACCCAAATAGATAAAATCATGAATGAAAATGGAATTACTACAACCAATCCCTCAGAGATACAAACAATTATCAGGGAATACTATGAAAACTTATATGCCAACAAATTGGACAACCTGGAAGAAATGGACAAATTCCTAAACACCCACACTCTTCCAAAACTGAATCAGGAGGAAATAGAAAGCTTGAACAGACCCATAACCAGCGAAGAAATTGAATCGGTTATCAAAAATCTCCCAACAAATAAGAGTCCAGGACCAGATGGCTTCCCAGGGGAGTTCTACCAGATGTTTAAAGCAGAGATAATACCTATCCTTCTCAAGCTATTCCAAGAAACAGAAAGGGAAGGAAAACTTCCAGACTCATTCTATGAAGCCAGTATTACTTTGATTCCCAAACCAGACAGAGACCCAGTAAAAAAAGAGAACTACAGGCCAATATCCCTGATGAATATGGATGCAAAAATTCTCAATAAGATAATAGCAAATCAAATTCAACAGCATATAAAAAGAATTATTCACCATGATCAAGTGGGATTCATTCCTGGGATGCAGGGCTGGTTCAACATTCGCAAATCAATCAACGTGATACATCACATTAATAAAAGAAAAGAGAAGAACCATATGATCCTGTCAATCGATGCAGAAAAGGCCTTTGACAAAATCCAGCACCCTTTCTTAACAAAAACCCTTGAGAAAGTCGGGATAGAAGGAACATACTTAAAATCATAAAAGCCATTTATGAAAAGCCCACAGCTAACATCATCCTCAATGGGGAAAAACTGAGAGCTTTTTCCCTGAGATCAGGAACACGACAGGGATGCCCACTCTCACCGCTGTTGTTTAACATAGTGTTGGAAGTTCTAGCATCAGCAATCAGACAACAAAAGGAAATCAAAGGCATCGAAATTGGCAAAGATGAAGTCAAGCTTTCGCTTTTTGCAGATGACATGATATTATACATGGAAAATCCGATAGACTCCACCAAAAGTCTGCCAGAACTGATACATGAATTCAGCAAAGTTGCAGGATACAAAATCAATGTACAGAAATCAGTTGCATTCTTATACACTAACAATGAAGCAACAGAAAGACAAATAAAGAAACTGATCCCATTCACAATTGCACCAAGAAGCATAAAATACCTAGGAATAAATCTAACCAAAGATGTAAAAGATCTGTATGCTGAAAACTATAGAAAGCTTATGAAGGTAATTGAAGAAGATATAAAGAAATGGAAACACATTCCCTGCTCATGGATTGGAAAAATAAATATTGTCAAAATGTCAATACTACCCAAAGCTATCTACACATTCAATGCAATCCCAATCAAAATTGAACCAGCATTCTTCTTGAAACTAGAACAAGCAATCCTAAAATTCATATGGAACCACAAAAGGCCCCGAATAGCCAAAGTAATTTTGAAGAAGGAGACCAAAGCAGGAGGCATCACAATCCCAGACTTTAGCCTCTACTACAAAGCTGTCATCATCAAGACAGCATGGTATTGGCACAAAAACAGACACATAGACCAATGGAATAGAATAGAAACCCCAGAACTAGACCCACAAATGTATGGCCAACTAATCTTTGACAAAGCAGGAAAGAACATCCAATGGAAAAAAGACAGTGTCTTTAACAAATGGTGCTGGGAAAACTGGACAGCAACATGCAGAAGAATGAAACTAGACCACTTTCTCACACCATTCACAAAAATAAACTCAAAATGGATAAAGGACCTGAATGTGAGACAGGAAACCATCAAAACCTTAGAGGAGAAAGCAGGAAAAGACCTCTCTGACCTCAGCCATAGCAATCTCTTACTCGACACATCCCCAAAGGCAAGGGAATTAAAAGCAAAAATGAATTACTGGGACCTTATGAAGATAAAAAGCTTCTGCACAGCAAAGGAAACAACCAACAAAACTAAAAGGCAACCAACGGAATGGGAAAAGATATTTGCAAATGACATATCAGACAAAGGGCTAGTATCCAAAATCTATAAAGAGCTCACCAAACTCCACACCCGAAAAACAAATAACCCAGTGAAGAAATGGGCAGAAAACATGAATAGACACTTCTCTAAAGAAGACATCCGGATGGCCAACAGGCACATGAAAAGATGCCCAATGTCGCTCCTCATCAGGGAAATACAAATCAAAACCACACTGAGATATCACCTCATGCCAGTCAGAGTGGCCAAAATGAACAAATCAGAAGACTATAGACGCTGGAGAGGATGTGGAGAAACGGGAACCCTCTTGCACTGTTGGTGGGAATGCAAATTGGTGCAGCCACTCTGGAAAGCAGTGTGGAGGTTCCTCAGAAAATTAAAAATAGACCTACCCTATGACCCAGCAATAGCACTGCTAGGAATTTACCCAAGGGATACAGGAGTACTGATGCATAGGGCCACTTGTACCCCAATGTTTATAGCAGCACTCTCAACAATAGCCAAATTATGGAAAGAGCCTAAATGTCCATCAACTGATGAATGGATAAAGAAATTGTGGCTTATATACACAATGGAGTACTACATGGCAATGAGAAAGAACGAAATATGGCCCTTTGTAGCAACGTGGATGGAACTGGAGCATGTGATGCTAAGTGAAATAAGCCATACAGAGAAAGACAGATACCATATGGTTTCACTCTTATGTGGATCCTGAGAAACTTAACAGAAACCCATGGGGGAGGGGAAGGAAAAAAAAAGAGGTTAGAGTGGGAGAGAGCCAAAGCATAAGAGACTCTTAAAAACTGAGAACAAACTGAGGGTTGATGGGGGGTGGGAGGGAGGTGGGGTGGGTGATGGGTATTGAGGAGGGCACCTTTTGGGATGAGCACTGGGTGTTGTATGGAAACCAATTTGACAATAAATTTCATATATTGAAAAAAAAAGAAATAGAAGGGTTTAACTAATTTTTTTCCTATGACATTACCCCTCTCACTGAAAAGATCCAGAATGCAGAGATTGTCAGGGGGTCCAGGGTCATGGAGGAGTCTGGGGGCTTTAAGAAGACTAAAGAACACTGTGAGTTCCTGGGCCTCTAGGCATTGATCCCAAGGACACACTCTTCATTGGATTGGTCTACACCAGTTACACATAAAGTCATGTGGTAAGTTTTTCAGATTAGCTTACATTTTAGAAGAAAACATCCATACTCTTCTTAAAGATATAACATACATCTCCAAAAAATAACTCTTAAGAATTCTGCACATTCCAGTTACTTTTCTGATGAATTTATTAGGTAAGACTGAATGGGATAAGGGCCCAATTTCTTGCCTTCCTTTAGTTGCAGTAAAGTGGTAGCTAATGGGGAAAAAAATGATGTTTAGTTGACATTGGTGAAATCTATGCACAATGGCCAAACTGCCATTATGGTGGCACAAATGCAAGGTCATGCACTTGTCACATATCGCTGATTCTGGTTTCCTGTCTCTCCTAAATTATTTCATGTTATACTGTTATAACTTTCTAAATTTACAAGAATTTCACAAATTTTTATAATTGGTAGGTTTTGGATAGGTTAGGTAAGGTTTTCTAAATATACCATATTGGTTTTTTTCCCCCAGATTTCCTTAGGGATTTAATTTTTTTAGACCTCTTAGATATAGAACAAAAAGTGTTGGGAAGCTTGAACAGTAGGTTGTGTATCACACAAAAGATTTCTGAACTATGAACCAGGTCACAACTCCGTTCAATTTGGGAAATGGCTTTAATCTTATCTTCCTCTTCTTTTATTTGCCTATTTCCTAATTTGCAGTATGTGGGAGACCTCCTTGTTTTTTAAGTCCTTACGGATTTCTCCTGCTAGCTGAAGAAACCCATGTCAAAATGAGCATTTGTCTAATAGAAGAACTCTAGGTTGTCTATAGCAGATAAAAGATTGTAATTCTATTTTTACGAATATAAAAGTATACTTTATGGAGAACCATTATTTACGTGGAGGGAGGAGAACACAGGGTAAACCAATCTATATGTTCCATAAAGTTTATTTTTTCCTGTTCGTTTTTTCCCCATTAGCTACCACTTTACTGCAACTAGAAGAAGGCAAGAAACTGGGTCCTTAGCCCACTCAGTCTTACCTAATAAATTCAGCAAAAAAAAAAAAAAAGTTTTTTATCTCCCTTCATTTTTGTAAAGTAGAAAACTGAGCTCCTTTTATAACAATTGGGTATTTCCTTTAAACTTCCTTTTTTCTCTCCACAGGATATACTCAGAATAATAATTGAGACAGAGAGAGAGAGAGAGAGAACTGAAATCACTTCTACTCACCTATATTTAATCAGGATAAGCTAGGTGAGAAAACAAAAAATCATCTTATGGCTTAACACAACAAAGACCAATTTCTTCTTCACAGGAAAATCTCCAAAATAACAAGTCTACCTGAAGTAAGGGGGTCTGCCATCCTCATCTGGAACACTTAGCCTCCTTGATCACAGAACAAGGAAGACAGTATGAGAGGTCTCACCCTCACAATTCAATACTATGGCCTGCAAATGACACAGGCCACTTCTGCTAATAGTTCTTGGCAAAAATTGGCCTCATGAACCAGATTAAATGCAGGGACAGATAAGTTTATTCTTCCTATGTGCCCGGAAAGAGGTGTAAAAGATGTATAGGTGAGCACTCCACACACATACTACCCAACAATGTTTTCCCAAACCCCCTTTTCCTGACTATACCCAAACTTACCTTAGCTAGGAAGGAGATCAAGGAAGAGGATATGGAGATATTATTGTCAGGAGAAGATGTTTGGGGTGATGTCAAGCAATTTTTACTAGCTCAGATGTGGTATAGAATTAACAGCATCAAACGTACTAAAACTATATTCCTGCTGCCTTTCCATTTCACTTCCCTATGCACATGAGCTTCAGACTCTTAACCTATAAGGCACCCTATTAAATATGTTTTATAGGACCACAAGATTAACAGCACTTGCATGTGGGAAATACTGTTTAATATTTGCATTTTAATTTGTAATATGTAGTCCTCAATTATTTCTTGAATAATTACTATAGTCTCTACTACTCTTATTATTACTACTAAAACTATTACTATTATTATTTCTTGATAACCTACTGGGCTAAGCAATTTACATATGTATAATTTTCTTTTTTTTTTTTAACGTTTATTTTTGAGACAGAGAGAGACAGAGCATGGACGGGGGAAGGGCTGAGAGAGAGGGAGACACAGAATCTGAAGTAGGCTCCAGGCTCTGAGCCATCAGCCCAGAGCCTGACGCAGGGCTTGAACTCACAGACTGTGAGATCGTGACCTGAGCTGAAGTCGGACGCTTAACTGACTGAGCCACCCAGGTGCCCCAACATATGTATAATTTTCAAAACAAGTCTATGATATAAGTATAATTATCTCCATTTTATGGTAAATAAATTGAACAAAGAAATTATATAACTAGTTAAAAAATGAACCTGGATCTATCTGACTCCAAAGTCCATGCTATTACCCACTATGGGGAATGGAGAGAATTGGAGAATTTATCCTCATGCTGTCATGTGTAATGACCTATCTTAATACCCAAGATCCTAGTGATGAGGTTTTGGTAGGGAGTCCAGAGCCAAGAAAGAATTCCTGAGACGTTTTGGTGCAAAAAAAGTGATTTTATGAAAGCACAGGGACAGGACCAGTGGGCAGAAACAGCTGCACTGGGGTTGTGAAGAAGGACTGGTTATATACTATGGAGTTGGGGAAGGTAAAGACCAAAGGGAGGGCTCCAAGACTTTCATATGCTAAAGAGGACTCATAAGACACCAGAGGCCTGACTATTGTCAAGTTAAGGTTGTTTTCCCTCTAGTAAGGCATTATCATTAGGATGGTAGGGGGTTCCTAGAAAAATGTGATACTCTGTATTTGCCTCAAATATTTGTCAATGGGGTGCAGGTTATAAAGAAATTTAATTTTACCTGCCATTTCTTTTTTGCCTTTATTCCCTACATCACCGTGGAGGGGAGGGTGATGTTGGGGATCCAGGAAACTGTCTATAGGTCTCTGGAGACAAGGCTATTGATAAGATTGCCTTTTTCTTGTAATTTACTAAGATACTTGTAAACTGATGGAGACTCATGTCTTGCGTGACTGTTATCTCTATCAGTTAACCATTTGTTCTTCCCTTTTCTTTGTTCTTGGGCAGCAAGAAGTGCCTGAGAAATATTACACATATCCCACCTGCAGGCTGGGGAAGGTGTTTGCTAGCTTGTGCATGGCCTTCAGCTTGCCTTATGGTCCCTCATCACTAGGGTAGCTGTGTCAACTGATGAAAATGTCTTGCACAAATTTAACCTGTTATGAGGATTGAAATGTTTAATACTGCCAACATCTAACATCTTCTTAAATAGGATGAAGATAGATCTTAAATATTGGTTTGAATTTGAATCTATTTTCTGAATCTCAAAGCAACTTACTGGAAAGATATTATCTTTCCAGTACAAATACTGTATTATCATCGTATATTGCCATAGACAACAAGCCACTTTACTAATTCAGGTATAAACTCTAATAATTCATAGAAGTTCAAGGAGACCAAGCCTTATCTGTTTATGTCAAATATATATATATTTTTTTTCATTTTGAAGACAGATCTTTTAAATTTTTTTAGTGTTTATTTATTTTTGACAGACAGAGACAGAGCATGAGCAGTGATAGAGAGGGAGACACAGAGTCCGAAGCAGGCTCCAGGCTCTGAGCTGTCAGCACAGAGCCTCATGTGGGGGTCAAACCCATGAATGAACCATGAGATCATGACCTGAGCCGAAGCTGGATGCTTAAGTGGCTGAGTCTGACCCAGGGCTGTGCCTCTTGAAGACAGATCTTTTAAATTACATCTTACTTACAAAGTGTATGAAATTCTGCCTATGACTTCCAGGATATGCTCATGTTGCTTGTTCATTATCTCTAGAATTTAGCAAACCAATTTGTTGTTATTATTTAATATTATGCTAGATTTTTAGCAAATCTGTTATAAAATCAAATAGAATTGTAGTCATTTACTATTAAGCTAGACTTGATGCAATGCATAACTTCTTTTCCCTTTCCACTGATCTTTCTCTGAACAATCTTCTAATTGTGCTCATTTTCTTATGTTATTTGCTCAAACGAAACATGTATAAGTATCAATAAATGATTATGAGATGTATCTCTAATGAAAAAACATCGAAGTGAAGAAGAATATAGATATTTATACCCAACTTTCTTTTCCAGAGAGATTTGAAATAATTTCAGAAACTTAACTTACTGTAATACCATAGAAATAGATCCTAAGAATGAACAAGGGGAAAAATGGAAAGTTAGATTGAGGTAAAGTTTATCCAAAAATGCATACTTAATTTCTTCAAATGTTATTAATTTGGCTGTGAGCCTCCTAATAGCCAGAACAAAGTGAAAAATATTACCATTTTTAAATTAGTGAGTCTATTAGAAGATTAAATATAGTTGGTGAGCAAAAGTACAGTTGCTATATGCATAAAATTGCCAATTTCACATGTACTTATTTAAGCCACATTATCAATTAGAAAAATATTTTTATTTGCTTTTGTAAGAGGGACTGATTTCTAAGACATAAAAAATCATTTAACATCTCACTACTTTTGAATCATATATTAGTTTTATAATAAAACTATACTAAAAGATCACCCATAATACACATCAGACTTGTCTTTCAGTGGCATTCAGGCATGGGTGTTTCCAACACCCAAATCCAACTTCAAAGACTGCAAATATGCCATGATATAGGATACTCAAAAGCTGAGTGACAGACTTTGAAGGCAATTTACAAAGAAGTGTTCAGAAATATTTTGAGAGATGTTGATTTCATAGGAAGAGTCATATAAGCTCTTAAGGTGAATATTTGAGGGAGATAAATGCTTGTTAAGATAGTTTTCATTTTTTATGTGGTTCAAATAATTTTATTAGGTTGTGATTATACAATATATGGCAGTCCAGGATAAGCATGATATTTGTGTAGCCTCTTACTTAGTTTGGGAGTGCAAATAGTCCTTGCCCTCAATAAATATATTCTTAGGTTTTTATATGCTTCTTTAAAAAAAAATTAAATGTTTATTTATTTTTGAGAGAGAGAGAGATAGAGCCTAAGTGGGGGAGGAGCAGAGTGAGAGGGAGACACAGAATCCAAAGCAGGGTCCAGTCTCTGAGCTGTCAGCACAGAGCCCAACGCAGGGCTGGAACCCCTGAACCGTGAGATCATGACCTGAGCCAAAGTCGGACACTTAACCGACTGAGCTACCCAGGCAGCCCGAGGTTTTCATATGCTTCTTGTACACATGCCCTTTTTTCCCCTTTAACTGGAGAAAGAGATCCTTTAGCAAAGGAAGAATAATTGCTTTTTGCTTTTACCCTTGGCCACTAGCAAAGCTCCTGTTAGGTGCCAACACATATTGTTGGATAAATACTCTCTGATACCCTGAAACACTAGCAAACTGCCCAGCTTTCTCGTCACATGCCATGTATTAAGTGTGGCCTTGGAACATGTTCCCAGATATCTTTTATTGAAAATTCAGAAAGTTAATAATAAGGAGATGTGAAATATATCAAATGCCTTTATAATCTCTTTCTTCTATGCCCTGGGTAAATGCTAATCTGAGATCCTGCAATCTGAGTGACTGGTACAGATGAAGGCATGCGTAATTTGCTGATAGTACTTTCTCAGGCTATTAAGCTCTGCCCAACCTTTTAAGAATATTGAATTGGAAGATCATGTTCCCACAATTTCAGGAAATTGGTAGCGTCACAGCCCAACAACTTGAGAAAATAACATTATTTTAGAGGGGAGGTAAAAAGAAGAAAAGGCAACAAAGAAACTATCCTAAGTGCCCAGACTGGAAATACCTGTCCAATGGACCCAAAATTTTGTCATTGTAAAAAAACAAAAACAAAAAAAACCAAAAAAAATAACTACTGTGATTTATTTAAATAATTAGCTCTCCCCTAAAGGACTCTGGCATGCCAAGTGCTAACAGTAAATGTTAACCCTTTAGTTGTTCTCCTAAATGAACAATTTCCCCTGCCAGGGGGGGTGGGGGGAGGTTGGGGGAACTGCTTTGTTCATAATGGAAAACTGCATAAGGAGAATTTAGGAAATGCTAAGTGCAGTGGCAAAGGATGAGGTCTCTTTAATGAAGACAATTTAATCAAGATCACAAAGGAATGTATTACACAAATGGTTTTTGAATATAAAGAAGTGGAAAATGCTGGAAGTGTGGTCTTTAGTCTCAGTGACCTTTCAGAGTGGGAAATATGGGAGTTAAAACTGTGCAATCTGATGGCTCTTCCTAATTAAGGGTGTGACTACAAAAGAGATGGTGAAGCGGCTTCCAAATAATACTGGTTTCCTAGCAACCATAGCTCCAGTGGTTTAACTAGATTTTAAATGCAAACAATAAACCTCAAGTATTGAGCTTGAAAGGGGTGTTAAAAACCTTGGGGCAAGCAATGTAATTCTTCAAAGGAAATGCTCTTCTGAGGTGGTAGGCAGTGTTACCAGTCTGTTTCAAAGCCTTCCCATGCACTCAGGTACCTACAATGCTGTACATGAGCACTGAGTTACATTGTGCTTAGACTACTCCCTGATGCACTGTGGGCCCTATTTGTTTCCTGGTAGGAAACAGACTTTAATAATTGGATGGCTTAATAATTGGATTGGATGTGCACCAATACAGTTTCTTTCCAACTTTGTATTTTGCAGCCTAATTTATTAGATTGTGAATATATTCTTCATAAGTTTGTTTTTCCTCCATTTTTCAATTTCATTTAGTATTATCTTTTCCATTTTCTAAAACACAGCCTCAAGAGAGTCAATCTAAGAAGATCCTATAGAATACCTTTAAATAGCACAGCTCTCAAAAGCAGCATGTACTTTAAAAGTAGGTCTCATTCATATAAACTGATCCATATGAGCAAATATTAAAAATCTGTGAATATGAACTCCTTCAGAACTTCTCAGTTAATTGCATAATATCCTCCAATACCTTATGGACATATATGGAGGCTCTCGAAGCATGACTGGAAAGCAATTGACTTATCTACAGTTAAGTCTCTTGCAGAAGAGGACCCTGACTCTCCTCAAGGAGAAACTGAAACAACAAACAAAGCCATGTAAAAGGCCCCAGAGTCTTCAGTCTGAATCCAACTATGATGAATCATGGATGGATAGCCATTTAATACAGAAGACACTTCCCAGTAAAAGAATAAACTTATTCTGTTGGGGGAGGAGAGCTAGAAATCCTATTTTAGGGGACTTTTTAAAATTAAATGTTTTATTTCAAGACAATTACAGATTGACATGTGGTTGTAAAAAAAATAAATATGGAGAGATCCTATGTATCCCTTATCCAGTTTCCTTATGTGGAAGTACTTTTAAGCTTTGATGCAGTCAGTTTATCCAGGAACATCACTGGAGCTGTAATCAAGCAAGCCAGCCTCCACAAGAACTCTTCATTTTGACAGTTCCACATATGAACAAAGACGGTGCTCATTAAATCATCACTAGCACTCCCAGGTGCAGTACTGTTAATTGGGAGTCCACCAGGGAGCACTACATTAAAAACAGACCAGCAGATTCAAGAGAGGAGGCCTCTGGCATCAGGAGGGAACTCTTGTCATTTCTTTGTCAGATTTGAAGCAAATTATTTTGGGGGTTTGGTAGACATTTATATCTCCCTGCTGCAGGTAGGATTCCCTGTCAATAAGATTTTGAGATTGGACATTAGGCAGGGAATTTATTAGGGAGAGCTCCTGGGATCAACACTTGGGGAAAGGAAGGGATGCGATGGAAAGGAAGGATAAGAAGCAGTACTGGATAAGGAAGAATATTAGGCTGCATAGGATTTCACCAAGGGACCTTTTGAAGTTGTTTTGCATTGTGATGAGGGTGCCAGTCCCTTTACACTCTTGCATTGACCAATTATTGGATGCTTGGATGCAAGCTGCTCGTTAGAGGGAGATGTGATTTTGGACTAGGAAGCCCAGGGCAATCTACAGACAGGACCAAGAGCTGAGGTTTGTTAGCTGGTCATATCTCCAGAAAGTTATAGCAATAAAAACCTCCATTTTAAAGCAAGATCCAGGTCTTACAGAACAGCACCCACTGCAGTATATCCCTTGTACTGGTCATATTTACTCCTTCATACGTATTTTGACTAGAGCAGTTAGATTTGTGGTTATGATGGGTCTCTTTTACTGCATCAGACTTGTAAGAAAAAGGTTGGTGGCATGAATAAAACCCATGATATTACAGCAGTGATCTTAGGGTTAAATGATGCTTACCATCTCCCTCCTGCATAATCTACTCTAGATTCCCCTCTCTTCAGTTAGCATTTCTGCTGGTCTTGGATCTGTGGGTACTATGCCTTTCCCAGACTGCCGCTGTTGCACTTGGCCATTTATTGTTAAAATAAGGTAAGGGACTAAGAAGTATACAGGTAGGTCACCTGGAAGCCAAATATAGACTTCCTTGTTCTAATTGAGTAACAGCAACTTTACATCCTCCTGATTATGTGAATCAGTTCATTGACAGGATGCTGACTCTCCTCCTGTGTACTCGTCTTTGACCCCAGGTGAAAGCCCAGGTGACACCCAAGGTGATAGCTTATATGCAAAGGGCTTTTTATGTGTCCCCTCATACATGTAATCACCCTTGGGTATTAGGACTTTTAAATCTATAAAGCACGGAGCCGTGCAAACAGAAAACACAAATTCCCAAGATGATCACCAGGAGTGATCGTAATGGGGCCACACTTACTTCCCTCCCTTGATCTTGAACTCACATATTCTAACTATTAAGGCCACTGATTGAGTGTAGAGGTTGGCAAACTATGGCCCTTGGGTCAAATCCATCCTGTTGCTTATTTATGTAAATAAAGTTTTATTGGAACTCAGCCACACCCACTCATTTACAAAGTATTTAAGGCTACTTTCACAATAGAGTGGCAAGAGAGACCACATGGCCTGCAAAACCTAAAATATTTATTATCTGTCTCTTTCCAGAAAAAGTTGGCCAATTCATGATTTCATCTGTACACTGCATCCTGGAGGATGGTGCCCCAGCCTTCAAGGAATCTTCTAGCTGGCACTTTAGTTTGTCTTCATAAGTCCTTTTTTTGCTCTGTCAGAATGACAGCTTCTGGGTAGTATACTGCATAATGTGGGCAGTGGATCTCATGGGAATGTGTCCACTCCCCTACCTCTTTTATTATAAAATGAGGGTCTCGATATGACATGATATTAAGTAAGATCCTGACCTGGTACATCACTCTGTAAGCCCTTGGATAGTGGTGCTATATTGACATCCTGCAGTCGGGAAAGGCAGGCTCATACTCAGAAAATATTTCTGTTCTTGCTAAAATGAGTCACTGCCATTGCAGAATAAAAGGGGTCCAATATGGTCAACACACCACCAAGTGTCTTTGTTTTCTTGAGGGGTGGTGCTATATTAAGGACTCGTTGTCTCCATTGCTGACAGGTTGAGGTTCAGTAGTGGTAGTAGCAGGATCAGATTTGATGAGTATGAGTCCATGATCCTGGGTCCATGCATAGCTTCCATCCCTGAGATCATGGTTTCTACATCCATGCACCCATTGTGTAAGCACTGGAGTGGACAATGACAGAGGTTGGCTGACATCAATTGGCTAAGTCATTTTATCTACTTGACTGTTTAGTCCCTCTTCCATGATGGGTGTTGTCTGTCTGGTGGTAATAGCATGCAATGAAAAAATTTTCAGTCTGTGCCCACTCCCCTAAGCTCATCTAGTAAGCCTTTTCCCTAGAACTCCTTGTTCCCTATCTTCCATTCTTTCTCCTCCCAGACCCCTGGCCATCTAGTCAAGCCATCCACTATTGCTCATGAATCTCTATATATTCTAATTCGAAGCCACTTCTCTTTCCTCATAGAGTGGATGAATAGGTATGCCAGCTTCAGCTTGCTAATCAGGTTTTCCCTAACCACTGTCTCCATTGGCTCTCACTTCTTCCAATCCCCAGAGAGGGATTGTAGCAAAGCTATGGCCATTTTTTTTTGCTCAACCAACACATTAAGCCAACATATTTATGAACCAAGCTCTGCTTTTTCCTGTTCCAAATTCCACGTGTCCACAACTGTAAGCTGACTCGGAGATTCTGCTGCTAAAGAGAATGACATGGCTCATGAGGGTTTGGGGTGGTGTGGATGGTGGTGATGGTGTAGTAGAAGGTTTAGTAGTAGTGGAGTCAGAGAAGGTCTCAGACATCTGCTTAAGACACAGGCTGAACTTGTGTCTTTGGGCATTGCTTATACCAGATTTCAGACGTTCTACTTCCATTTTATAATGAATTCCTGATGAACCTACTTATCTTTCTTTTTAAATTTTCTTTTGTATTTTTTAAAATTTACATCCAAATTAGCATATAGTGCAACAATGATTTCAGGAGTAGATTCCTTAATGCCCCTTACCCATTTAGCCCATCTCCCCTCCCACAGCCCCTCCAGTAACCCTCAGTTTGTTCTCCATATTTATGAGTCTCTTCTGTTTTGCCCCCCTCCCTGTTTTTATATTATTTTTGTTTCCCTTCCCTTATGTTCATCTGTTTTGTCTCTTAAAATCCTCATATGAGTGAAGTCATATGATTTTTGTCTTTCTTTGACTAATTTCACTTAGCATAATACCCTCCAGTTCCAGCCATGTAGTTGCAAATGGCAAGATTTCATTCTTTTTGATTGCCAAGTAATACTCCATTGTATATATATATATACCACACTTTCTTTATCCATTCATCCATCAATGGACATTTGGGCTCTTTCCATACTTTGACTATTGTTGATAGTGCTGCTATAAACATGGGAGTGCATGTGTCCCTTCGAAACAGCACACCTGTATCTCTTGGATAAATGCCGAGTAGTGTAATTGCTGGGTCATGGGGTAGTTCTATTTTTAGTTTTTTGAGGAACCTCCATACTGTTTTCCAGAGTGGCTGCACCAGCTTGCATTCCCACCAACAATGCAAAAGAGATCCTCTTTCTCTGCATCCTCGCCAACATCTATTGTTGCCTGAGCTATTAATGTTAGCCATTCTGACAGGTGTCAGGTGGTATCTCATTGTGGTTTTGATTTGTATTTCCCTGATGATGAGTGATGTTGAGCATTTTTTCATGGGTCGGTTGGCCATCTGGATGTCTTCTTTGGAGAAGTGTCTATTCAGGTCTTTGGCCCATTTCTTCACTGGATTATTTGTTTTTTGGGTGTTGAGTTTGATAAGTTCTTTATAGATTTTGGATACTAACCTTTTATCTGATATGTCGTTTGCAAATATCTTCTCCCATTCTGTCAGTTGCTTTTTAGTTTTGCTGATTGCTTCCTTTGCTGTTCAGAAGGTTTTTATTTTGATGAGGTCCCAGTAGTTCATTTTTGCTTTTGTTTCCCTTGCCTCCAGAGACGTGTTGAATAAGAAGTTACTGCGGGCAAGATCAAAGAGGTCTTTGCCTGCTTTCTCCTCAAGGATTTTGATGGCTTCCTGTCTTACATTTAGGTCTTTCATCCATTTTGAGTTTGTTTTTGTGTATGGTGTAAGAAAGTGGTCCAGGTTCATTCTTCTGCATGTCGCTGTCCAGTTTTCCCAGCACCACTTGCTGAACAGACTGCCTTTATTCCATTGGATATTCTTTCTTGCTTTGTCAAATATTAGTTGGCTATACGTTTGTGGGCCCATTTCTAGGTTCTCTATTCTGTTCCATTGAGTAACACCAGCATTCTTCACAGAGCTAGAACAAATAATCCTAAAATTTGTATGGAACCAGAAAAGACCCCAAATAGCCAAAGCAATCTTGAAAAAGAAAACCAAAGGTGGAGGCATCACAATCTCAGACTTCAAGCTATACTACAAAGCTGTAATCATCAAGACAGTATGGTACTGGCACAAGAATAGAACCTACTTATTATCTTAACCATAGATCTACTCATGAGGGAATCTCTGACCACACGGTCATTTGATGACCACATGGTGAGGCATTCTATCTCTACCAGTGTCCAGTGACTTAAAAGAAGAAATATTTCCCAAAAGGCATAAAATATTGTGCAGAGCCTTGCCCCAGAATAAACAATATTGTGTTTCTCCTACTAGGACTTACCAAACACTCCATGTGACATCTTTTTTTTCCCCATCTGACATTTTCCTCCCCACAGGTAACTCCAAATGCATCATAAGGCCCAAGAGGCAGAGCTGTTTGTCCTGCAGCCTAAACTGACTACAGAAACCTGTTTTTATATCGACTCAAAGCTAGCAGCTTTTCATATCATACTTTATATGGGGAGAACAGTTTTTCAAGATGTGGAATATGCTGTTTCTAGAACCTGAATAGGCCTACCCAATGTTGTGTTTTCTTCTTCATGGGGAGAGATATCAGAGACAATAATTTGTCCTTTACTTTATATATATTAACATATCTCTGGCCATTGAACCCCTCAATACTGATATGACAAACCCCTGAATCTTCCCATCCTCTGGAATAGAAACACATCTAACATACTTGTTACTCTTGCTTTTCCAATCTGATTAACATGATGTCACCAATATAGGGTAGTAGTGAAAGGTTTATTATGATGTCCAGATGATTCAGGTCTCATCGCACTTTATTATAACAGAAGGTGGGGACTTTCACATAACTCTGGGGAAAGACATTAGTGTATATTCTTTTCAATTTGAAGGAAATAAATTTTCTGATAATGTTTTTTTGAGAGGAATGAAAAAGAACATTTTGCCAGACCAATGGCCACATATCATGTACCTCGGGCCAAGTTAACCTATTTTAGCAAAGGTACCACATCTGACACAGCATCTGCAAGTGAGTCTATTATTTGGTTGAATTAGTGATAGTCTATGCTATCCTTCAGGATCTAGATGGCTTTCCTAGGGGCTAGGCTGGTGAATTAAACGGAACTAAGAAAGGGCCTAATACTCTGCTAGGTGTTTTAAGTTTGCACCAGTGTCTACCATTCCTTTCATGTTGAAAAAGTGAATTTCATTTAGCATTTTGTCTGGGAGGAAGAGACAATTTCAGAGACTTCCATTTTCCCTTCCCCACTAGAAGCCCTCTTTCCCTGCAGGCCAAGAAACCAATGTGGACGTTGTGTCCACTAGCAAAACTATCCCTGTCAATTATATGTCAGGGACTAGGAAAATGACAGTTAGGTAGTTCCATGGACGAGTGAACACAATGTGAGCCAGACCTGCACCAGAGACTCTATTATTTTGCTTCCATATCCTTACACTCTAACATAAAGGGTATGGAAATGCTTTGGTATCAATGTCAACTTAGACACTATGAACAAAAGTCCAAATGGTTGGGTATTCCCCTTTCCTGAGTAAATAGTTACCCCCAAAACAAATTATATACAAAGACCTACAAGCAGGAAGTTTACTGGGGAGTGCTCTCATTATCAGTGTCTATGGAAAAGTAAAGGATACAGGATTGAAAAGAAGGAAAGCTTGGACTGTGATGCTGTCTCGCAAAAGATCTCAGCTGGTCTCACAGGGAGCTCTGAAGCTTTGATAACCCTTCAGAGTCATAAGTTTTAACAAGAACCATGACTTTCTATCTCTGTGTTGACTAGTTATTGTATACAAGCTCCTTAGAGTAGGAGATGAGATATTGGGTGAGGTAGGTGGGTAAGGAGGAGTCACAATGTCTACCATACCCTCGCAGTTGGTACATTATACCATAAAAAGGACACTAATAAACTGAAAAAGAAGTTCAGTGTCTCTCCATAGAAGCTCAATTTAATTAGGATCATGTTTTCCCATACTCTAGTGCACACCAAACACTAGGCATACTTCAAACTCTAAGTATATCAATAAATAATAGATGCATATGTTATTTTCAAACTCATGTAGAGTAATATATCAATAAACTGTATAGCACAAATTACAGAAATTTGAAAGCAAATATTCTCAATTCTTAAAAACTTCCATGGGAGTGCCAAAGTAATCAACACTAGGGATGTTTTTCCTTTCCCAGTATTCATGAGAAGCAACTAAAATATATTTTGAAAAGATCACTGGTCTGGGAGTGAGAATTCTAGTTTGTCTAGGGTGTCTTCTAATTATATGATGTAGGGCATGATCTGTATGTCAGTTTCTTACATGTACATATGGGTGTGTGCGTGTGTCTGTGTTATGACTTCCTCATACCATTGTGAAAATGGAAAAATTTTAATATGTAAAAGTGTTTTCATAAGCTACAAATTAGTATATGAACATAATATAATTTACTGATCTGTGGTAATTCAAAATTATTATACTTGAGTTATTACTATATATCTTTCTGACTTTAAATGGCATATGAAGTTTTATCCTTCACCATTTTTGTGAGATGATAAGATAGTAGATGAACATGCATACATACATAGCTCAGAGACTAAACCTCAGTAGGTACTCAGTAAGTAGTCAATGAATGAATGAAACTCCCATATATCATAATGAGCATTAGTGATCAATCCACAGGCATTAAGACCTTACTATCTAAATAGAACCTACATGAGAATATACTAATCATATTGACTCCCAAAGACACTTGGCATTATAGAGATGTAATATCTTAGGGCTGTAAGGATACTCAACAATCATCCAATTTAGGTATTTTACACGTGAGTAAATAAAGGTGCAGATATGGATAAAGACATGTTTGAAATCAGGTCCAGCTTGTTGCATCAGAATCCAAACCTCTCAGCAAGCAGGTAAGCCTTTTTTTTTTTCTTTTGCATCCTTATGTCATTATTCTATTATTCTGGTTCTCTAAAGAAGTAAACCTTTTTTGAAACAAAATGTTTTCTTTCTTTTCATTACATTTTTATTTATTTATTTTTGAGAGAGAGAGAGAGAGAGAGAGAGAGAGAGCGCTCATGCGAGGAGCAGAGGGGAGAGAGAGTGGGAGAAAGAGAATCCCAAGCAGATTCTGAGCTCTGTCAGCACACAGCCCAATGCAGGGCTCAATCTCATGAACCTTGAGGTCATGACCTGAACCAAGATCAAGAGTTGGGCTTAACTAACTGAGCCACCAAGCACCCCAGTAAAATGTTTTCTAGCATAATACATAATCTTAAAATGATTTTTCAATGAAAGCTCAAATTAAGCATATAATATTTGAAATATGGCAGAAGGAGAAAACTCAACAGTCATTTTAATATAAGAGAGTGAAGAAAACAAAAGTTTTAAAAACTAACATGACCTTTTTACATCACTTAATTGAATTTCATGTTATTTCTACCTTCAGATACCATTCTGAGTTTCCAACCAGTACCCAAAAAACATTAATTCATTTTTCTCTTTTCTCCCCTAATTTGTCCAACCTTAGCTTTCTCATATGAAATATGAATTCAGTGTACCTCATATGAAATACAATTTATCTTTTTCAATTTCCAAATAAATGATTAACAAAAAAAAATATGCTTATGGTCCAATTTGAACCTATCAGAAAACAATCACTACAATCAATTTTACATATCATAAATAAAAGTTTTCAAAATGCTACTAGACTTATATGATTTTTAAATACTTAAGCAATTTCTAAAAATTATTTTCCTAGTGATTATTTAGACAGAATGTCAAGAAACTTTGGAGAAGATTTCATCAACAGATGAAAATAGTAATATATGGGCATGTCTTCCTAATGTAGTGATAAAGAAAAGAATGTGAGAAACCAGAAAACTTGAAATATATGTTTGTCACAACAGCACGAACATTATAAT
The DNA here is from genome assembly GCF_016509475.1 of Prionailurus bengalensis. NCBI lineage: Eukaryota > Metazoa > Chordata > Mammalia > Carnivora > Felidae > Prionailurus > Prionailurus bengalensis. Next base: position 53,978,541 of record NC_057350.1, read on the forward strand.
GAAAGTATTTCCTGTGGCTTTTGAAAGCCAACACAAACGGCAAAGTATTGAAAACGAGAGAAAAGATGATTTTATGGAAGTTCTTTTGTCAAAGAAAAATTAAGTTAATAAGGATCTTAAAATAATAAGATGGGAAAACGTGTAGAGATAGTTCTTCCCCATCAAGATTTTTTATTTAAAAATTGTTTAAGTTTATTTATCTTTGAGAGAGAGAGAGAAAGAGTGAGCACGCAAGCGGGTAGGGGCTGGCCAAAGTCAGACACTCAATCGACTGAGCCACCCAGGCGACACCCCCAAAAATTTTTGCCAGCATTTCAAATGGTAAATATATTATTTTACTTTAGACACAAAAAATTGGAATTCATTAGAATTATCCACATAATCACATCACACATCTGTCCAAAAATATATATAATATGTTTTGGCTTCTGTTCTAGAATTTTAGGGATCATTAACTGAATGTGCTTAAGTATAAGTCTTAAAAAGGAATTGGTTATTTCCTGCACTCACATTAGAGGTTGTAGAGTGATTTCTTTCTTTTTTTATTCATAAAGTAATAGAAACCCTATTTCCTATGTAATATGGATACTGTTTGACATTGATAAGTAATATATTCAGTATTAATAAGGTATTTGTGCAAGTAGAATAGGTTCATATGAATAGTCTGATTAAAATGGGGAAATTGTGCTTCTAAATGCTATTAGGAGAGCAGATCAATATTTTGGTCAGAGTGACTTTTAATTTATATTCAAAGAGATTTGGTGTTCTTACTTTTTAATAAGTTGCCTTCGTAACATAGAGACCACTTCTTTGAATCAAAGAAAGTGGAAAAAGATAGTTTATGATCATGATGTTCTATTCAGGCATTCTGAGAGGAGATTTGAAAATTTCCACCTGTGCCAAGCTACTTAAAAAAACCCACCATCCTTTATGTCCCCACACCTAATTATTAAGTGTCGATCGAACCTGACAGTAGCACAACAAAACCACACAATTATACAGAAGGATATGCTTTCACATGTCATTCTAAATTTACAAAATTGCATAGTTTTACAGTCCTCTTATGAAAATGTCAAAAAGTGCCAACCATATTCTTTTCTGTGAATGGTGAACACAACAAATTCACAATGTTAGAGCCTTCACCTTTTATTCTTACTATGATAAAAATCCTGGAATGTAATTCCTGCCTTTTTATTTCATGAAGTAAGAATTTTTATTTCATATCTATTAGAATTCCCTTACCCCTAGGAAAAAAAGACAAAAGTTTTGATTCGGTGATAATAGTGTTGTTTAATTATGAAAATAATTTATTCTCATAATATTTATATTTCTGCTTATGTATTTATTTATTAAGGAGAGAGAGAGAGCACAAGCTGGGGAGGGGAAAAGAAGAGAGATAAAATCCCAAACAGGCTTTGTGCCACCACTGCAGAGCCCAATATGGGGCTCGAACTCATGAACCATGAGATCATGACCTGAGCCGAGATCAAGAGTAAGCCACTTAACCGACTGTGCACCCAGGCACCCCTAAAATATTTAAATAATATAGGAGAAATAATGTAAAAAAATAATATAGGAGAAGTTATAATAATATAGGAAATGATAGGAGAAAGATTAAAGTCTACTCCATTTCTAAGCTGATGCAGCCAAATTCCTATCTTCAAAAGTCATTTGGGGGGCACCTGGGTGGCTCCGTTGGTTGAGCATCCTACTCGATCTGGGCTCAGGTCATGATCTCATGGTTAGTGAGTTCAAGCCCCACTTCGAGTTCTGTGCTGATGGCACAGAAGCTACTTGAGATTCTCTCTGTCCTCTCTGCCCCTCACCTGCTTGTGCTGCTTGTGCTTCAACATAAATCAATAAACTTTATAAAAAAAAAAAGAAAAGTCATTTGGATAGTCCAATTAAAATGGAGAAATAAATTGTTAATTTTTTGACTGATACTTTCAGATATACTCATATGAATTTATATTTAGATATTTATGGATATATTTACTTGTAATTATTATATATTATAACTTGTTATGTAATATAGTTGTCACATAATTATAACTATTTATATTATTGCCTGTCTCTGTGAATGCATCTATAAGATAGATTATTAGGGAATAGGATAAATTCATAAGAAAATCTCTATATTGAAGCATGTATTTAAAACTTAAATTATTGAATATGAAATTATATCAGCTAAATGTAACATATTTCAATATATAGTCCAGGCTTAATCCATTTTAAGAGTTTAAAATTAATCAACAATGACCACAAGATAAATGATTATTTGTGAAAACAAATAAAAACAAAACTTAAACAGAACAAATGCTTTGGGAAAAGTAGTTGATGCCTATCATTAGAATTGAATTTTGAAAAGCATAACCCAGGGACAATAGCAATCACTAGTGTTTAAGATTTAAAATGAAAATATGGGGCGCCTGGGTGGCGTAGTCGGTTGAGCGTCCGACTTCAGCCAGGTCACGATCTCGCGGTCCGTGAGTTCGAGCCCCGCGTCAGGCTCTGGGCTGATGGCTCAGAGCCTGGAGCCTGTTTCCGATTCTGTGTCTCCCTCTTTCTCTGCCCCTCCTCCCGTTCATGCTCTGTCTCTCTCTGTCCCAAAAATAAATAAACGTTGAAAATTTAAAATGAAAATAAAGCTACAACTTGAATTATATTAGGTCAAAAAGTTACGGGCATACCTGGTTTTATTGCACTTCATTGCACTTTACAGATATTCTGTTTTTTGAAGGTTTATGGCAACACCGCATAGAGCAAGTCTATCCCCACCATTTCTCCAAGAGCATCTTCTCAGTGGTGTCTCTGTGTGGCATTTTGGTAATTCTCACAATATTTTAAACGTTTGCATTATTATTATATTTTTGTGATGATCTGTGATCAGTGACTATGACTCACTGAAAGCTCAGATGATGGTTAGCATTTTTTAACAATATTTTTAAATTATGTACTTATTTTTTTTAGATGTAATGCCATTACACACTTAATTGACTATAGTAGAGTGAACATAACTTTTATATGCACTGGGAAACCAAAAATTCATCTGCCTTATTGCAATATTTGCTTTATTTTGGTGGTCTGGAACCAAACATGGAGTATCTCCAAGGTATGCTTGTATTAGGAAAATGTTAATAATGGATATGGTTATTTCTTCAATTTGCAGCATCATAAAAGTAACCAAAATTATTTAATATCAAATAAGATAACCTATATCATCAATGCAGACATAAGTAATTAGTCAAACATTTGAATGGTTTCCTGGTTAAAGCCATTAAAATCATATAATTCCCTGAAAATGTTAAATGACTATGGAACAAAGTGGTATATATATCCTAATTCCCAACTGTTTTGTTCCTACATGTTCAGTACATTTTATTTTTTCCTCTGCTTTTTTACTGGGAGGGAGGGAGACACAGATGCTTGAAAATTTATCCTCACTGTAATTATTGTTCTATTTGGATAGAGAAATTAAAAATAGTCTTTTAGTACGGACAAAAGAACATCATTCCTCACAGGTTAAACTGACTTTCCAAAGTTAAGCTGCTAGTTACAGTTAAAGCTGAGACAGAAACAGGTTTCCTGAGTCCAGTACTTTGTCTATTATACCCAGTATTATAATGCTAGTCAACTGGAAAGAAGTATTCACACTAATTAAGCCCACTTTACAACTTTAGACTGTATTCCATTATAATAAAGTATGCCTTACTTCATCAAAAAAGAAAAGTCTTCTCAATTAGAAGAATTTAATATATAGAGTAAACAGTACTAGGCTCGTCACTGTATAGTAGTCTGAGTTTTTATAACCAGGGTCAACAGACTTATTAGATCTCTAATTTCTAGCAAGCAATTTGATAAATGAGAAAATATCCCAAATTGGGAAACTTTGGGCATTTGGTAGATGCAGGAAGTGCAAGTGTGTTCAACTCTTCTGAAAATGAAAAATATATATAATACATAATCTTCTAGTACTTTTTTCAACATTTTATTCTCAAACTATGTATTTTTAAAATATATTACTTGAGGCTTTCTTATTAACCTTCCTTGAGAATGTGGGTTTCATGTCAAAATGTCCTTTCATTAATCAAGTTTTAAATTTAATGTATGTTATTTTGTATATAGTATTTATTACACAGGCACATAATGAGGGAAGAAATGTTTACAGCGTTCTCTCTCTGTATCTCTTTCTCTTTCTGTCTCTCTTACATACACACACATTCAGCAAGCTTCTAACTTAATGACAGTAGTTATCCTAGAGATCAAAATCGGCTTAGACTACCAGAATCTGCCTGGTGCCAAATAAAGCTATAGCAATAATACCTAAAATATTATTCATAAAAAAAGATTACCATCTCTTTAATAAAACAGCTTTTCCAGGACTTCTATCATCAATGCCCGAATGATACAGTGCCCTTGCTTTTTATTATGACACATATCTGCACTGCCTTCCAAAAAATTCACTCATCACTTCACCAAGATTAAATTTAATGTACACACTATGTAGATCATCGTATTAAGAATAATACATTGATCAAAATTTGGGTTTGATTCAGTAGCTCATATTGTGCCAAGTCCTATAGTTTATATAGAGAAATATAGTCCTGCATTTCTAGGAGCTTCCAAAGTATCTGGGGATTAATGATCAACAACAAAAAAGTCAAACGACAACAACACAGGATGCATGACAAATGAACAGAAAGGCAATAAAGTACTGTGGATTTTTAAGGCAGAAGGGTAGTCATTAATTCATAGAAGAAATTTATTTAGACCCATCCCTTGAAGATAAATGAGATTTAGACTTGCAGAGGAAAAAAGAAAACTCCAATTTAGGTGTGGGTAATTGTGTGAGTATCGAAAAGGAGGTGTACTTATGTAAGGCACATTGCAGGGGATTGGCTGAAGAAGAGAGTGCAGAGGTGCCTGGGTAGCTCAGCTGGTTAAGTGTCTGGCTCTCGACTTTGGCTCAGGTCATGAGTTCAAGCCCTGCATTCGGCTCTGTGCTGACAGTGTGGAGCCTGCTTGGGATTCTCTATCTCTCCTTCTCTCTCTTCCCCTCCCCTACTCACGCTCGCTTTCTCTCTCAAATAAACTTAAAAAAAAAAGAAGAGGGTACATATCCATCTTGTCAGGATAGATTTTGAGAAAGTCTATAGGATATATTCATTGAAAACTAGTTGGGAGTCTAGGTTATTCTAGACCATAGGGATGTGCTGGTCATAAGAGACTTACAATACAGGTCTAAGACAAAAGCATTTTATCCTATAAGAAGGGGGAAGTTCTTGAAAAACGTTTTCTCTGAGATGGTAATGTTTTATAAAGATTAATCTAGGGGCGCCTGGGTGGGTCAGTCGGTTCAGCGTCCGACTTTGGCTCAGGTCATGATCTTGCAGTCTGAGTTCCAGCCCGGCGTCAGGCTCTGTGCTGACAGCTAGGAGCCTGGAGCCTGTTTCAGATTCTGTGTCTCCCTCTCTCTCTGCTCCTGCCCTACTCCCACTCTGTCTCTCTCTCTCAAAAATAAATAAACATTAAAAATGAAAAAAAATTAATCTAAGTCTGTGAAGTAACATGAATTGCTAGATGGATGGTCATACTAATACCTAAAATCTACGCAGCAATTATTGTGGAATAGGCATTGTGCTAGGTAACCAACAAAGACTGTCTCAAATGAAATATGCTTAGAGACTCATGTTATAATAATTGCTTTGTATAAGGGAGAAAATAAGGTTAAGAAAGGTTCAAAAATTTCCCCAACATCTCCAAACTAGTCCACGGAGGAACCAGAATTTAAATGCAGGCAGTAAGTCTGTAACCCAGAGTTCTGGAGGCAACTAATTACAACTAACTAGTCTTTTTCAGTAAGTTGCTCTGTTGTGTAGCAACAGTAAAATTTTTTTTTTAATTTTTTTTTCAATGTTTATTTATTTTTGGGACAGAGAGAGACAGAGCATGAACGGGGGAGGGGCAGAGAAAGAGGCAGACACAGCATCGGAAACAGGCTCCGAGCCATCAGCCCAGAGCCTGACGCGGGGCTCGAACTCACGGACGGCGAGATCGTGACCTGGCTGAAATCGGACGCTTAACCGACTGCGCCACCCAGGCGCCCCAACAGTAAAATTTTTTAAAAAAGAATGAAAAGGTGTTTGAAAAACAATGTTAAGGAAGTCATATCAGAGCAAACAGTGCTATGAAAGCACAATATATTTAAGGAATAAAAATTTTTGAGTAAGGACGTGTTAGTATTATACGCATTTTCTTTGCAGAAACTTGCTTCCTCCGTTCCCTGAATTATGTGGTCATGTTAATGATAGCGAGTTATCCTAAATTGGCTTGACAGAAAAATTCAAGATGAAAACAATCGGCAGATGTCTCAGAATACATTCATTTTGTCAGATTGCTCTGTGGGTGATGGTTCAGTTTGGTTTAAATAATTTTTCCCCAATATGTGTTTGGTAGAAATGATATAAACCAGATATGCAGATAGATCCTTTAAGAAAAAAAAATTAGAGGAGAGTTGCGGCAAGATGGCGGCTTAGGAGGACGCTGGGCTCACCGCACGTCCTGCTGATCACTTAGATTCCATCTACACCTGCCTAAATAACCCAGAAAACCGCCAGAGGATTAGCAGAACAGAGTCGCCGGAGCCAAACTCAGACGAGAGGCCCACGGAAGAGGGTAGGAAGGGCGGCGAGGCGGTGCGCGCTCCACGGACTGGCGGGAGGGAGCCCGGGTGGAGGGGCGGCTCGCCGGCCAAGCAGAGCCCCCGAGTCTGGCTTGCAAAAGCGGAGGGGCCGGGCGGACTGTGTTCCAACAGTAAGCGCGACTTAGCGTCTGGGAGGTCATAAATTAACAGCTCTGCTCGGAAAGCGGGAAGGCTGGAGGACAAAGGGAGGGAGAGCTGCTGAGCCCCCTGACAACAGAGCTCAGTTTGGTGGGGAACAAAGGCGCTCGCCAGCGCCATTTCCCCCGCCCATCCCCCAGCCGAAATCCCAGAGGGAACCGGTTCCTGCCAGGGAACTTGCTCGCTCCGCGCAAACACCCAACTCTGCGCTTCTGCGGAGCCAAACCTCCTGCAGCGGATCTGACTCCCTCCCGCTGCCACAGGGCCCCTCCTGAAGTGGATCACCTAAGGAGAAGCGATCTAAGCCTGCCCCTCCTGCCCCCGAGCACCTTGCCTACCCACCCCAGCTAATACGCCAGATCCCCAGCATCACAAGCCTGGCAGGGTGCAAGTAGCCCAGACGAGCCACACCACCCTACAGTGAATCCCGCCCCTAGGAGAGGGGAAGAGAAGGCACACACCAGTCTGACTGTGGCCCCAGCGGTGGGCTGGGGGCAGACATCAGGTCTGACTGCGGCCCTGCCCACCAACTCCAGGTATACACCACAGCACAGGGGAAGTGCCCTGCAGGTCCTCACCACGCCAGGGACTATCCAAAATGACCAAGCGGAAGAACTCCCCTCAGAAGAATCTCCAGGAAATAACAACAGCTAATGAGCTGATCAAAAAGGATTTAAATAATATAACAGAAAGTGAATTTAGAATAATAGTCATAAAATTAATCGCTGGGCTTGAAAACAGTATACAGGACAGCAGAGAATCTCTTGCTACAGAGATCAAGGGACTAAGGAACAGTCACGAGGAGCTGAAAAACGCTTTAAACGAAATGCATAACAAAATGGAAACCACCACAGCTCGGCTTGAAGAGGCAGAGGAGAGAATAGGTGAACTAGAAGATAAAGTTATGGAAAAAGAGGAAGCTGAGAAAAAGAGAGATAAAAAAATCCAGGAGTATGAGGGGAAAATTAGAGAATTAAGTGATACACTAAAAAGAAATAATATACGCATAATTGGTATCCCAGAGGAGGAAGAGAGAGGGAAAGGTGCTGAAGGGGTACTTGAAGAAATCATAGCTGAGAACTTCCCTGAACTGGGGAAGGAAAAAGGCATTGAAATCCAAGAGGCACAGAGAACTCCCTTCAGACGTAACTTGAATCGATCTTCTGCACGACATATCATAGTGAAACTGGCAAAATACAAGGATAAAGAGAAAATTCTGAAAGCAGCAAGGGGTAAACGTGCCCTCACATATAAAGGGAGACCTATAAGACTCGTGACTGATCTCTCTTTTGAAACTTGGCAGGCCAGAAAGAATTGGCAAGAGATTTTCAGGGTGCTAGACAGAAAAAATATGCAGCCAAGAATCCTTTATCCAGCAAGTCTGTCATTTAGAATAGAAGGAGAGATAAAGGTCTTCCCAAACAAACAAAAACTGAAGGAATTTGTCACCACTAAACCAGCCCTACAAGAGATCCTAAGGGGGACCCTGTGAGACAAAGTCCCAGAGACATCACTATAAGCATAAAACATACAGACATCACAATGACTCTAAACCCGTATCTTTCTATAATAACACTGAATGTAAATGGATTAAATGCGCCAACCAAAAGACATAGGGTATCAGAATGGATAAAAAAACAAGACCCATCGATTTGCTGTCTACAAGAGACTCATTTTAGACCTGAGGACACCTTTAGATTGAGAGTGAGGGGATGGAGAACTATTTATCATGCGACTGGAAGCCAAAAGAAAGCTGGAGTAGCCATACTTATATCAGACAAACTAGACTTTAAATTAAAGGCTGTAACAAGAGATGAAGAAGGACATTATATAATAGTTACAGGGTCTATCCATCAGGAAGAGCTAACAATTATCAATGTCTATGCACCGAATACCGGAGCCCCCAAATATATAAAACAATTACTCATAAACATAAGCAACCTTATTGATAAGAATGTGGTCATTGCAGGGGACTTTAATACACCACTTACAGAAATGGATAGATCATCTAGACACACGGTCAATAAAGAAACAAGGGCCCTGAATGAGACATTGGATCAGATGGACTTGACAGATATATTTAGAACTCTGCATCCCAAAGCAACAGAATATACTTTCTTCTCGAGTGCACATGGAACATTCTCCAAGATAGATCATATACTGGGTCACAAAACAGCCCTTCATAAGTTTACAAGAATTGAAATTATACCATGCTTACTTTCAGACCACAATGCCATGAAGCTTGAAATCAACCACAGGAAAAAGTCTGGAAAACCTCCAAAAGCATGGAGGTTAAAGAACACCCTACTAACGAATGAGTGGGTCAACCAGGCAATTAGAGAAGAAATTAAAAAATATATGGAAACAAACGAAAATGAAAATACAACAATCCAAACGCTTTGGGACGCAGCAAAGGCAGTCCTGAGAGGAAAATACATTGCAATCCAGGCCTATCTCAAGAAACAAGAAAAATCCCAAATACAAAATCTAACAGCACACCTAAAGGAACTAGAAGCAGAACAGCAAAGGCAGCCTAAGCCCAGCAGAAGAAGAGAAATAATAAAGATCAGAGCAGAAATAAACAATATAGAAACTAAAAAAACTGTAGAGCAGATCAACGAAACCAAGAGTTGGTTTTTTGAAAAAATAAACAAAATTGACAAACCTCTAGCCAGGCTTCTCAAAAAGAAAAGGGAGATGACCCAAATAGATAAAATCATGAATGAAAATGGAATGATTACAACCAATCCCTCAGAGATACAAACAATTATCAGGGAATACTATGAAAAATTATATGCCAACAAATTGGACAACCTGGAAGAAATGGACAAATTCCTGAACACCCACACTCTTCCAAAACTCAATCAGGAGGAAATAGAAAGCTTGAACAGACCCATAACCAGCGAAGAAATTGAATCGGTTATCAAAAATCTCCCAACAAATAAGAGTCCAGGACCAGATGGCTTCCCAGGGGAGTTCTACCAGACGTTTAAAGCAGAGATAATACCTATCCTTCTCAAGCTATTCCAAGAAATAGAAAGGGAAGGAAAACTTCCAGACTCATTCTATGAAGCCAGTATTACTTTGATTCCTAAACCAGACAGAGACCCAGTAAAAAAAGAGAACTACAGGCCAATATCCCTGATGAATATGGATGCAAAAATTCTCAATAAGATACTAGCAAATCGAATTCAACGGCATATAAAAAGAATTATTCACCATGATCAAGTGGGATTCATTCCTGGGATGCAGGGCTGGTTCAACATTCGCAAATCAATCAACGTGATACATCACATTAACAAAAAAAGAGAGAAGAACCATATGATCCTGTCAATCGATGCAGAAAAGGCCTTCGACAAAATCCAGCACCCTTTCTTAATAAAAACCCTTGAGAAAGTCGGGATAGAAGGAACATACTTAAAGATCATAAAAGCCATTTATGAAAAGCCCACAGCTAACATCATCCTCAACGGGGAAAAACTGAAAGCTTTTTCCCTGAGATCAGGAACACGACAAGGATGCCCACTCTCACCGCTGCTGTTTAACATAGTGCTGGAAGTTCTAGCATCAGCAATCAGACAACAAAAGGAAATCAAAGGCATCAAAATTGGCAAAGATGAAGTCAAGCTTTCGCTTTTTGCAGATGACATGATATTATACATGGAAAATCCGATAGACTCCACCAAAAGTCTGCTAGAACTGATACAGGAATTCAGCAAAGTTGCAGGATACAAAATCAATGTACAGAAATCAGTTGCATTCTTATACACTAACAATGAAGCAACAGAAAGACAAATAAAGAAACTGATCCCATTCACAATTGCACCAAGAAGCATAAAATACCTAGGAATAAATCTAACCAAAGATGTAAAGGATCTGTATGCTGAAAACTATAGAAAGCTTCTGAAGGAAATTGAAGAAGATTTAAAGAAATGGAAAGACATTCCCTGCTCATGGATTGGAAAAATAAATATTGTCAAAATGTCAATACTACCCAAAGCTATCTACACATTCAATGCAATCCCAATCAAAATTGCACCAGCATTCTTCTCGAAACTAGAACAAGCAATCCTAAAATTCATATGGAACCACAAAAGGCCCCGAATAGCCAAAGGAATTTTGAAGAAGAAGACCAAAGCAGGAGGCATCACAATCCCAGACTTTAGCCTCTACTACAAAGCTGTCATCATCAAGACAGCATGGTATTGGCACCAAAACAGACACATAGACCAATGGAATAGAATAGAAACCCCAGAACTAGACCCACAAACGTATGGCCAACTCATCTTTGACAAAGCAGGAAAGAACATCCAATGGAAAAAAGACAGCCTCTTTAACAAATGGTGCTGGGAGAACTGGACAGCAACATGCAGAAGGTTGAAACTAGACCACTTTCTCACACCATTCACAAAAATAAACTCAAAATGGATAAAGGACCTAAATGTGAGACAGGAAACCATCAAAACCTTAGAGGAGAAAGCAGGAAAAGACCTCTCTGACCTCAGCCGTAGCAATCTCTTACTCGACACATCCCCAAAGGCAAGGGAATTAAAAGCAAAAGTGAATTACTGGGACCTTATGAAGATAAAAAGCTTCTGCACAGCAAAGGAAACAACCAACAAAACTAAAAGGCAACCAACGGAATGGGAAAAGATATTCGCAAATGACATATCGGACAAAGGGCTAGTATCCAAAATCTATAAAGAGCTCACCAAACTCCACACCCGAAAAACAAATAACCCAGTGAAGAAATGGGCAGAAAACATGAATAGACACTTCTCTAAAGAAGACATCCGGATGGCCAACAGGCACATGAAAAGATGTTCAGCGTCGCTCCTTATCAGGGAAATACAAATCAAAACCACACTCAGGTATCACCTCACGCCAGTCAGAGTGGCCAAAATGAACAAATCAGGAGACTATAGATGCTGGAGAGGATGTGGAGAAACGGGAACCCTCTTGCACTGTTGGTGGGAATGCAAATTGGTGCAGCCGCTCTGGAAAGCAGTGTGGAGGTTCCTCAGAAAATTAAAAATAGACCTACCCTATGACCCAGCAATAGCACTGCTAGGAATTTATCCAAGGGATACAGGAGTACTGATGCATAGGGCCACTTGTACCCCAATGTTCATAGCAGCACTCTCAACAATAGCCAAATTATGGAAAGAGCCTAAATGTCCATCAACTGATGAATGGATAAAGAAATTGTGGTTTATATACACAATGGAATATTACGTGGCAATGAGAAAAAATGAAATATGGCCTTTTGTAGCAACGTGGATGGAACTGGAGAGTGTGATGCTAAGTGAAATAAGCCATACAGAGAAAGACAGATACCATATGGTTTCACTCTTATGTGGATCCTGAGAAACTGAACAGGAACCCATGGGGGAGGGGAAGGAAAAAAAAAAAAAAGAGGTTAGAATGGGAGAGAGCCAAAGCATAAGAGACTGTTAAAAACTGAGAACAAACTGAGGGTTGATGGGGGGTGGGAGGGAGGAGAGGGTGGGTGATGGGTATTGAGGAGGGCACCTTTTGGGATGAGCACTGGGTGTTGTATGGAAACCAATTTGTCAATAAATTTCAGAAAAAAAAAAAAAAATTAGAGTAGTCCTTACCCATTTTCTAAAGGCATTCTTCCACCTAATTATTTTCCTTTAGTTTCTTTTGGAGTAGACATAAAGGTAGCATTGAAAATCTGCTCACAGTAAATTCTTGCTAAGTTTCATCTAAAACAGGTTCTTATAGAAAATACAAATAACAATGGGCTCATTGAATGCATTGACTGATTTTTGTCAGATTTTACCTATCTTCTTTAGAGACATACTTACTGAATAGCTTCACACAGATAATATCTAATTAGAAATATGACTGTCTAACAAAACAGATGAACATAAGGGAAGGGAAGCAAATATAATATAAAAACAAGGAGGGGAACAAAAACATAAGAGACTCTCAAATGTGGAGAACAAACAGAGGGTTGCTAGAGAGGTTGTGGGAGGGGGGATGGGCTAAATGGGTAAGGGGCATTAAGGAATCTACTCCTGAAATCATTGTTGCACTATATGCTAACCAACTTGGATGTAAATTAAGAAAAATAAATTAAGTAAAAAATAAGGAAGAAAGAAAGAAAGAAAGAAAGAAAGAAAGAAAGAAAGAAAGAAGGAAATGAGTATCTAAACTTTAAGTAAATGTTTGAAATAGCATTAAATATGGCATAAAAATTTTTTGCTATGAAGTTCCTACTAAGGCATATACAGTATGTTTGATAAACATTTATTATTGAATGAACAATATAACTTTAATTTGAATGGAAGTTCCACCTCTTCTTCATACCTATTTTAAAATGCAATTTACATAAGATTATTTTGGATGCTCACATAAACATAATTTTCTCCAACAACATTTAAGTGAAAATGTGACTCATGACCATGCCACTTTTGTGCTTAAAGTCCTGAAACAGCTCCACATTCCACTCTGAGTAAGATCAAAGTCCTCACAATGATCTTGTGTGACCTGGAAACTGCTTGCTCTCCCTCTCACTCACTCTATGCCAGTCCCTTTGGTCTCTTGGCTACTCTTCAAACAAACTGGGTACCTTCCTCCATTAGGGCTAATACTGGTTGTTTCTTCTGTCCAGAACCTTCTTCAACATTTCAACATAATTGATTTCCTCTTATTCAAGCATTTGTTAGAAGATATTAGTAAGGCCAACTCTGATCTATTTAAATATGATCCCTCCACTGACCCACCATTCTTGTTATTCTTCCTCTTCTTCAACTTACATACTTTGCCAATAATCATCTTCTAACACAGTAGGAAACTATATGTAATGTATTTTTAAAATTTTATAACTCATTCTGATAAAGTGTTAGCTTCTGGAGAGCAGGAATGTTTGTTTTGTTCACTGTTGAATCCCAAGCATCTAGTTCAGTGTCTAAATACTTAATTGTCTAAATACTTAATTAAGTATCTAATAATTAATATTTGTTGAATGAAAGAATGAATGAATGAAAGTATCTTCACATTCTCCAGCCAAAATTCGTCTCTAAATAGCCATCTTGTGTTTCAGAGCTGCAGTGTAAAAAGTCGGTAACTTCTCTAGTTGACCAGTCTTTCACCAGGGAAACATAATGAATATAATTCTGCCAGGGCATATTTCTGCTAAATGTTTAGAGCAACTACTAGTTTAATTATGTGTTTTATTGTTGAAGTCTGATGAGGGTGATTTTATAAAATGTCAATTAAACAGGATGAAGTAGACATTCTTTAAGTCATATACAATCCTATTATCTTTGATAAGAGTAGATGGTAAAGAGCACGTCTCTGAGACAGTAAAAATTAACACAATTATGTGTTCTTTGAAATTATATCTGTCTCATCTTTGAATAAAACCCCTCATAAGCTTGACACTTATAAACTCTGAATAAATATTTGTTGATACAAAATGCATTTCAAAAGTGTTTCTCTAGTATCTATGTAAGTGTCAAGGATTCTGGACTTTTGCTGCTGAGATATAGATCTCTGGTGGTTCCATATCCTCTTCTATCCAATGAAGAATTTTCACTAAATGACTTCAGGGCTCCCGTTCTATCAATTTTTTTCTTATTTAACATTTCTGCTTGATTAGAGAATTTCTTAGATAAAAGAACATTAGGAGAAAGATTAATGAACATTTTCCTTCAAATTGCCATGCTTCAATTATACCTATCCTCAATCTGTGGCTTAAAGAGATATTCTCTTCACTTCAGTTGAAACTACAAGCACCATGCTGAAAGAATCTCATCTCCTTGTTTTAATATTATACCCCAAAAGGAAAAAGGTTTATACCATGAAGAGATATTAATGCTTGGCTGGATTTCATCAATGACAAGAAAATAATAAATTCCACACTTTCCAGGTTTGTGGCTAGTGCACAATATTGTATATTACAGAGTGGTATTGTATCTAAAGAAAACAGTGTGAACCAAAAATGGAGTGACAGCCCTTAAATTGGATCTAGCTTTTGAGAATTTAATGGAAAAATTCTAGAATCAGAGAAAGTTAAAGAAAAATATTTAATCAAAAAAATCTTCCTTGTACAATTATTTTTCCATTGTCCCTTTGTCGTGATGTTAAACTTACATATTTGATTCAAAGCTATTCCCTCAATCTCACTTAGGTAGCCATAAGGTTGTCATAAGGCAATTGAAAGTTTGAATTCTTTTAGTGCTGACTTCTCTCAAAACATTTCAATCAAAAGTATGATTTTTAAAAGGTCCTGCTATGGTCTGAATGTGTCTCCCCAAAATTCATATGTTGAAACCTAACCCCTAAGGTGACTGGCATTAGGTGGTAAGGTCATTGTAATGTAAGTAGGTGATGAGGGTGGCATACTCATGAATGGGACTAATGCCTTGTAAAAGAAGCCCTACAGACCTCCCTAGCCCCTTATGCCATGTGAGGATACAATGAGAAATTTGCAACCCAGAAGAGGACCCTCAGACAACCATACTCTCACCCTGATACTGGACTTGTAGCCTCTGCAACTGTAAGAACTAAATTTCTGTTGCCTAACAACCACCCAGTCTGTGGTATTTCATTATGGCAACCCTGACAGACTAAGACAGGCCCCCACTACTATCACCATTTCATGAATGCCTATCAATATTCACTAGGACTCATGAGATTTCTTTCTTAGAATACGATAATTCTTGGCTGCCTATGTGGTCTAGAAAGTAGATTATAGGGGAGAGCAATTGCATTAAGGCTTCTTCCACATATTCCTACATTGGCAGCCAAAATCCATCTCCCAATCATGAGGACAAAATAAATGGTATTTCTGCTTCCTAAAGACTGCGGAATAAATTAATTCAGTTAATATTTATTTCTTTTTCCAGTGTTAGGCCCCAAATCAATGAAGTCTGGTAGAACTTTCTGCAATGAATAAACTGTTCTAAATCTTCATTATCCATTATGGTAGTCACTGACCACATGTGGCTGTTGAGGAGTTGGTGTGTGATCAGTGTGACTAAGAAACTAAATTTTAATACAACTTTAATTAATTTTAATATAACTTTACTTAGCTACATGTATGTGGCTAGTGGTTACCATATAGGACAGTGCAATTCTAGAGATATATGTCTGAGCAGGACCAACAGGAGTTGTGCCAGCAAAAGTTCATAGTCTAATGGACAATTAAAATAGCAAAGGAGAATAAGTAGAGCAAATGCTTGATACAGCGTCATTCTCAACTGTTGCTATCTGAAATGAAGTAGAAGTCACTAGCAGCAAGAAGTATCCAAATCTTGGTGACAGGGAACAATGTCTTCATTTGAATACTTCTAACAAATATGATACATATACATAAAACTCTAAGAAATATTGAAATATATCAGAAAGTGCTCCCCATAAAAAATCTGCTCCTGACCACCTTGCTATGGTCATCATCTAGTTTTTGGCAACATAACTGGCATCACCAGGGATAGGAAACAAGTCCATTTTAGGTCAATATAAAGAAGACATTTCTTTTTTTTAAGTTTCTTTGTTTATTTTGGGAGGAGGGATGTGCTGCGAGCTGAGGATGTGTAGACACAAAGGAAGAGAGAGAATCCCAAGGAGGCTCTGTGCCTCTCACAAACCATGAGATCATGACAGGAACCAAAATCAAAGGTGTAATGCTTAACCAACTCAGCTACCCAGGTGCTCCTAAGGAAGACATTTCTAACTAAGTTATTTAAAACAGGATGGTGATTTTCTTACCACTACAATTGGTCAAGCAGAGATTAGATGATAAATTTGAATAATAGTTTAGGATGATTCATGTATCACGAAGGAATTTGGATTAGAGATTGGATAATTTTTTTTCCCCAAATCTGGTGTTTAGTTGCTTTGTATAAACGGTCCTAGGGACACTGTCCAAAGGCAGTGGACTAGATATTTCAGTCTTAAGAACCATGATTATCTAACCTCCTCTGGTCAATGAATTAATATGGATTAAAGTAAAATTACTTTTTTCACTAGTGTTAATGACAGTAATATAACATAGTTGTTATAGATTAAATGAGATACTAAAACTTCATCAAAAAATGAAAATTAAAACTAAAAACTAAAGCTAAGTAGAAAACACTTAGCCATTCAATGTAATTGTTTTTTTTCTATCCTTTAATAACATGAACACACTAAATAAATTTATTTGTGAAGATAATAAAAGTGCTAAATATGTAAATTTGACTTCTAAATCCCTTCCACACTTTCCCTCTTTGTAGTCTCCAGATGTGCATATTTATGGCTGCTTGTATTGTTGCTGTTGTTCAGGAGAGGTTTTATTTGAAACAGAGGGCGAGGAGAAAAAAGGGGGAAGGAGATTGTAAAAGCTAATCAGAAAGAAAGGAAGGAAGGAATTTGCCCATGCTGAAGTAATGATGTTTAGAGAAGATAAATGTCAAACCTGCTTTTAAGGATTATGAGAGGAAATTATTGCTTTTTTTTTTCAGTTTTTAAATTTAATTTTGAAAGAGAGAGCACAAGCCAGGGAGGGGCAGAGACAGACGGAGGCAGAGGATCCAAAGAAGCAGCTCAGTGCTGACAGCAGTGAGGTGCTAGCTCAACTCACTAGCCAGCCGTGAGACCGTGATGAACTCGGAAGCTCAACCCACTGAGCCACCCAGGTGCCCCGATGAAGAAATTATTTAACCAAAGAAACTAACCATATTTCAAGGTATTGTTCCCTATGAAAACTCCTCTAAAAATGGAATGCTTTCAGGGGTGCCTGGGTGGCTCAGTTGGTTAAGTGTCCTACTTTGGTTCAGGTCATACTCTCCCTCAGGTCATGATCTGGAGGTTCCTGAGTTGGAGCTGTGCATGGGGCTGTCTGCTATCAGCACAGAGCCCGCTTCAGCTTCCATTCCTCTGTCCCTACCCTATGTCTGCCCCTACCCCCACCCATGCCTGTTCCTGCTCGCTCTCATGCTCTCTCTCTCAAAAACAAACTTTTAAAAAAAGAGGTTAGAGTGGGAGAGAGCCAAAGCATAAGAGACTCTTAAAAACTGAGAACAAACTGAGGGTTGATGGGGGTGGGAGGGTGGGGAGGGTAGGTGATGGGCACTGAAGAGGGCATCTTTTGGGATGAGCACTGGGTGTTGTATGGAAACCAATTTGACAATAAATTTCATATATTAAAAAAATAAAAATAAAAAAATAAACTTTTAAAACAAATATAAAGCTTTCGACAGACCAAAGCCAGATTTTGTGAGTAGATCAAAACACTGTGCTTGTGTTAGTGACCTCATTTTACCTTACATTCTTTTCTTCAGCTATTTGCAGTGCACTGCATTTCAAAATGGAAGATCCACTTTGTCAGGTGGAAAAGGTAACTGAGCTTATGCAAGATGCCTATTTGGCTGCAATGTGTTTCATTTCTGAGCTAACTGATGGAGAAGATGGTATGATTGTGTAGGGATGGGCTGTTCTCCAGGGAATGAAGAAAGAGAGACAGGGAGAGACGGAGGGAGAGGAAGAGGGACACTTGATAATCTAATTAGAAAAACCAAGGAGCAGAATGAGAAGGAAAATCAAAACCTGGGTGGTAATAAATAAGGAATTACCTATGTAGAATGGTCTAATGGGATATGTAGTTCAAATACATTAGGGCAAAGACAGCATTAGAGGAGACAGTAAATTTGGCTTATTTGAATGATACAGGAACTCAGCAGTACACAGGGACAGTGACAAGTCAGGAGCTGAAGAATGATGTCTTAACACTTGGGAAAATTTACCCTTTTTTTCTTAAATCACACATAAATGCCTTCTTGCCTCTGCATAAGTTTCTTTGAGAGATCAGAAATAACTTCTTAACTGAATTGATCTGAATTTGGTCAATATTACTTTCTCCTTCCAGTAAAAAAAGAAAAAGCAGTTCTGGGTGTTCTTCAAGGAATTTAAAGAAAATATTTGGTTTCTTTAAAACCTTTGGGGGTAGTTTGCGAACAAACTGAAATACTGTTAATATATTTACAGACATCTTTTCTTTGATACTCTCACTATCCCATGAAGTAAACAGAGTAAATTCCATTGTCCACATTCATTGTAAAGAGAATTAAGGAAAAACTAAAATAAATGGCTAATATAATGATTCATGTTCATGGTTATTTACCAAATCAGTGACAAAAATGTCACTTTAATACTTTTATAAAGGGGAAAAATGAATAGAAAGTTGTTTTTTTTACCATTCCCTTCAAACTTTCAAAGCTACCTCCTAACATGCTTTAAGAAATGGGTGTATGCTTTTTGCCAAAGAAGTCAGATATAATTTGACTATCCCTATTTATATCCCTATATCTATCCCTATTTAAAAAATACAGAAGCAGAGAGACTAGCTGATTTCTTCCCCTGCAAGTTTTTTCTGCTTTCTTTAAATCTTTGGTTGGTTGGTTGGTTTTGTTTGTTCATTTTTTTCTCCTTAGGGTAGTTTGATGTGTGTGTGTTTTCTGTCTTTCTTTGGTTAATAAAATGAAATCCAATATTAGATTTGTATTATTCATAGTACTGCTATGTAAAAATTTACATTTTCATCAGGATATAGGAAGCTTAATAGACCATGACCCTTAATAAAATAATAAAATAAAATGATGGGGCTTTAATAATTACATGTTCACTTTTAGAGTGGCAGCCAAGACTGTTTTCATGGTGAGGCATTACTAATGTCACTATTCATCTTTCTGTCCTAATTTTCTGTAAATTCGTATTTGAAAAGCCTCAATTATCTAATGAAATCATTTGGAAGTTATTTATTAAAATGTGTAGTTTTCTACAAAACACTCTGGTTTTCCCTTTCATACTGTCAATAGAAATCTGTTCTCCACCCAGGTTTAATGTACATCAATGAATAGCCCTGGAGATAATTCTTTGCCCTTTGGACAATTTTTCATAGCAGAGGGCAGTGCTGTTTGAATTTAAATGACGCTGCACTTGAGGCCAACAGTAATAAGCAAGTTCTCCTAGACTTTCATTACTTTTTTTTTATCATCTGAATATAATCATAAGCATTTGATGCTAGCTCCCACAGCCTTCATGTGAATTATAAATATCACATTTAAGTTTCCCTTTAGAAGAGAAACAAGATTTCTGTTGTGGATGAAGCAGTGAATACAGTGAAATAACATGATCTGTTTACCAAAAGTGCTTGCCATCGGAAGAAAGCAAATGCCTCGAAAATGGGAATTGGCTTGACAACTCATTATTTAAAAAAAAAAAAAAAGAAAAAGAAAAAGAAAAAAAAATCTTGTCTACACCATGGGATGCATTTCTGAATACAGAATTAACCTATTAGCCCACTGTCAAAATAAAGCTTCCAACTGAATGCCCAATTACCTACTCAAAAGACCCCCACAAATCATTTGGGCAAAGGCCTTTATGAACAGACCTACCTGAAGGTCAACAGTGGAAGTCTATGATGCAATATGGGGAGGCAAACACACAGAGAATTCAAAACACCCTCTTTTTTATTTCCTCAGTTCCAAACAAAAGGACCCTTTTTTATCTACAATTAATGCCACATCTATCCCAGCACAGGCACACCTCAGAGATGTTGAGAGTTTGGTTCCAGACAACCACAGTAAAGCAATACCACAATTAAAAGAGTCAAATGAATTTTTTGGTTTCCCAACACATATAAAAGTTACATTTTATACTGTACTGTGGTCTAGTAAGTGTGCAAGAGCAATATTTCTAAGAAACAAACAAAAAATGCAGATACCTTAATTAATAAATACTTTGACGCTAAAAAATGCTAACCATCATCTAAGCTTTCAGTGAGTCGTTATCGCCACTCACAGATTACCATAACAAATATAATAATAATGAAAAAGTTTGAAATACTGCAACAATTTCTAAAAGATGATAGAGACACGAAGTGAGCAAATTCTGTTGGAAAAAAAATGATACTGACAGACTTGGTCAACACAGAGTTGCCACAAACCTTCAATTTGTACAAAATGCAGTATCTGCAAAGCACAGTGAAATGAAGCACAATAAAACAAGGTATGCCTGTGGACTTTTTTAGTGCATTATTTTATTTTATTTTTAAAGTTTATTTTATTTTATTTTATTTTATTTTGAGGAAGAGAGAGAGCAGGGAAGGAGCAGAGAGAGAATCTCAAGCAGGCTCCTCACTGTCAGCACAGTCTGACACAGGGCTCAAACCCACAACCTGTGAGATCATGATATGAGCCAAAATCAGGAGTCAGATGCTTAACTGACTGAGCCACCCAGGTGCCCCAGTATGCCTATTAGATTTTAATTACAACAGTGGAATTGCATAAAGACTATGTCTACCACCAGCAGAATTTATTCTCTCTAAGCCCTAAGAAATCCTACCAGACAAGTAAAATAAGTCAAGGATAAATAAATAATCCACTCTAAAGTACACTGCCCTTGATTTAGGTGATTGTCCAAGCCTTGATATCACTACTTGCTGTACGCACATGGCCTATCGTTCTCTGTTCTAGCTAGATTTTTGGTGATGCATCTAATTTTAGTAATGAAAGCCCTGATTATGCCCCCTGCTCATCTGATTTTATGTATGCCTATGCATAAACATGGCATTGTAAAAAAAAAATGTATCTAAGTAAAGGTTATCAGCCTTTAAAAAGTGTAATGAGGCTACCAGGTGAAAAAAACAAATAAAAAGGGGTCATAACTTGAATTTTATGCAAAAATAATGCAAAATTTCTCTATCTGGAGGTACCACCTTAAATCACTTCTGCTCTGTGAAGACTTTAATTCAGTGTAGCAAAAATACTCTTCAGTTTCCCCCAAAGCTTCCATTTTACCTGGATTAAACTTCAACCTGCCTGCTTTCATTTTATTTCACAGTCACTCAAACACTGAGGGAAATGTGAGAACCAATTTTAAAAGTGTACACCTCAGTGACATTAATAATGATCTACAGGAGTTCCATTTCATCTTAAATTGACCAAGACAATATTCAGGCCAGAAGATCATGAGATCATGAGATCATGAGCAAACGGGTAATTCCCCACATATATCTGACTGAATGATCAATACTTGTGTAAGAAAATTGGTACTATCTTTGTAAAATGTTGATATAGTTAAAATATTGAGCCCAAGAATCAAATTGTCTCTGCTCAGATCTTGAGTTTGCCATTTGTTTGTTCAGTGACACTGGGAATCTAAATCTCAACTCCTCATCCGCAAAATGAGGATCACAACAGTGCCTATTTCATTTTTTTTTTTTTTTTTTTAATTTATTTTTTTCAACGTTTATTTATTTTTGGGACAGAGAGAGACAGAGCATGAACGGGGGAGGGGCAGAGAGAGAGGGAGACACAGAATCGGAAACAGGCTCCAGGCTCTGAGCCATCAGCCCAGAGCCCGACGCGGGGCTCAAACTCACGGACCGCGAGATCGTGACCTGGCTGAAGTCAGACGCTTAACCGACTGCGCCACCCAGGCGCCCCAACAGTGCCTATTTCAAATGGTAATTGAAGTTTGTGAAATAATTTCAGTTGACTAATTGTGATAGAAACCATAAGGGTCTCAGGTTCTTAGCATACTGCCTGGCAAAACAGTGAGCATGTGTTAAGTGTTAGTTAACTTCTTGTTGTTTTTTTCTGTTTTTTGTTTTTAGGAAACTGTTATATTGGCAACTAGACAAGACCCAAATATTTTAACCAATTTCTTTGTTCCATTCTTCCAGATACCACCTCCATTGTGCTCAACCTTCTAAGCTGTTTTATTTTAACTAATTAATTGATATTAGGAATAATCAAATTTCAGTGAAGGACACAGGTATAAGTCTTAGGGCATTTTATGTTCTGATCTAACTCAGAAGTTACCAAATGGTTTTCTATAAATGGACAGACAGAAAATATTTCAGGCTTTGAGAGCCACAGAGTCTCTGTTTCAATCAAGTCTGCCATTATAGGGCAAGTAGCTTTAGATGATATATAGGTGATACACACACATATAGGTGTGGCTCTGTTCCATAAAACTTAATCAGTGCAAACTGAATTTGAATTTCATGATTTTCATGTGTCACAAAATATTACTCATCTTTTGAGTTTCTTTTCAACCTTTAGAAAAACAAAGCAAATACAGTCTTAGTCTACACACAGATTGGACGGGAGCAGTATTTAGCCCTCAGGCTATAGTTTATCTAACTGTTAAAGCCACTATTTCTGCTAAGATTGTTTAAATGCTGTATCTTGCATTCAAAGAGTAATTATATACAAATTCTTTAAAAATTCTTGACTATTCAGTAGTCAAATTAATGAAAATATCATATTAATGGTCTAGTATTATATTGTAATATTAACAGTCCTAAGAGTGAACAATGTTAGTTAGATATTATGAACACAATTTGGCACATTCCTTAATTTTATTTCCCCTGAAATGTAGAAATAAAGGGAAATTTAGACATTACTACTGAGGTTGTTCACTCTGAGAGAGACAGAGAGAATGTAAACCAGCTTACTTGATCAATTTAATGAAGTGTCAATTCTGGAGTTGTCCAATGACAAAGCCATTGGAAGAACTGAGGGAGGCAAGATATTTGGAAAGAAAAAAGGGTCTGTCCAGAGGAAAACTCTGATCTTGACAGAGATAGGGAAAAGGATTGGATGTGGATAATCAAATTGGACATTTCAACTTTGGTATCCAACACTGTCTGGTCAATTAATTGTGTGGCTTTGTTTGAGAATTTGGATTGTTCCAGATGGAAAAATAAATGGGACAGATCATCCAATGAATAAAGGAACTCTATTAACTATACATCTATGCTCTATGAAAAATCTCTTGAAGATTCTAGAGTATATTAAGTACCACCCGATATTTATGTTGTCTTGGGGTTCCCCAACACAGAGAATGAGAAAAGAAGAGGAAGATACTAAGTGGGGAAGAAAATGGAAGACAGATCAATGTAAATGGGACCTATACAAGTTTATATCTGGAACTTCTAGAGCCTGATTATCATTAAGATCATTCAAGAATTTCATCTTTGTTGTGTTAACTTGGAAGAGGTTCAAGTTTAGAATACAGATGAATTGCTTAGGAGAACACTCATAGTTCCCTAAAATACACACAGGCAAACTACAATCCAGGAGTTAAATCAACTCACCTCTTGTTGTTGTAAATGAAGTTTACTGGCAGACAGCCATGACTATCCATTTACGTATTAATTATGACTATTTTTGTGCTTTGATAGCAGAGTTGACCAATTTTGACAGAGATTCTATGGTCTAAAATATTTCCTACCTGGTTCTTTACAGAGAATGTTTATATCCCGCCCTAAAATCTTACTATTCCAAGTGCATTCTGTAGACCAACAGCATCTGCATCACAAGAAAAATGGCTAGAGGAGTTGCGGCAAGATGGCGGCTTAGGAGGACGCTGGGCTCACCGCACGTCCTGCTGATCACTTAGATTCCATCTACACCTGCCTAAATAACCCAGAAAACCACCAGAGGATTAGCAGAACGGAGTCGCCGGAGCCAAACGCAGACAAGAGGCCCACGGAAGAGGGTAGGAAGGGCGGCGAGGCGGTGCGCGCTCCACGGACTGGCGGGAGGGAGCCGGGGCGGAGGGGCGGCTCGCCGGCCAAGCAGAGCCCCCGAGTCGGGCTTGCAAAAGTGGAGGGGCCGGGCGGACTGTGTTCCGACAGCAAGCGCGACTTAGCGTCTGGGAGGTCATAAGTTAACAGCTCTGCTCGGAAAGCAGGAAGGCTGGAGGACAAAGGGAGGGA
This sequence comes from Prionailurus bengalensis, assembly GCF_016509475.1. Classification (NCBI taxonomy): domain Eukaryota; kingdom Metazoa; phylum Chordata; class Mammalia; order Carnivora; family Felidae; genus Prionailurus; species Prionailurus bengalensis. Next base: position 54,003,122 of record NC_057350.1, read on the forward strand.
GAGCTGCTGAGCCCCCTGACAACAGAGCTCAGTTTGGTGGGGAACAAAGGCGCTCGCCAGCGCCATTTCCCCCGCCCATCCCCCAGCCGAAATCCCAAAGGGAACCGGTTCCTGCCAGGGAACTTGCTCGCTCCGCGCAAACACCCAACTCTGCGCTTCTGCGGAGCCAAACCTCCGGCAGCGGATCTGACTCCCTCCCGCTGCCACAGGGCCCCTCCTGAAGTGGATCACCTAAGGAGAAGCGATCTAAGCCTGCCCCTCCTGCCCCCGAGCACCTTGCCTACCCACCCCAGCTAATACGCCAGATCCCCAGCATCACAAGCCTGGCAGGGTGCAAGTAGCCCAGACGAGCCACACCACCCCACAGTGAATCCCGCCCCTAGGAGAGGGGAAGAGAAGGCACACACCAGTCTGACTGTGGCCCCAGCGGTGGGCTGGGGGCAGACATCAGGTCTGACTGCGGCCCCGCCCACCAACTCCAGGTATACACCACAGCACAGGGGAAGTGCCCTGCAGGTCCTCACCACGCCAGGGACTATCCAAAATGACCAAGCGGAAGAACTCCCCTCAGAAGAATCTCCAGGAAATAACAACAGCTAATGAGCTGATCAAAAAGGATTTAAATAATATAACAGAAAGTGAATTTAGAATAATAGTCATAAAATTAATCGCTGGGCTTGAAAACAGTATACAGGACAGCAGAGAATCTCTTGCTACAGAGATCAAGGGACTAAGGAACAGTCACGAGGAGCTGAAAAACGCTTTAAACGAAATGCATAACAAAATGGAAACCACCACAGCTCGGCTTGAAGAGGCAGAGGAGAGAATAGGTGAACTAGAACATAAAGTTATGGAAAAAGAGGAAGCTGAGAAAAAGAGAGATAAAAAAATCCAGGAGTATGAGGGGAAAATTAGAGAATTAAGTGATACACTAAAAAGAAATAATATACGCATAATTGGTATCCCAGAGGAGGAAGAGAGAGGGAAAGGGGCTGAAGGGGTACTTGAAGAAATCATAGCTGAGAACTTCCCTGAACTGGGGAAGGAAAAAGGCATTGAAATCCAAGAGGCACAGAGAACTCCCTTCAGACGTAACTTGAATCGATCTTCTGCACGACATATCATAGTGAAACTGGCAAAATACAAGGATAAAGAGAAAATTCTGAAAGCAGCAAGGGGTAAACGTGCCCTCACATATAAAGGGAGACCTATAAGACTCGTGACTGATCTCTCTTTTGAAACTTGGCAGGCCAGAAAGAATTGGCAAGAGATTTTCAGGGTGCTAGACAGAAAAAATATGCAGCCAAGAATCCTTTATCCAGCAAGTCTGTCATTTAGAATAGAAGGAGAGATAAAGGTCTTCCCAAACAAACAAAAACTGAAGGAATTTGTCACCACTAAACCAGCCCTACAAGAGATCCTAAGGGGGACCCTGTGAGACAAAGTCCCAGAGACATCACTATAAGCATAAAACATACAGACATCACAATGACTCTAAACCCGTATCTTTCTATAATAACACTGAATGTAAATGGATTAAATGCGCCAACCAAAAGACATAGGGTATCAGAATGGATAAAAAAACAAGACCCATCTATTTGCTGTCTACAAGAGACTCATTTTAGACCTGAGGACACCTTTAGATTGAGAGTGAGGGGATGGAGAACTATTTATCATGCGACTGGAAGCCAAAAGAAAGCTGGAGTAGCCATACTTATATCAGACAAACTAGACTTTAAATTAAAGGCTGTAACAAGAGATGAAGAAGGACATTATATAATAGTTACAGGGTCTATCCATCAGGAAGAGCTAACAATTATCAATGTCTATGCACCGAATACCGGAGCCCCCAAATATATAAAACAATTACTCATAAACATAAGCAACCTTATTGATAAGAATGTGGTAATTGCAGGGGACTTTAATACACCACTTACAGAAATGGATAGATCATCTAGACACACGGTCAATAAAGAAACAAGGGCCCTGAATGAGACATTGGATGAGATGGACTTGACAGATATATTTAGAACTCTGCATCCCAAAGCAACAGAATATACTTTCTTCTCGAGTGCACATGGAACATTCTCCAAGATAGATCATATACTGGGTCACAAAACAGCCCTTCATAAGTTTACAAGAATTGAAATTATACCATGCTTACTTTCAGACCACAATGCCATGAAGCTTGAAATCAACCACAGGAAAAAGTCTGGAAAACCTCCAAAAGCATGGAGGTTAAAGAACACCCTACTAACGAATGAGTGGGTCAACCAGGCAATTAGAGAAGAAATTAAAAAATATATGGAAACAAACGAAAATGAAAATACAACAATCCAAACGCTTTGGGACGCAGCAAAGGCAGTCCTGAGAGGAAAATACATTGCAATCCAGGCCTATCTCAAGAAACAAGAAAAATCCCAAATACAAAATCTAACAGCACACCTAAAGGAACTAGAAGCAGAACAGCAAAGGCAGCCTAAACCCAGCAGAAGAAGAGAAATAATAAAGATCAGAGCAGAAATAAACAATATAGAAACTAAAAAAACTGTAGAGCAGATCAACGAAACCAAGAGTTGGTTTTTTGAAAAAATAAACAAAATTGACAAACCTCTAGCCAGGCTTCTCAAAAAGAAAAGGGAGATGACCCAAATAGATAAAATCATGAATGAAAATGGAATTATTACAACCAATCCCTCAGAGATACAAACAATTATCAGGGAATACTATGAAAACTTATATGCCAACAAATTGGACAACCTGGAAGAAATGGACGAATTCCTGAACACCCACACGCTTCCAAAACTCAATCAGGAGGAAATAGAAAGCTTGAACAGACCCATAACCAGCGAAGAAATTGAATCGGTTATCAAAAATCTCCCAACAAATAAGAGTCCAGGACCAGATGGCTTCCCAGGGGAGTTCTACCAGACGTTTAAAGCAGAGATAATACCTATCCTTCTCAAGCTATTCCAAGAAATAGAAAGGGAAGGAAAACTTCCAGACTCATTCTATGAAGCCAGTATTACTTTGATTCCTAAACCAGACAGAGACCCAGTAAAAAAAGAGAACTACAGGCCAATATCCCTGATGAATATGGATGCAAAAATTCTCAATAAGATACTAGCAAATCGAATTCAACGGCATATAAAAAGAATTATTCACCATGATCAAGTGGGATTCATTCCTGGGATGCAGGGCTGGTTCAACATTCGCAAATCAATCAACGTGATACATCACATTAACAAAAAAAGAGAGAAGAACCATATGATCCTGTCAATCGATGCAGAAAAGGCCTTCGACAAAATCCAGCACCCTTTCTTAATAAAAACCCTTGAGAAAGTCGGGATAGAAGGAACATACTTAAAGATCATAAAAGCCATTTATGAAAAGCCCACAGCTAACATCATCCTCAACGGGGAAAAACTGAAAGCTTTTTCCCTGAGATCAGGAACACGACAAGGATGCCCACTCTCACCGCTGCTGTTTAACATAGTGCTGGAAGTTCTAGCATCAGCAATCAGACAACAAAAGGAAATCAAAGGCATCAAAATTGGCAAAGATGAAGTCAAGCTTTCGCTTTTTGCAGATGACATGATATTATACATGGAAAATCCGATAGACTCCACCAAAAGTCTGCTAGAACTGATACAGGAATTCAGCAAAGTTGCAGGATACAAAATCAATGTACAGAAATCAGTTGCATTCTTATACACTAACAATGAAGCAACAGAAAGACAAATAAAGAAACTGATCCCATTCACAATTGCACCAAGAAGCATAAAATACCTAGGAATAAATCTAACCAAAGATGTAAAGGATCTGTATGCTGAAAACTATAGAAAGCTTCTGAAGGAAATTGAAGAAGATTTAAAGAAATGGAAAGACATTCCCTGCTCATGGATTGGAAAAATAAATATTGTCAAAATGTCAATACTACCCAAAGCTATCTACACATTCAATGCAATCCCAATCAAAATTGCACCAGCATTCTTCTCGAAACTAGAACAAGCCATCCTAAAATTCATATGGAACCACAAAAGGCCCCGAATAGCCAAAGGAATTTTGAAGAAGAAGACCAAAGCAGGAGGCATCACAATCCCAGACTTTAGCCTCTACTACAAAGCTGTCATCATCAAGACAGCATGGTATTGGCACCAAAACAGACACATAGACCAATGGAATAGAATAGAAACCCCAGAACTAGACCCACAAACGTATGGCCAACTCATCTTTGACAAAGCAGGAAAGAACATCCAATGGAAAAAAGACAGCCTCTTTAACAAATGGTGCTGGGAGAACTGGACAGCAACATGCAGAAGGTTGAAACTAGACCACTTTCTCACACCATTCACAAAAATAAACTCAAAATGGATAAAGGACCTAAATGTGAGACAGGAAACCATCAAAACCTTAGAGGAGAAAGCAGGAAAAGACCTCTCTGACCTCAGCCGTAGCAATCTCTTACTCGACACATCCCCAAAGGCAAGGGAATTAAAAGCAAAAGTGAATTACTGGGACCTTATGAAGATAAAAAGCTTCTGCACAGCAAAGGAAACAACCAACAAAACTAAAAGGCAACCAACGGAATGGGAAAAGATATTCGCAAATGACATATCGGACAAAGGGCTAGTATCCAAAATCTATAAAGAGCTCACCAAACTCCACACCCGAAAAACAAATAACCCAGTGAAGAAATGGGCAGAAAACATGAATAGACACTTCTCTAAAGAAGACATCCGGATGGCCAACAGGCACATGAAAAGATGTTCAGCGTCGCTCCTTATCAGGGAAATACAAATCAAAACCACACTCAGGTATCACCTCACGCCAGTCAGAGTGGCCAAAATGAACAAATCAGGAGACTATAGATGCTGGAGAGGATGTGGAGAAACGGGAACCCTCTTGCACTGTTGGTGGGAATGCAAAGTGGTGCAGCCGCTCTGGAAAGCAGTGTGGAGGTTCCTCAGAAAATTAAAAATAGACCTACCCTATGACCCAGCAATAGCACTGCTAGGAATTTATCCAAGGGATACAGGAGCACTGATGCATAGGGCCACTTGTACCCCAATGTTCATAGCAGCACTCTCAACAATAGCCAAATTATGGAAAGAGCCTAAATGTCCATCAACTGATGAATGGATAAAGAAATTGTGGTTTATATACACAATGGAATATTACATGGCAATGAGAAAAAATGAAATATGGCCTTTTGTAGCAACGTGGATGGAACTGGAGAGTGTGATGCTAAGTGAAATAAGCCATACAGAGAAAGACAGATACCATATGGTCTCACTCTTATGTGGATCCTGAGAAACTTAACAGGAACCCATGGGGGAGGGGAAGGAAAAAAAAAAAAAAGAGGTTAGAATGGGAGAGAGCCAAAGCATAAGAGACTGTTAAAAACTGAGAACAAACTGAGGGTTGATGGGGGGTGGGAGGGAGGAGAGGGTGGGTGATGGGTATTGAGGAGGGCACCTTTTGGGATGAGCACTGGGTGTTCTATGGAAACCAATTTGTCAATAAATTTCAGAAAAAAAAATACAAAAAAAAAAAAAAAAGAAAAATGGCTAGAAATGCAAACTCTTAGGCACCCCCTTCAAATCTACTGAATCAGAATCTACGTTTTAACATGATCCCCAAATGACATAATATCAATGACTGAAAAGAACTGCCCTAAAATAATTTCTTTTTGTTGACATATACATGAAATGAGATGTAGGGGGACATGATGTTTACCATTTGTGAAGAGTCCCATTTCTGGCATGCATTTGTGAAGATTAGACGTTCATTGCTCTCCCAACTGGATGAAACTTTGGTATTCATGAAAGTTACATTTCATAATCCTCAATCCAAACTTCTGATATGAAGATTATTATATCAAGAGGTCAAAACAAAGGCTGAAATATATGTAGCAACAGAATATTCTAATAACTCATAAATTACCATCTATGAGTCTTGAAAAGAAGGTCTCCTTTAAATTACCAACAGGCAATGAATGTACTACAACTAGCATGTGAGTTCACGTTCAGAAACTGTCTCATTTAAATGCTGTTCAGCTACAATAATAATATTTTTAAAACTGTTTACAGTTTTGTAGTTTAATCAATCTGAAGAGTTTTATTTTTATACTTCAGTCTCTTAATCAGATGTAAAGACAGAACTTGCATCTCATTAGTACAAGTACATGTTAAAAAGGAAAACACAGAAATGTGCTTTCTTGGCTGATGGACATGTAGCTCTATTTAATAGATACTTTATATTTAAGTATTTTATTATTAAGCTTAGTTCAGTATAAAAGCACATTTTCAATGTCATGAATACATAGCATGAATGATGTGACAAGCAATTTGCATTTATATAGCACCTTTCAAAGGTTTAGGAATGCAAAGCAAAGCATAAATGCTTGTGTAACTTTGCAATTAAGAATTCACTTCTAATTACTCCTACTTAAATGTGCAGTCTCTTTTTAATCACAACATTTTTACACCTGTGGGTAAGTGCTCTGACAGAGCCTTAGCCTTATCTCCAAAGCATGCAAACTGCATGACTGGGTTTTGTAATGAAAGCTATGTTTGCCAGGGGGGAAATGATCACAGTCATGTAGTGCCAGTAACAATATTAAAAACATAGCTATATTTAAAGGCATTATTCTTTTAGGTTATGTACTCATTCATATCAACACCCCCCACCCCCCAAAACACACAAACGCATGTCCAGCTCTGGAGCAGGCACGAGTTTTAGGCCCGGATACACTTCTGCTACCACCAGGAAGTCAAGAGATGAGATCTGAAAACCAGCTTGTAAACGTATGCTTGCCTGTAGTAAATCTTCAGCTACTGGAGCTACAATTGCTAGCATGTGTGAGATTCCTAGTTTTCTTGTATAACCAAGGGACCAGTAAATAATACGATGTTTTTAAAAAATGATATCCTGCTACTAGGGGAAAGCACAATTCAGCCGCAACATATGGTTCTGGAGGGCTACAGACTCGTAAATGGGGTTGAGGAAAGAAAAGCAATTCTGGGAAGGTGGTTGTAACTAAAGAGAAGGCCCTGGTGACAACCATCTACATAACCGACTGCAGTAAAGCATGAAGCTCCATTTTCAAAAGCTGATTAGAAAGAAGATTTATTAAGAACCTATGATGATCTGGGGACCAGTGTAACACAAATAGACAAGGCATGGATCCTGCACCTTGAAAGGCTGCCAATAAGCAGCAGAACCGGGTGAGCCAAGAAGCAAATACATTTCAAAATTCATAGTCAGTCAAGAAAAATCAGAAGAAATCAGAAGTTCCTGGATTTTCAATAAAGTATTAATTGTGTGACAAGGAACTCTAAAATTGACTGTCCACTTTAAAAATAAATATCGAGTCCTTCCAAGATACCAGATATTGTGTTCATCTCAGATGATTAAAATGAAAACAATCACAGCAATAATAACAACAACAATAATAATAAAGATGATGATCATAAAGGGGTCTTGGGGAAATCACATAACACTTCCTGCATTCAGAAGAGTCACAGGATAGAGGGCATGGGAGAAATAACTAAACAGTATAATGTATTCTTTAATAAGCTTGTGTGGAGTGCTCCGAGAGCAGAGAACAGGGAATATTTAATTCTGCTGGTCTTTGGGAAAGGCTTCAGAGAGACAAGGACATTTCAGGAGAAATGTGAAATACCTGTAGGATTCTGCCGGCCACAATGTTGGTGAGAGAGAGAGTAGTATCAGGGAGTAGGAACATTCCAATATGAATATTCACACAAATTCTTTGTATGACCCTTGACTTCATACCTAAGCATTGTCGTAACAGCACGTTAATTGGGAGTACAGGTTCAAAAGTCAAATTGTCTCTATTCAAGTCTAAATGTGTGACTTTGGACAAGTTACTTAACCTGCCTGAGTCTCAGTTTCCTCACCTGTGTAATGGGGAACAGATAGAATATACCTCTGAGGATCACTGTAAGAACTTAACAGCACTTTTTTTGACATATGACTAACATTTAGTAAATACTAGCTGTTGGTTTTGTTTTGTTTTGTTTTACTTCTGTATCTTTTCAGGTAAAGCTAGAGCCATTACCAGTATATGTGAATGAAGCATGAAAATAAGCCCCCCCTCCCCCCACCTAGTACTTTAGGAAGCCCATCTGTTGCTAGTTTCTGATGGGAAAGATGATGGTGCTGCCATTTGAAAAGTAAAACACAATACCCTTTAAGTCTGCTTCTTTTCCCACTCCCATTTCCAGTACACATATTTAGTCTTTACAATTATCATTATGAGGAAGATAGTATTATTATTATATCCACTTTACGAATGGGGACTGAGCCTAAGAAATAAAATGATTCTGCAACTTCAAGAGCCAGGAACTCATGAAGCCATGATTAACATTTAGGTGTTCTAACTAGGGAAACCAAGTATTAACCACTTTACTGAAATGTCCTAAGATAGTTTGGTCCAAAATAATCACCCCTCAGGAACTGAAGCATCAAAGGAGCTCAGATTCCATTTCCAGCAGGGGTGGGGGTGAGGGGTGGCCTAGAAATTCTGAAAGACTCCTCTAACTAAAATCCTTAAAAATACTGGATTGAAAAACTTTTGGTGAGTTTGTCACAAATGGAAGGAATCTGCAGAGAGCAAGAATTATGTGAAAACAGGGATACTAGGAGATAAATGATCCATGAAAAGTTTTCAACAAGAAAATTTCTATTGACTCTGGGAGATTTTAAGCTACAATTTTGACAGCCACATAGTGTAGGAGACAGAGGTAAAGACCAAAGTTCACCAAACATGAGTAGCCTAATAGATAATTTCCTTATATAACTAAGGTCCTCAGAGGAAATCAGGAAAGAAGTAAGAAGAGCCCATTTGCCAGGGCTATATGACTCCATAATACACAGCACAAAGAACTGGAATCAATGAGACAATGATTAAGATAGTTAGGAGCCATTTTGCTAAGTTTCTTCCATGCTGACAAACCAACAGAATTGTTCATGCAGTAGCGTTCTTTTATTTGTCTTCATCCAAAATCTTACTACATGAATACCAAACTGCTATTGTATGGAAAGTTACTTGAACTTTCACTGTAGACTTATTGGCTAACCAATACTAATTTCTGACAATAACAACTACAACAACAAACATACCAGAAAGAAGAATCAGTCTCCAGCCTTATACATTTTTTTATCTATTATCTAGAAATGCTCACCAGACTTAATAATTTTGTTTCAGAACTAACATTCTTAATTTAAGTGAATTTTAGAAGTTAAAATTAATTCTCAATGAACTTTTGGCTTTATATTTTCTCAAATAGACAGCACCCCAAATCTCACTCCAATGATATCTCTCCATGTCATTTTTTGTTAATTACAGGTATACCTCAGACATATTGTGGGTCAAATTCCAGACCACTGCAATAAAGTGAGCATCACAATAAAGCCAATCAAATATTTTGGTTTCCAGTGCATATACGAGTTATGTTCACCTCACACTTGTCTGTTCAGTGTACAACAGCATTAATTCTAGAAAAACAATGTAGATACCTTAATTAAAAATTACTTTGTTGCTAAAAAAAATGACTTTTTTTTACCATTATGTGAGCTTTCAGTGAGTCATAATCTTGTGATGGTGGAGGGTCTTACCTCAATGGTGACGGTCACTGACTGATCAGGGTGGCAGTTGCCGAGGGCTGGAATGTCTGTGGCAATTTCTGAGAAGACAACAATAAAGTTTGCTGCATCAACTGACTTTTCCTTTCACAAACAATCTCTCCATAGCATGTGGTACAGTTTGACAGCATTTTGCCCTCAGTAGAACTTCTTTCAAAATTGGAATCAATCCTCTCAAATGCTGCCACTGCTTTATCAATTAAGTTTATGAAATATTCTAAATCCTTTGTTGTCACTGCAACAATCTTCATAGCAGCTCCATAGTTTCTATCTCAAGAAACCACTTTCTTTGTTCATCTATAGGAAGCAACTCTTCAGTAACTGAAGATTTATCAAGATGTTGAGGCAGTTCAGTACATCTTCAGTCTCCACTTCTAATTCTAGATCTTTTGCTCTTTCCTCCACATCTGTGTTACTTCATCCACTGAAATCTTGAACTCCTCAAAGTCATCCATGAGGGTTGGGATCAACTTCTTCCAAACTCCTGTTGATGTTGATATTTTGACCTTTTTCCATAAATCATGAATGTTCTTAATTGTATATGAAATGTTGAATCCTTTCCAGAGATTTTAATTGACTTTGTCCAGATCCACCATGTGAATCACTACCTATGGCAGCTATAGCCTTATTAAATGTGTTTCTTAAATAATAAGATTTGAAAGGTGAGAGTACTCCTTGATCCATGGGCTGCAGCTTGGGTACTGGGTTAGCAGGCATGAAAACAACACTAATCTCATTGTACATCTCTATCAGAGTTCTTGTGTGACCAGGTGCATTAACAATAAGCAGTAATATTTTGAAAAGAATTTTTTTTTCTTAGCAGCAGATCTCAACAGTGGGCTGGAAGTATTCAGCAAACCATGTTGTAAACAGACACTCTGTTATCCAGGCTTTGTTGTCCACTTATAGAACATAGGCAGAGTAGAATTAGCATAATTCTGAAGAGCCCTAGGATTTTCACAATGGTAAGTGAGCACAGGCTTCAATTTAAAGTCACCAGCTCCATTGGCCCCTCATAAAAAAGTCAGCCTGTCCTATAAAGCTTTAAGCCAGGCATTGACTTCTCCTCTCCAGCTACAAAAGTCCTAGCTGGCATCTTCTTCCAATAGAAGTCTGTTTCATCTCCATTGAAAATCTGTTGTTTAGTGTAGCCACCTTCATGATTGGTCTTAGCTAGATCTTCTGCATAACTTGCCTCAGTTTCTACATCAGCACTTGCTTCTTCACCTTACACTTTTATGTTATGGAGATGACCTCTTTCCTTAAACTTCATGAACCAACTTCTGTTTGCTTCAAACTTTTCTTCTGCACCTTCGTCAGAAAAGAGTTAGGGCCTTGCTCTGGAATAGGCTTTGGCTTAAGGGAATTCTGTAGCTGGTTTAATCTTTTTTTTTTAAATTATTTATTTATTTTTTAAATTTACATCCAAGTTAGTGAGCATATAGTGCAACAGTGATTTCAAGAATAGATTCCTTAATGCCCCTTAGTAATTCAGCCCCTTCTCCCTCCCAAAACCCCTCTAGAAACCCTTTGTTTGTTCTCTATATTTAAAAGTCTCTTATGTTTTGTCCCCCTCCCTGTTTTTATATTATTTTTGCTTCCCTTCCCTTATGTTCACCTGTTTTGTCTCTTAAATTTCTCATATGAGTAAAGTCATATGATATTTGTCTTTCTCTGACTAATTTCATTTAGCATAATACCCTCTAGTTCCATCCACATAGTTGCAAATGGCAAGATTTCATTATTTTTGATTGCCGAGTAATACTCCATTGTGTGTGTGTGTGTGTGTGTGTGTGTGTGTGTGTGTGTATCACATCTTATTCATCCATTCATCTATAGACGGACATTTGGGCTCTTTCCATACTTTGGCTATTGTTGATAGTGCTGCTGTAAACATGGGGGTGCATGTGTCCCTTCAAAACAGCATACCTGTATCCCTTGGATAAATACCTAGTAGTGTAATTGCTGGGTGGTAGGGTAGTTCTATTTTTAACTTTTTGAGGAACCTCCATACTGTCTTCCAGAGTGGCTGCACCAGCTTGCATTCCCACCAGCAGTGAAAAAGAGATCCTCTTTCTCTGCATCCTTGCCAACATCTGTTGTTGCCTGAGTTGTTAATGTTAGCCATTCTGGCAGGTGTGAGGTGGTATCTCATTGTGGTTTTGATTTGTATTTCCCTGATGATGAGTGATGTTGAGCATTTTTCATGGGTCGGTTGGCCATCTGGATGTCTTCTTTGGAAAAGTGTCTATTCATGTCTTTTGCCCATTTCTTCACTGGATTTTTTGTTTTTTCAGTGTTGAGTTTGATAAATTCGTTATAGATTTTGGATACTAACCCTTTATCTTATATGTCATTTGCAGACATCTTCTCCCATTCTGTTGGTTGCCTTTTAGTTTTGCTGATTGCTTCCTTTGCTGTGCAGAAGTCTTTTATTTTGATGGGTCCCATTTTTGCTTTTGTTTCCCTTGCCTCTGGAGACTTGTTGAATAAGAAGTTGCTGCAGCTGAGGTCAAAGAGGTTTTTGTCTGCTTTCTCCTCAAGGATTTTGATGGCTGTCTTACATTTAGATCTTTCATCCATTTTGAGTTTATTTTTGTGTATGGTGTGAAAAGTGATCCAGGTTCATTTTTCTGCATGTTGCTGTCCAGTTTTCCCAGCACCACTGGGATCTTTGTCAAAGATTAGTTGGCCATATGTTTGTAGGTCCATTTCTGGGTTCTCTATTCTGTTCCATTGATCTGGGTTTCTGTTTTTTTGCCAGTGCCATACTGTCTTGATGATTACAGCTTTGGAATACTGCTTGAAGTCCAGGATTGTGATGTCTCCTGCTTTGGTTTTCTTTTTCAAGATTGCTTTGGCTATTTCGGTTCTTTTCTGGTTCCATACATATTTTAGGATTGTTTGTTCTAGCTGTGTGAAGAATGCTGGTGTTATTTGATAGGGATTGCTGTATGTAGTTGGTTTGATATTGTGTGTAGACCACTAAAACTTTCTCCATATCAGCAATAAGGCAGCTGCACTTTCTTATCATTAGTGTGTTCACTGGAGGAGCACTTTTAATTTCCTCAAGAATTTTTCCTTTACTTTCACACTTGGCTCACTGATGCAAGAGGCCTAGCTTTTGGTCTATCTCAGCTTTTGACATGCCTTCCTCACTGAGCTTTATCATTTAGCTTTTGATTTAAAGTGAGAGGAATGCTATTCTTCCTTTCTGTTCAATACTTAGAAGGCAGTATAGCTTATTAATTGGCCTAATTTCAATATTGTTGTGTGTCAGGGAATAGGGAGGCCGGAGAACAGGGAGAGAGTCAGGGGAATAGTCAGAACACACACAACATTTATTGACTAATTTTGTCATCTTATATGGGTACTGTTCATGGCCCCCTAAAACAATTATAATAGTAACATCAAATCACAGATCATAGATCATAACAAATATAATGATAATGAAAAAGTTTGAAAATTATCAACATTACCAAAATGTGACCCAGACATGCACTGGGCAAACGCTGCCGGAAAAATGCACTGGTAGACTTTCTTACCACAGGGTTATCACAAATCTTCAATTTGTACAAAATGTAGTATCTTCAAAGTGCAATAAAGCAAAGGGCAATAAAATGCAGTATGCCTGATATGCCAGTTATATCTGAATAAATCTGAAAAAAAATTCTTGCAAAACATAAATTAAAAACTTATACAATATGCTAGATGGCAATTATCAGATGTGCCCCAGACATCATTTGAGCACCTGCCAAGACCGTGTCAATGGTGAAGATATGCTCTTCCTCCTTGTCTTGTACAGTGGAGATCTAGTGGAAATGTAGTGGAGATCTAATGGCAGTCAGAATCACATGACAAAATATATCTATTCAATTGATTATAAAGGAAGAGTAAGGTCTTTCTGAGCCCCATGCCCAGAGATGCACAAACAAACCTATAAATAGCATATGATTCCTAGAGGCATTTAAATATCACATCTACCTCAGGCAGTCACCAGAAAGATATAATACATATACTAATGAATAAACAACTGGTAGCTTTTATACAGAGCAAACTTCTATTGCTCTATGACTATAAAGAAAGTAATTCTGAAACAAACACTGTCTTACAGCACTTTCATAGGACAAAAGAAAACAAATTGTATGTCTGAAACTAAATCCATATAAAATCTTCCTTTCAACTATGATTTCTTTCTTTCATACATTCATGAAACATGTCATAACTGCCCAGAAATGAATGAGTTATAAAGGTCTTTTCTCCAAAGATATAATTGACCTTCACTTATTCATTTAAAAAATTTTGTTTAAATTTAAAACTACTAAAATTATTGATGCTGGCTCTCTCAAAAGGAAGATTTCAGGGGAAAAAACACAGAAAAAAAAATTAAAACCCAGTGTCTCTGAGGCTCCTACCTGATGCATAATTGAGTTGGAAACCCTTTAGGTATGCTATTATCATTCCAGTGAATTCAGTCTACATTTGTGAGTAGAGAAGAGCCTTTGCCAGATATGGTTTCAAAAACCTCAGACCAAATATATGTAATTATTTTTTATGCACTGAAAATTTTTTTTCTTGGAAGTAATAACCAAATGCCTAAAAAAAAAAAAAAAAAGGAAAAAAGACCCAAGCAAAAAAATCCATTTCACGTTCCAATTATCCAAGTTGTAGAAGAAAGTATAACTTTTAAATTATAAGCGATACAGAAATACTTCTATTATTAAAGAGAAACATCAAGTATAAGAAGGGCTTTCATTAACCAAAATTGCAAAGATCGTTTTATTCCTTGTTACTTTGAAATCATATATATAAATGAATATATATGAATACATATTGAACATATGTTAACACATAAATGCATATATGTAAACATGCATATAAGAAAGAGTTTTGGTAGCATAAGGGGTTGGAAACAAGTGCTCCTAAAAACTCCTACATATATATGTCTATGTGGATTCAACCTTCTAGAATATATTGTAATATAATAGTAGCTACCCATTGTCAGGTCTGCATTTTGCATAGCATTCCATGGCTTGAATTCTTTCTCCACTTACTGGGTGTAAGTTGTGAGTCACCATCTCTGTTTACAAAGTGGTGTTAAGCAAGTGTCTCATTTACAAGCACACTCTACTCATAAGCAAGCATCAGCTTTCCTCTCCGCAGCTGTAAAAAAAGTACTTATCTGAAGATGAATTTCCATTCAGCTTGAAATGCTTTGCTGTTTCTCACTTCCCTCGTTAGTGCCAAGTGATTGGCAAGTTACCCTCCAGACAGGGCACCATCTTCTATGTGTCGATTTAGAAGTAAGTGCCCAATAAAGCATAGCCAAAAGGAAATATATAAATCTGTTTTGAAATTCAATAAATTTATAAGCCATGCTACTCACCAAGGCCTGTGGGAGCATATACATCATAAAACACCGCTGTAAAGCTATAAATATTTCAAGCAGTTAGTAACGGCTGAGAGCACATCGCTGAAAGCCTGGTTAAAGCTGGGCAGTGCATGATGCCCTAGTCCGAGGTGGTACAAGGTCTTTGGAGTAGTTTGTTTTTCTAGGCAAATGAAAAGGCACAGTCCCAGCTGTTATCTAGCATTCCTTTATTTTAGGTTGCAGAGGGTGCTGGAATTGCCTCAAACTCAACTCTGGTTCTGTTTATTCTCTCTCATAATCTTCTTTCCTTCTGTCACCCATTCTGTGGGGCCTGTTTCCCACCAGCTCAGATACAAGGAAGAAATGAGCTGTGCAGGAGATGTTGTAGGAAAACTAAGGTTGGCACATGGCAGGATTGGTCTCAGCACTTTCTTGGGTTATTGTGTCTCTGCCTCAGCTTTCAATCTGGAGCGACCCCGTTCTACCCACTATTTTCTTCTTGGATGCAACTGTGTTTTATTTCACTACTTCCTCTTTGTTTTTCTTCCTGCTGCTATATTTGGATATAGACTATATCCTAATATGGGCATTTTAGGATTTAGCTGCTTTCTATGAGCATAGGATATTTAACAGATCAATATATTATGATCAAAAAGACCAAAGTTTACGTTATGGTCAATTCTGCAAATTTTGTCCATTTACCATCACTAATTTGGAAGGTTTATACTTTCCTGTAGTGTATTATTCTAGTATCATTTAGTTTATCAATACCTTTTTGGTGGTTATTCTAAAAATTTTGGTATACATTTAACAAAATCTAAAGTAAATTACTATCTTTACATTCTTCCTGAATAAAAATAAATCTGAGAGTATTTTAACTTCATTTAATTCCTCCCAATGTATATGCTATTTTGGTCAAATACTTCTTTGTCCCACAAATTATACATTATTGTTTTATATTATTGTTTGTTAAGATTGAACCAAATAAATATTGTGATATTTCCTCATTATTATTCATTCTTGAGTCTTACACCTTCCTTCAGAGATCTTTTTGCTAAAGTGCCGCCTTTAGAAATGTCTTTCTAGTGAAGGTGTTCTGGTGATCAACTCTAACTTTGTCAAAAATGCTATAAAAATAATATAGCGTCTCTTCTTTCAGCCCTTTAAAGATACTATTTCTCATTTTTGCTGCTAATGTTGATATTAAAAAGTTAAGTGACTGTCAAACTGAAATTTCCTCTGACTCTAAATCTTGGCTTTGCTTTTGGTCATCTGCCTTTACCATATTGTCTGGTGATGGTCTTCTCTTTATTTTTTCTCCAGAGGACACAATATCTTGAATCTGACCATTGGTTTTTTTCACCAGCTTTGAACTATTCTCAGTCATTATTTTTTCTGAGATGGCTGTTCTCTCATTAGATATGTGTTAGATCTTAATCTTTTCCTCTGTTTCTTCATCTCAACTTCATACATTTCATTTTTTCTTTTTGCCTTTCTGTGTTATTTTCATCTTTAGGTATTTCTTCCAATGTTCTGGTGTCACATTCCCCTATGTTTTCATATGTCTTGAGACATATTTTTGTTAATACATTAGTATTTCTATTTGGCAAATACAAGGGGTGGAATTGTGGGGTCAGAGGGAAGGTAACCATTTAGCTGTGTGAGAAAGTGCCTAATTATTAGTGCAAGTATCTGTACTATTTTATATTCCCACAAGAGATTACTTCCACCTCTTAAGACTTAGTAGTATCAGTACTTTTTACTTTAGCCATTCTAGTGATCTAACATTGTATTTCACTATGATTTGAATTTATGGCTCTCCAATATCTCATAACATTAACATGTCTTGTGCACACTGCCATTGTCTTCATCTTATTTTGATAAGTGCCTGTTGAAATCATTTGCTTATTGTTATTGCTTTATTTGTCTTTTCATCACCGTATTACTTTGCTTTTATATATATTTTTTTCACCCAATAATGGCACGTCTTTTCATTTCTTTAACATTGTCTTTTGAATAGCAGAGTATTTTTTATTTTTACTTAGGTCAATTTGTCATTTTTAAAAATAGTGCATTTTGTACACTTAGAAATATTTCAGTTTTATTCTTCTTTTACAATTCTATTATGGCTAGTTGAGGTCTTTGTATTTCTTTTTTTTTTTTTTCAACGTTTTTTATTTATTTTTGGGACAGAGAGAGACAGAGCATGAATGGGGGAGGGGCAGAGAGAGAGGGAGACACAGAATCGGAAACAGGCTCCAGGCTCCGAGCCATCAGCCCAGAGCCTGAAGCGGGGCTCGAACTCACGGACCGCGAGATCGTGACCTGGCTGAAGTCGGACGTTTAACCGACTGCGCCACCCAGGCGCCCCGAGGTCTTTGTATTTCTTAACAACTTTGTCATTTTATGCCAAAAAAAAGCCTGCTTTAATTTTGACTTGGATGAGCATTAAATCTATAAATCAATTTACTGATGGTTAACATATTAATATTAAATCTTCTAACTTATGAACATTGCATATTTCTTCATTTATTTAAGTATTCTCAGTAGTATGCTGGTAAATATTTAATCATCAGCTCTCCAGAATACATAGCTCTCATGTGTAGCGTTTGTTGATTTCTATGGTATAAATACTCCTAGCATAACTCATCTCTGGTTACCACTGCGATGTAACTCGAACAGGAAGTCAGGAAAGTGGGCTCGAGTATACCACCAGGGTTTCATTAGTGTGGTGTAGTGATTTTGCGAATTGTTAAATTCATTTTTCTAAAACTTATGTCTTTTGAGGCTAACCCAAATGGGATATAATTTCATTTTCCAAATGTTTGTTTCTAGAATAATTGGAATACTATTTATGTTTACATTGTCCTATATTCTGTTACTTTGCCTTATTCATTTGTTAATTCTAATAGGTTTTCCTGTAAGTTCCTAAGGATTATTTAGGTATAAAATGATGACATCATCTATGAGTACAGATATTTTTAAGTTATGTCATGTTCAGCATTATGCTTTTGATTTTTCTTGCCACAATTAATACACACAATTTGTAATTTTCATCTGTCCAAGAGTAAACCCAATAAAAGCTGCCCCATTATTTAAATTAAAATTTTATCCTTTTTTTGAGTGGAAGAGAGGTAGTATAAATTCTGCCCCAAATATCTGAATTAAATTTTACTATTAGGAATTCCCAAAGAAGATATGTATTTTTTTAATGTTTTAATGATTTTTAGTATATTCATTATGCTGTTCACTCATTATTACTATCTAATTTAAGAACATTTTCATCATTCCAAAAAGAAACTCTATCCATATTAGCAGTTAGTTTCAATTCTCCTTCTCCCACCATCCCCTGCAACCACTAATCAACTTTCTTTCTTGGTTGATTTGCCTATTCTGGATATTTCATATAAATGGAATCACACAATATATGGCTTTTTGTGTCTGGCTTCTTTAATTTAGCATACTGTTTTCAAGGTTCATCTATGTTTTATCATACAATAGTACTTCATTCTTTTTTATGAGTGAATAATAACATATTCTATAGATATACCACATATTGCTTATCCATTCATCAGCTGAACTATTAGGTTATTTCCACTTTTGGGGTATTATGAATAATGTTCCTACAAACATACATATGCAAGTTTTTGTGGACATATGTTTTCAATTCTCTTAGGTATACAACTAGGAGTGAAATTTCTGGGTCATATGCTAACTTCCTCAACTTTTTGAGGAACTGCCAAATTGTCTTCCACAATGGGGCGCCTGGGTGGCGCAGTCGGTTAAGCATCCGACTTCAGCCAGGTCACGATCTCATCGTCTGTGAGTTCGAGCCCCGCGTCGGGCTCTGGGCTGATGGCTAGGAGCCTGGAGCCTGTTTCCGATTCTGTGTCTCCCTCTCTCTCTGCCCCTCCCCCGTTCATGCTCTGTCTCTCTCTGTCCCAAAAATAAATAAACGTTGAAAAAAAAAATTAAAAAAAAAATTGTCTTCCACAATGGCTACACCATTTTGCATTCCCACCAGCAATATAAGAGTTCAAATTTCTCCACATTATTGCTAACATTTGTTATTTTCTGCTTTGTTTTTTTCTTAGTAGCCATCCTAGTGGGTGTAAAGTAGTATCTCATTGTGATTTTGATGGAAATATTCTAAAATTAGATAGTAATAATGAGTGAACAGCATAATGAATATACTAAAAATCACTAAAACATTAAAAAAATACATATCTTCTTTGGGAATTCCTAATAGTAAAATTTAATTCAGATATTTGGGGCAGAATTTATACTACCTCTCTTCCACTCAAAAAAAGGATAAAATTTTAATTTAAATAATGGGGCAGCTTTTATTGGGTTTACTCTTGGACAGATGAAAATTACAAATTGTGTGTATTAATTGTGGCAAGAAAAATCAAAAGCATACAGCTGAACATGACATAACTTAAAAATATCTGTATTCATAGATGATGTCATCATTTTATACCTAAATAATCCTTAGGAACTTACAGGAAAACCTATTAGAATTAACAAATGAATAAGGCAAAGTAACAGAATATAGGACAATGTAAACATAAATAGTATTCCAATTATTCCAGAAACAAACATTTGGAAAATGAAATTATATCCCATTTGGGTTAGCCTCAAAAGACATAAAAGTTTTAGAAAAATAAATTTAACAATTTCTTCCAATCCATGAGCATGGGATTTCTTTGTTTCATCTTCACTTCTCTGATTAGGTTTATTCCTGGATGTCCTATTATTTTTGTAAATGACACTATTTTCTTAATTTCTCTTCCTGCTACTTCATTATTTATCTATAGAAATGCAACAGATATCTGTAGATTGATTTTGTATCCTAAGAATTTACTGAATTTGTTAATAAGTTCTACCATTTTTTTTGTAGTCTTTCAGGTTTTTTATATAGAAGATCATGTCATCTGCAAATGATTAAAGGTTTACCTCTTCCTTACTGATTTGGTATTTGGTATTTGGCTATTTCCTTTTGTTGTCTGATTGCTGTGGCTAGCACTTCCAGTACAATGTTGAATAAAAATTGTGAGAGTGAACATCCTTGTCTTGTTCCTGACCATAGGGGAAAGGCTGTCAGTTGTTTCCCCACTGAGTCTGATGTTAGTTGTGGATTTTTCATATATGACCTTTATTTTGTTGAGGTATGTTCCCTCTATCCATACTTTGTTGACAGTTTTTATCATGAATGGATGCTGTATTTTATCAAATGCTTTTTCTGCATCTATTGCAATGATTATGTTTCTTATTCTTTCTCTTATTGATTTGGTGTGTCACATTGATTTGCAGATATTAAACCACCTTAACAACACAGGAATAAACCCCACTTGATTGTGGTGAATGATTTTTTTAATGTATTGTTGGATTTGGTCTTCTGGTATACGTTGAGGATTTTTGCATCTTTGTTTATCAGAGATATTGGCCTAGAGTTCTCTTTTTTTGTGATGTCTTTTATCTTATTTTGGTATTAGGGTAATTGTGGCCTCATTGAATGAATTTGGAAGTTTTCCTTCCTTTTCTAATTTTTGGAATAGTTTGAGAAGAATAGATATTAACTCTACTTCAAATATTTGGTACAATTTGCCTGTGAAGCCATCTGGTCCTGGGCTTTTGTTTGTTGAGAGTGTTTTGATTACTGATCCAATTTCTTTGTTGGTTATAAGTCTATTCAAATTTTCTATTTCTCTTTGTTTCAGTTTTGGTAATTTATGTTTCTAGGAATTTATCCATTTTATGTAGATAGTCCAATTTTGACATATAGTTTTTCATAATATTCTTTTATCATTGTTTGTATTTTCTGTGGTGTTGAGTGTTATTTTGCCTCTCTCATTTGCGTCTTTGTTTACTTGAGTCTTTTCTCTTTTTTTTCTTGATGAGTCTGACTAGAGGCTTATCAATTTTATTGAGTTTTTTAAAATAACTAACTCTGGTTTCATTGATCCATTCTACTGGTTTTGTTGTTGTTGTGTTGTTTTGTTTTAATTTCTACATCATTTACATCTGCTCCAGTCTTTATTATTTCCTTCCTTCTTCCATTCTTACCTTTTGTTTGTTGTTCTTTTTCTAGCTCCTGCAGGTGAAAGGTTAGGTTGTTTATTTGAGATTTTTCTTGCTTCTTGAGTAAGCCTGTATTGCTATAAATTTCCCTCTTAGAACCATTTTTGCTGCATTACAAAGGTTTTGGATCATTGTGTTTTCATTTTTATTTGTTTCTGTGTACTTTTTTATTTCTTGTTTTATTTCCTGATTGACTCATTCACGCTTTAGTAGCATATTATTTAACCTCCATGTATTTAGAGTCTTTCCAGATTTGTTCTTTGGTTGACATCTAGTTTCATCGTGTTGTGGTCAGAAAAGATGCATGGTATGACTTTAATCTTCTTGAATTTATTGAGGCTTGTTTTGTGGCCCAATATGTAACATATTCTAGAGAATGTTCTGTGTGAACTTGAAAAGAATGTGTATTCTTCTGTTTTAGGGTGGACTATTCTGAATATATCTGCTGCATCCATCTATTTCAGTGTATCATTCAAAGCCAATATTTCTTTGTTGATTTTCTGTTTAGATGATCTGTCCATGATGTAAGAAGGGTATTAAAATCCCCTATTCAGGGGCGCCTGGGTGGCGCAGTCGGTTAAGCGTCTGACTTCAGCCAGGTCACGATCTCGCGGTCTGTGAGTTCGAGCCCCGCGTTGGGCTCTGGGCAGATGGCTCAGAGCCTGGAGCCTGTTTCCGATTCTGTGTCTCCCTCTCTGCCCCTCCCCCGTTCATGCTCTGTCTCTCTCTGTCCCAAAAATAAATAATCATTGAAAATCCCCTATTCATAGTGTATTATTATCAATTAGTTCCTTTATGTTTGTTACTAACTATATTATATATTTGGGTGCTCTATGTTGGGTGCATATTTAGAATTGTTATGTCTTCCTATTGGATCATCCCCTTTATTATTATATAGTGTCCTCTTTGTCTCTTGTTAGAGTCTCTGTTTCAAAGTCTATTTTGTCCAATGTAAGTATTGATGCTCCAGCTTTATTTTGACATCCATTTGCATGATAGATGTTTCTTCATCCCCTCACTTTCAATCTTCAGGTGTCTTTCAGTCTGAAATGAAAAATCCCCTGCTAGCTTTATAAGGTTTCCCTATGCTACTGTCTTCTTTTGTCGTGCTGATTTAAAATTTTGTTCTTGGGGCGCCTGGGTGGCGCAGTCGGTTAACCGTCCGACTTCAGCCAGGTCACGATCTCGCGGTCCGTGAGTTCAAGCCCCGCGTCAGGCTCTGGGTTGATGGCTCAGAGCCTGGAGCCTGTTTCCGATTCTGTGTCTCCCTCTCTCTCTGCCCCTCCCCCGTTCATGCTCTGTCTCTCTCTGTCCCAAAAATAAATAAACGTTGAAAAAAAAAATTTAAAAAAAAAATAAATAAATAAAATAAAATTTTGTTCTTTATCACTATATTTTGCCAACTTAATTACAATATGTCTTGGATCTGTTTTTTTTAATTTTGTTGGGGGTTCTGTGTGTCTCCTGGATATCTGTTTCTTTCCCCAGATTAGGCAAGTTTTCAACTATTATTTCTTCAAATAAATTTACTGCCCCCTTTTATCTCTCTTCTTGTGGGACTCCTATGGTACAAATGTTACTATGTTTGATGCAGTCCCTGAGTTCCCTAAATCTATTCTCATTTTGCATAATTCTTTTTTCTTTTTTGTTCAGCTTGATTACTTTCCATTACTCTGTCTTCTGGGTCATTAATTCATTCCTCTGCTTCTTCCAGCCTGCTGTTCATTCTGTCAAGTGCATTTCTCATTTTGTTTATTGAGCCCTTTATCTCTGCTATATTATTCCTTATCTCTATATTAAAAGTCTTACTCATGTCTTTTACTCTTTTCTCAAGTCTAATGAGTATCTTTATGATCACTGTTTTAAATACACCATCGGGAATGTTACTTATACCTGTTTCACTTACATTTGGTTCCTGTAGGTGGTTCTGTGTTATACTGAGGGGCTGAGGAGAGAAGTGGTTGCCAGCCAGTTCCTTTGTTCCCAGAAAGGTCTCTCCATGTATGCTGCCTCTCTGGGATACACTCTGACATGAGCAAATAACTTCCCCCACTGTGTACCACAAGTGCTCCCCAGAACAGTTTCCAGGCTGTACATCTGCCTTCTCCACAAAAGCACAATGCCCTCCCAGCTCTATCCCAGCCAAGCCCAGTGACCTTTAAAACTCCAGGCTTTAAGCCCTGCTGGTTGCCAGAAGTCACGAAATTTGGCCCTTCTCACTTTCCAAGCCAATTGCTATGGGGATTCGTTTTCCTCGTGTGCTTCCCTGTGTGTTAGTCTGTCTCCTCCTCTTCTCTATGACCATGACTCCCTCCCCACCACAGTGGCAATCATCTGTTTCTCTCCCAAACCACATCTCCACACTTCCTACCTTCTTCGATGCAGCCTCTTCTCTACCTGTAGTTGTGGAGTTTGCTCTGTCAATCTTCTTGTCGATTTCTGGGGTATTTAGGATGATGTGATAGTTATCTAGTTGTATTTGTGGGACCAGGCAAGCGTAGGGCCCTCCTAACTCCACCCTCATCTTCTAACTCTTGTACTCTCTGTTCTAATTGCTTGCTCTATATGCCAGTCCTTGTGCCAGCCCACCCTGTCTTGATTACTAAAGCTTTGTAGTAAGTTTGGAAATCAAGAATGTGAGTCTTCCAACTGTGTTCCTTTTCAAGCTTGTGTCAGCTATTTTGTGTTGGAAGATACATATGCTTTTAAAAATTCTTTGTTCTTCTGGATCTAAGACTAATACTGGAAAATATCACCACTAACTTTCTGCAAGTCATGATTTGTCCTAGCTAACTCAGTTGAGAGTGCCTTCTGTGGATTATCTCTGACCCCAATTGGGCCCAAGACATCTTGCCTCTTCCCTGGAATATTGCCTTTTGAAACCCAGGCCATATATTTATGAAAAATCAATAGCATACATCATACTTAATGATGAAAGAAAAAATGGTTCCACCCTCCAGTTTCTCAAGGCTGCTGTAATATATTGCTATGAACTTGGTGGCTTAAAACAACCGAGATGTATTTTCTCATAGTTCTGAAAGTCAGAAGTCTGTAATCAACATGTCACAAGGCCATGCTCTCTCTGAAGGTTCTAGGAAGAAACCTTTTTTGCCTCTTTCAGTTTCTCATAACTCTGTACATTCCTTGAGTTGTAGCAGTTTAATTCTAGTCTCTTCCTCCATCGTTACATGCAGGCTCTCTTGTGTGTATCTCCATGAGTGTTTTTCGGCTTTCTATTAGAATACAATCATTGGATTTAGGGCCCACCTTAACCCAGTACATCTCATTGAAATCCTGACTTCCTTACATATGCAAAGACTTTGCTTCCAAAAAAGTTATAATCTGAGATCCCAGGTAGATACAAATTATAGAGGGACACTATTTAACTCGATAAACACCCTAAAATTAAGAACAAGGCAAGACAGATGTTCAACAAGGTAATGCAATTAGGCAAGAATAGAGGCAAATTAATTGAAAAGAAACAAAAAAATTGCATTTAGTCACATGACCTGATTGTAAATGTGAAAAATCACAAGAAATTTATAAAAAGCTTATAGTATTAATATATGAATTTAGGAAGGTCACACAATACAAGTCACTATTTTAAAAAATATACTTCTATAGTATGCAATGAAAATTTGGAAATTGTTAACATTTTGAAGTTAACATTCATAATACTGTAAAAAACGTGAAATAATTAGCACTAATTTTATAAAAATATGTATAAGGCCTATATACTGAAAACTGTGTGTTTCATATTTAGAACAAACATTGAGTTAATGCTAATTATTCAGCATTTAGGGATTAATAAATCTTGTTGATACCATTCTCAACACACTTACTAATATTTTGATTTGTTTGCTTTAATTGTTTTAGTTTTTTTCCCTCAATCTCTTAATTTTCAGCAGCTACTAATGCATTAGAGAAGTGGGTGGTATTTATTAGTTTTCACCAAAATAATTTCTTGCCTTATTTTAAACTGTTTTAACGTGAATGAGGTACAAGTAAATATATTAAACAAAATACTGTATTAAAAAAGAAACATTATAATTTTAACTAAAAACATGTCACATTTAAAATTTCTTCCAGCTTTATCAAATTATAACTAACAAATAAAATTGTAAGATATCTGAAGTGTAAAACGTGATTTGATATACATATACATCGTAGAAGAACTCTTCCCATTGAGTTAATTAACACATCCATCATCACACATATTCGCATTTGTTTTGGAGTGAGAACATTTAAATTATACTCTCCCAGCAAATTTCAATTATATAATACAGTGCTATCCACTACAGTCACCATGTTATACATTAGATCCTCAGGCCTTATTCATCTTATAACTGAAAGTTTGTACCCTGTACCAGTCTCTCTCTATTTTCTTCACTCCCCGACCCATGGCAATGTGTCACATTTTTATACTAAGAAATTGTATTTTTTATAGTATTTTACCAAAGAAAGAATGTAACTCTCAGAAAATCATGAATATAATATGGAGTTATTGTCTCCTATATCTGAAGCACTGAGTTAGATACTGAGCAATCAAAGGTAAACTAAAGGAGATTATGCCTGAAATATACAGAATATGAAAATAATGAACTCAAGTTCTCTTTTTGTATACTTAAGGGGCACCTGGGTGGCTCAGTCAGTTGAGTGTCCAACTCTTGATTTAGGTTCAGATCATGATCCCAGAGTAGTGAGATTGAGCCCTGTCAGGCTCCATGCTCAGCATGGAGCCTGCATAAGATTCATTCTCTCTCTCCCTCCCTCCCTCCCTCCCCCTCTGTCACACTCACTTGTTTTCTCTCTCTCTCTCTCTCTCTCTCTCTCTCTCTCTCTCTCAAATAAAAAAAAGTAAAAGTAAAATAAATTTTAAAAAGAATACACTTAAAACAGGAGAGTGATGGGGAAGCCACGACAGAGGTAAAATATGTAATTCTTCCTAAGCAAGCTTACAAACAAAAGTGCTAACTTTAGTCATCTGTTTTCCCATCAGTTTGTCTGGTAAGAAGTAAGTTAAAATGCAATTCTTTTTACAAATAAATAGCTAGCATCTTACCTTGAAGTGAAATGGTTCCAGGAGAAAAGAAAACAAACAGATCCAAAAAAACCTATTAAAATACAAGAGAAATGGAAAAACAAATTTCAGAATGATGCTTCCTGTTAACTGAGAATTTTCATGTTACTGGACTTTCCTCGAAGGGTGTGTATAAATTGTCCATTTCATTGTTATCCCATCTCAGCAACGTCAATCTGGCCTCCAAAGCTTAGTGTGAGAACAGAAAAGACATTTCCTGAGGCTGAGCTCTAACTTCCTACAATTCCTCCAGAATTCACCTGGCTCATAAAATATTCTTAAGATGACAAGTTTTTGTTATATCACTTTTATGAGCTTTAGAGCATCAAGTTACAGGTACATCGGTCATTTGGATGCCCTGGCCTGTCAGTCATAGATTTTAATTGCTCCTTGTGCTTAAACCATGAACTTCTCTTTGAACCAGTTAAGAAAAATCTCTTTCTTCTGCTTTTTCAGAGTCTAGTGATGAATGGCTCACTAGTGTGTCTTTGACTAAACTGGTTTTGAGTTTCATTGTAGTGTCTTGAAATATGATGCCAAGGAACACTTGTATTACCTAAAATACTGACTGCAGAAATATTTTTCTAAATGTGTTTTTAATTTAGTTGGAATCTAGATATTAGACATAAATTGATCAAATAATCAAGATGTGCAGTTATGATACCATTTTTTGTTAGTCACTTAATGCTATCCCCAAATGTTTCTAGTCTTCACTTATACCTTTTTTCATTAGCTACTTGTGTGTGAGCAGAAGCTTGTAAAATAACATAATTTGGATGGTTCTTGATCCTTGACTTCTTGTGTCAATTTTCAGTTTTGATAAATCTTTCCCACTTCCTCTTTTCAACCAGATTGTTAACAGCGTTTTAGGATTCCTATATTTCATTTTGTACATCTGTAAATTGCTCTGTACTTTGCATTAGGTCAGATGTATAAACGTGTGAAGCACGTAAATCATTCTTAAAATTATTTTCAGAAGAGAATTCAAGCTGACTTATATTTCCACTGGGGTTGATGGGTTAAGGCTGAAATATACATTTTAAATTTGCATCCTTGTTAACTGAGGCATATATTTACTGCAAGTTGAAGTTAGGGCAGCCTTCCATACCAAAAGGTCAAAGAGAAGGGAGGCCTTATCAGCTGCTTGTCCTGACAAACCTGAATCTGAGGAAATGCAGCTATTCACTAGCACAACTGCAAGCAGGGAGCTGAATATATCTAAAAATGGGAAATCTGTCATAATCACCAGACTCCTTGATTTCAGCAAATTCACAATTTCTGCCCTGAAACAATTCTACGGCAAGCTCACATGGGTTAACAAGTTATGTCAGTGACTGTCATGGACCCTTATTTCTAATACTCATTTCTGCGTGCTTCATGAAACAGAATATTAGGAAGCACACAGTAGAAGTAATGGATGCATAAGAAGACATTCTTTTTAGTCAGCACTTGCTTAGCCTTTTTCTCTTCTCCAAATGGTATTGGGCAGGATTAATATTTAAGTTTTGCAGAAAGGACTGCTTAGATTAACTGTCCGGGACATCACTGTTTTTTTTCTGAGGCGTATCTACACTAAGCAGTTTCTTTCTAAATAAGCTTCTCTGGAAATCTCCCCCATCCCAGTGAATTAGACAGAAATGTGAATATTGGATTGTTGGCCCAGGAAACATTAATTACAGACAGTCATTTAACTCTAGAAACGATATATAACATTATCGAAGGGAATTGCAGACACCTTTCTGTCTCCCAAAAATAATACGAAAAAACAAAAACAAAAACAAGAAGAGAAAAATAAAGCTACCGAAAAATCATTTCATCAGAATAACTTGAAGACAGAAAACACCAAAACTTAAAAAAATAACTGTGAATAGAGGAAGAAAGATCACCACATCCTGGAGCATGGTCTTTCACACTTCAGACCCCATCTTTGTTCTGTTTCCAGGCTTTTTGGAGAGCACAGAGAAACCACGAAAAACTGCAGGGAAGACAGAAAAAGGAAACGAGAGAAGGGAACTAATGTTGATCTAAAATTATTGCATGGAAGG
Source organism: Prionailurus bengalensis (assembly GCF_016509475.1). NCBI lineage: Eukaryota > Metazoa > Chordata > Mammalia > Carnivora > Felidae > Prionailurus > Prionailurus bengalensis. Next base: position 54,031,371 of record NC_057350.1, read on the forward strand.
GGCGCCTGGGTGGCTCTGTCGGTTAAGTGGCCGACTTCGGCTCAGGTCATGATCTCACGGTCCATGAGTTCGAGCCCTGTGTCGGGCTCTGTGCTGACAGCTCAGAGCCTGGAGCCTGTTTCAGATTCTGTGTCTCCCTCTCTCTGACCCTCCCCCGTTCATGCTCTGTCTCTGTCTCAAAAAAATAAATAAACGTTAAAAAAAATTTCTAAATAAAAATAAAATTATTGCGTGGAAGACTAGCCACACTAAGTCTGAAAATATTGAAAAATCTTCTGATAGTTAAGAGCATGAACCACACGGAAGGGATCACCAAATCTGCATGAACTAAAAATTCTTTGAAAGGTATTCCAGAGGAGAAACAGGAAGCCAAAAAGGAAGAGAGAAGCACTCTTTAGCTTCTCTCTTTAGTAGTGAAGGGTAGTGAAGAGAAAAAATACAAAAACGGGAAAGTAGGGCCTTATGAGAGAAAGAGGACTCACCAGCCCCTTTCCCCACTACGAAGCAAAGAAGCATAAAGTGTCCTAAGGTATCTGAATGTAGCTGAAATAGGAACCTTTTAAAGACAACCCAATACCATAAAAATCGGGAAAAGTAAAACTAACCAATTCCCACAGAGCCCCCTGGTTCCCTTAGGAGGATATGATTGGCTTGTTGGAGTAATTCTGTGGCCTGGAGAGCAACTGAAACCAGCTCCTTAGGGAGGGACAAGCAGGAATTGCACCGCTCTTTTGACAAGGTTGTCCTGCCAGGGCACCTTATCCACAAGAACAAAGTGAGGAGGGGAACTTACAGTTAGGTTATTGGAGTCTTCCAATTTTACCAGATGTCAAAGCAGCACAAAATATTGGGCTTTAATTTTAGCCAGAGCAAAGAGAGTTTGGGAAGAAATGAATTACCCTAAAAAACTTTGGAAAATGTTTTGACTCTATAACTGTAAGGCAAAAGAAAAAAAAACCCTGTATTTCAGTACTGTAAACTAGCTATTATTTTTTTTTTCCTTTCAAGGGTATAGGTTATCAATTCTGAAAATACTTTGTGTATAGTAGGTTCGAACAAATGAGCACGTTTACTGTAGATAATGAGACCCAGGTATCTCGTTGGTAAAGAAACATGATATAAACAAAAAAGAGAGAAGTCTTGAAAGAACTCTGATGGACTGGGATATGAGGTAGGAGTGTTAACTCAGGATAGACAGATTGATAGGTACATAGATGCATAGGTAGAGTATTAAATGTTGTTGGGCATGGACACATGGGTTAGTATATATACAGAGATTTACTAGCTTTTTGTGGGGAGTGTCCACTAGGAAACCTCTGTAGTGAGGAGTGCACGTAGTGCTGATCTGATGGCTTCTAATGTCCATTCTCCAATAATGGAGCCCAGTGCTCCTTGGAGAAATTCTAGGACTATGGCCAAAAAATTGGAGAAGCTTGGAACGTGTTGTGCAATATTCTGTGGTGCCAGAAAATAAGGGAGTGTTGAAAAAGATAAAAGATGGGGCATGCTGAAAGAAACCCTTAATTGACAAAGCTGGAATGATTTGAACAACAACAACAACAAACTAGATATGATATTATTTATAACATAATGATAATATACAATGTAACTTTACAGTGGGGCCATGCGGGAGAAATTACCTTAACCAAGTGATGAAGGTGAACATGACCAGTAATACGACCTCCTGATAAGATGCACTGAGAAGGGCTCATCGTTTTTGGCTGATATTTTTGCCAATATGCATTACCTCAAACTAATCATGAAAAAGCAAATAAACACAAATTAAAAAGATAAATAACTGGCCAGTACTCTTTAAAAGTGTCAAGGTCATGAAAGTCAGGAATGACTGAGGAGTTGTCACAATGGAAAAGACTAAGGAGACAGAAGTAAATAAAATGTGGAATCCTGGATGGGATAATGGACCAGAAAAAAGAAAAAAGACATTACTGAAAATTTTGTGAAATTTGAATAAGGTCTTTATTTAATTACTAGCACTTCAACAATGTTAACTTCCTGATTTTTATCATTGTACTATAGTCATATAAAATGTTAGCATTAGGGAAAGCTAAATTAAAGTATACAGTGACTCTCTGTACCATGCTTGAAACTTTTCTCTAAGCTAAAAGTATTTCAAAATAAAAAGTAAAAAAAAAGTTTTATTTTCAACTCTGTAATAATTTTTGCATAATATCTCATCATGTAGTCAATATTTTCATACATAAAAATTGGGCTTAGCTACAGCTAAATAACTATTGTCATTAAGCTTGTCACAAATATGGGAAAGATTTTGCATAGGGTTCTACAGGTGTTATTTTTGTAAGTTACAACTGTGCAAGTAACAATCTTTCATCAAAACTATAATTCTCCTTCAAGCTAAGACAAAAGTCAATATGGAATGGAAAAAAAAGAACCAGCTTCAGGTCTAAAAATGGGCCCTTGAGCTGTGATAAATCCAAATACATGTTAGAATTATAGAAAGAGACTTATCACTTGCACAGAATGGTATAATAATTCTATGTCTATGGCATTGCCTCTTAGGTTATATTCTTTCCAAAACAGCATGATAGAGTTCTGTCATCTGTCTTCATGATACTCAAAAGTTGCAATTTATCAGCCTCATAAAGATACTGAATTGAGGCTAAATTTAGGAAATATACAATGTTGTCACTTTCTATATAGGGCCAGGTTACAAGGTAGTATCGGTTTTAAATTACCCATACATTCTATCTCTCTATAGAGAGAGACAGATAGATGATAGATAGATGATACATAGATAATAAAAGAGAGAAATAAAAGAGACAAGGAGACTTTGAGGGTAAGGGAGAAGGAGAGAGACATATATAGAATGTATGGGATGACAGATATATCTATATATGGAAGTAGAAAGGATGCATGGAAGAGAGAGGATAAATATATAGATATACACATACACATACACATAGATATGGATGTATACAGATATGTATCTATATAAATAGTGTATGTACAGTAGAATCCTTTAACTGTTCATTAGTAAATATCTAATGAATAGTAAGTATCTATATGAATTTCCATTAATTGTTCAATTTTTCTTCCAGGTTTTCAAGAAAGCCATTATCACCTTGCCTGCTCTCCCTAACAATGCAGTTAGCTCTTTATCATTGGTCAGGGAATCCTTAAAACTGTTGTCTCAATCTCTTAATGGGTTTCACCAGCCAGTATTGAATATTTCAGACGTATCTGTAACCACTTCTTGGGACATACTTGTGCTGATAATGAGTGAAACAGCAGGTGCAATTTCAAGAAAATTCAAATGAGTCTCCTTTTTCCTTATCCTTCTCCTTTATGGTTCTTTTTTTTTTCATTTTTGATTTCATGATGCCCAAGCTATACAACCTTGATGGCACTAAGGAAGAATGCTAAGAATTACTCTTATCTTTATTAAAATGCAAAAAACAAAAAACAATCATCACCTCTGCAGAGTACCAGTCATCACAAGTTTCTGGAGCACAATTCATCAGAAATTACAGCATCAGTCATCACACCAATTCAAAGTGTACATGCCATCCTCCTATGAACCTGAGGTGGTGTTAGAATGTGAAAATCTGTCAATTCTGCTAGTCCCCTCCTTCCTAGAAAATGAACTGAGCCAGAATTCAGTGACCTTGGTAGAAAAAAAAAAGGTTGGAAAGTCTCATATATTCATTATATGCTAGGCAAATAGTAAATGCTCAATGTCAACAATAATGATAAGCATCACTGCATTAAAGAGGATCACAACCCTTGTCTAAATGTCTGCAAAATTTTACAAGTAATCTCAAATTCTTTTAGGTATGTCAGGTGGCAAATATGGCAATGCAAAATTGCCCAATTTACTTTCTCAATATAGATTTCATTTGATCATTTTGTCGTCTTTGCTGTGATAGTCAATAATATACGGGATCAACTTTTTCTAGATTCATGCCCATAGTTTAATTGAGATATCATTCTATTTCTTTTTGTCTACCACATTAAGTGTCTTGTTCTATGATAATGACATCTTTAGGCCCATTCTGCTATAATGATAAATACTTAAGAATCTTATGGAACTGTCTCTGTGAAAAATCTCTCCTTTTTAAAATAATAATAAATATTGTTCCTCCATCAAGGTCATCAAAATGAAGAAGTATCCAATATTTCATAATTTAACTTCTGGTAAGTTAAAAATAATGAGAATCCAAAAGAAAATAAATTTTGTGGAATAAAATTTTGAAAAATTCATGTTTTTAAAGCAGGTCCTTGAATTCTTTTTAAATGTTTCTTCATTAGATTGATATGATCTAGACTTCTTTGCAAACAGACTTTATCACAGGCACATGTAATTCATCATGGTTGCTGCTCTCATTAATCTTACTTCTTTTCTCTGAAATAATACCTCCTGCTTCAACTCATACATTTTGAAAACAATGAAATGAAGCCTCATCGAGTTGATCTATGTGTCTCAAATGTGTTTAAGACACTTTATAGTCTTTGTCACTTATCTATCTTTTAAACACCCTTTTTTTTCTACATGGATAGGATAATATATATTCTTAGCTACTCTTTTCAAAGAATGTTGATTATATGAATCACAAAATTAAATCAGAAAAAAATGAAGGACAGAAAAAAAACTGAAATTTAGCCTATTTAAATAGAATAACAATGTTAAAGAAAGAAAGAAGAAAGTGAGGGAAGGAAAGATGGAAGAAAGGAAGAATGGAACAGGGAAGGATGAAACTTGAATTAAAATAAAGCATGGGGGACCTGGGTGGCTCAGTTATTTAAGCATTCAACTTTGGCTCAGGTCATTATCTTGCAGTTTGCAGGTTCAAGTCCGTGTTGGGCTCTGTGCTGACAGCTCAGAGCCTGGAGCCTGCTTCAGATTCTGTGTCTCCCTTGCTCTCTGCCCCTCATCTGCTCATGCTCATGCTCTGTCTCTCTCTGTCTCTCTCTCTCTCAAAAACAAACATTAAAAAAATTTTTTAAATAAAGCATTAAAATAGAACAATAATGGAAGTGGAAAGTGACCTTTGTTGGATATCCTTCTGATTAAATAGTTATGATACCACTCACTAATTTTTTCTTGGATATAATGTTAGTGTTTTCAAACTATTTTCAATATGTTACATGTGATGTTAAGAAGAAAAAAATCAAATTTTTGTTCAAACCTGTGTTATAAACTTGCACAAGCATGTAATGGATAACAGGGTCCTCATATTTATAGGTAGTCAGATTGTGAATGGTCAAACTTAATGTCAATGCTCACTGCATATGGAGATGATCTTCAATATAATTGAGGAAAAATATCAGGACTATGAATTACAAGCAGACATATGGAAAGCTTTATTATTTGAAGTCTAAAAAATTCAGTTCTCACATATTTATAGATAATTTAGACAAATGAGAAATATGGTCAACATACAAAAATTTCTCACAATTAAAATGGACACAATGAGCTACTTATAAAAATGGGTGCAAATAGGTGGTTCAGAGAAAATTAATTGCAAGTGACTAAAGATCACAAGCCAGGAATTGTAGTTGCTACTTCACTCTTAAGGTGAGCAAAAACTTACCTTATAAAGAGGTAAGAAGAAGAGATAAGAAAATTATAGAGAAAAGAGGAGAGAAAAGAAAAATATATAAGGACACAGGATATGTAAAAGGATACTTATTTGAGTGATTTTTTAATGTCAAAAAATGTGGAAAAGTCTGAATCTTAATAAATAGGGAATGGTTTGCCAAACAGTATGTTCCATAATCTCTGTTTTTCTCATTTCTCTTGGGCTCTCTATCTCTGGCTCCATCTCTATCTCAGTCTCTGTCTAACTATGTATTAACCTGAAAAGAAAGCCATGACATTTTTTAGCATTTTTTAATATTTTATTTTAATTCCAGTATAGTTAACATACAGTGTTATATTAGTTTCAGGTGTACAATAGAGTGATTCAAAAATTTCCTGTATCACCCAGTGCTCATCATGCATGCACTCTTTAATCCCCATCACTTATTTACCCATCCCCCAACCACCTCCCTTTGTTTGTATCAGTTTGTTCTCTATAATTAAGTCTATTTCTTGGTTTGTCTCTCATTTTTTTCCTTTGCTCATTTGTTTTGTTTTTTAAATTTCACATGTGAGTGAAATCGTATGGTATTTGCCTTTCTTTGACTGACTTATTTCACTTAGCATTATACTTTCTAGCTCCAACCATGTCATTGAAAATGGCAAGATTTCATTCTTTTTTATGGCTGAATAATATTCCTCTGTGTATACATACCACATCTTTATCCATTCATCTATTGACAGACACATGGGCTGTTTTCATAATTTGATGGTTGTAAACAATGCTGCTATAAACCTATAAACCTTTGAATTAGTGTTTTTGTGTTTTTTGGGTAAATATCCAGTACTGCAATTACTAGATCATAGGGTAGTTTTATTTTTAACTTTTTGAGGAAACTCCATACTGTTCTCCACAGTGGCTGCACCAATTTGCATCCGTACCAACAGTGCATGAGAGTTCCTTTTTCTCTACATCTTCACCAACGCTTGCTGTTTCTTGGATTTTTTATTTTACCCATTGTTACAGGTGTGAGGTGATATCTCATTGTAGTTTTGATTTGCATTTCCCTGATGATGAGTGATGCTGAGCATCTTTTCATGTGTCTGTTGGCCATCTTGATGTCTCCTTTGGAGAAATGTCCATCCATGTATTCCGCCTATTTTTTTAACTTTGATTAAATTTCTTTTGGGGGGTATTGAGTTTTATAAGTTCTTTATGTGTTTTGAATACTAACCCTTTATTGGGTATGTCATTTGCAAATATTTTCTGCCATTTTTAGGTTGCCTTTTATTTTGTTGATTATTTCTTCACTGTACAGAAACATTTTATTTTGATATAGTCCCAATAGTTTATTTTTGCTTTTGTTTCTCTTGCCTCAGGAGATATATGTAAAAAAAAAAGTTGTTACTGTTGATGTCAGAGACATTACTTCCGTGCTCTCTACTAGGATTTTTATGGTTTAGGTCTCATATTTAGGTCTTTAATCCATTTTGAGTTTATCTTTGGGCATGGTGCAAGAAAGTGGTCCAGTTTCATTCTTTTGCATGTAGCTGACCAGTTTGTTGAATAGCAATTTGTTGAAGAGACTATCCTTTTCCCATTGGAAATTTTTTCCTGCTTTGTTGAAGACTAATTGACCACACAGCTGTGGGTTTATTTCTGGGCCTTCTATTCCATTGTATTGATTCATGTGTCTATTTTTGTGCCAGTATCATACTGTTTTGATAACTACAGCTTTATAATAGATCTTGAAATCTGGAATTGTGATACCTCCAGCTTTGCTTTGCTTTTTCAAGCTACTTTGGTGATTCTTTTGTGGTTCCAAACAAATTTTAGGATTGTTTGTTCTACCTCTGTGAAAAATGCTGTTGGTATTTTCATAGGGATTGCATTAAATGTGTAGACTGTTTCGGGTAGTATAGATATTTTCACAATATTTGCTCTTCCAATCCATGAGCATAGGCCATCTTTTAATTTATTTATATCATCTTCAATTTCTTTCATCAGTGTTTTGTAGTTTTCAGACTACAAGTCTTTCACTTTTTTGGTTAGGTTTATTCCTAGGTATCTTATTATTTTTGGTTCAATTGTAAATGGGATTATTTTCTTAATTTCTCTTTCTGCTACTTCATTATTAGTGTATAGAAATGCAACAGATTTCTGCATGTTGATTTTATATCCTGCAACATTACTGAATTCATTTATCAGTTCTAGTAGTTTTTTGGTGGCATCTTTCTGTGTGTGTGTGTGTGTGTGTGTGAAATTAACTTCAAAGACAAAGAATAATTTAATTCTTACTGATACTTTAAGGCTGAGTATTATCACATACTTTTGGATCGAAACAGAACACTTCATTTTATAAAAGAGCAAACTTAAAGTCAAGAGGGTGACGTTTGATCAATATCTTACAAGTTAATGGTTAACTGGGATGCAATTCAATTCTGGAAGTCCTGGGCCTTCTCTGAAGGAGTTGTGAGAAAGATTCTATTTGTCTGAACAGGAGGCTCAATCCAAGCCTGAAAAGGAAGAAGGGCCCTCAGGCACCCAGAGTTGTCTTCCTTGACTCTATCTTTAACCCCTCCTTCATTTGTAATAGAAACTTCAGTGAACTTTTGGCAGGGAAAATTTTACTGAGCTGAGAATCCTCTGCTACCTTCCCTCCTGGTACTGTTGGAATTTAAAAGCCACAGGCAGTTTGACACAGACAGTGTCAAGGTGACTCAGGCATCCCGTCATCAGGATGCCTGTATCATTTCTAGTATGTGAGCTACTACTCAAGAACCAGTGATCCACCTGGAAGCTGTTCCCTCCACTTTCACCTATGCCTTTATGCATATGTCCTATGGTCAGGATTTGAGTCCCATGAGAAATATATTCTCAGTGCTATGCTCTGTGCAGTTCAGAGTCATAGGACCTGGAATGATTCCAACTGTTGTAGGCAAGAGAGATAAACCTTCTGGCCAACTGGTTAGAAAGAGTACAGTATTATTTCAGGCATATATTCAGTTCAAACACCTCTTCAGTGTGGATACCAAAACACTGCAATTGATTCTTGGCAACCAGCATGCCCCTATTTAACCCCATGGGCAGAGAGAGAGCAATTTTCAGTTTATTTTCCATAGCCCTTCCCTGGCCAAGGAGGTTGGGTTGAATTAGTAATTGTTAGTAGGTGGCCAGAGTCCTGTCCCAAAGCTAGAACCAACAGAGTGAACTTGTGCATGGAACAAAAAGTCAGACTTTGAACACAGTCTCTTAAGAGGGCTGGGTCTGAGGCTGGCGGTGGACCATGTGAGGTCTACTATTGAAGGAGACAGAGGTACAGCAAAAGACAGAAGTTAGAGCATAGAGTCAAGAAAGAGTAGACATAAAGGTAGATACTGAGAAAAGGTTAAAAATGGAAGGATGGAGGGGCCCCTGGGTGGCTCAGTTGTTGAGTGTCTGACTCCTGATTTTGGTCAGGCCATGATCTCATGGTTCATTGGTTCGAGCTCCATGTCAGGCTCTCTGCTGACAGTGTGGAGCCTGCTTGGGATTCTCTTTCACTCCCTTTCTCTCTGCTCCTTCTGTGCTTGTGCCCCCCCTCAAAATAAATATAAATAAACTTCAATAAACTTAAAAAAATAGAAGGATAGAAAGAAAGCCTAGAATAAGGCAAAAGTCAATTTATAAATGTATGTAGGAACTGGGTAATGGGTAAATGTGTTCATTTCATGTAGAGAAACATTGATGTTGGGGTCCTCTCACCCTTTGCTTCTCACAGTGACCCTCCAAGACAGTAAGGAACTCACTCAGAGAGGCTGGGTGATTTATCCAAGATCATCCACTTAACAAACAGAAAAGAGAAAATTTAAAGGGCTAGATTTGCTGATTTCAGACAAACCTCTCAAGCTGTAATTTCCATTTTATTAAACTGCCTCTTTCTGTATTTTCTTTAATGTTTTTTAGAAATGTTTACTGTTATTTATTTCTTAGAGAGACACAGAGCATGAGTTCAGGGAGGGGGAGAGTGAGACAAACAGACAGACAGAATCCTAAGCAGGCTCCAGGCTCCAAGCTGTCAGCACAGAGCCCAACATGGGGCTCAAACCTACGTACTGCAAGATCATGACCTGAGCTGAAGTCCAACACTTAACCAACTGAGCCTCCCAGGTGCCCCCCTGTATTTTCTAAATGCTATTTTTAATTTTTGATTAAGAACTTATTTTTGCCTTTTCTTCTGGATTTTTAGGTGAAAAGAGTAAGGAACAGACACTGAATATGCTCCACGCCTATCACCTTCCTGAGAATGGCTGGCTGTGCACTAAACTGGACAGTGTTATTATGAGTATCTGTGAGTGTGTTGAAGAAGAAATCACTACTGGGCTACCAACACTTAACCAACTGAGCCTCCCAGGTGCCCCCCTGTATTTTCTAAATGCTATTTTTAATTTTTGATTAAGAACTTATTTTTGCCTTTTCTTCTGGATTTTTAGGTGAAAAGAGTAAGGAACAGACACTGAATATGCTCCACGCCTATCACCTTCCTGAGAATGGCTGGCTGTGCACTAAACTGGACAGTGTTATTATGAGTATCTGTGAGTGTGTTGAAGAAGAAATCACTACTGGGCTACTTCCAGTCTCCTTAGAATAACACATTTTTGAGAATGTATGAAGCAAATCTATGAAGCATTTTCTTCCACTGAAGACTATGTTTGCACATCCCTTTCCTTTAAACTGTCTTGACCAGGATTTTTCCATATCTGTATCCTCATGTCTCCAGTGTTTTGATTTTAGGTCCAAACATCCATGTTCAGCCTCCTGCAATGGGACCCTGACTAGATTTGAGCCTGGAGAGTCTATCAGCACAGCTCTTTCTATCAGCACAATTCTATCAGCACAACTCTTTAAAGAACTGCAGGGAGCTCAATCCTGTGGGAACTTCCATAGGCATTGCTACATGTGTTTCCCCTAACTGACAATAATAGCTATGAATGGTCACTAATATTTATTGAACATTTTATTGATGCCAGACACCGTGAAAGAAATGTTCATATTTTTCCTCATTTAATCCTCACAACTGTGCTATGATGTGTTATTTTCTATTTACATATAAGGAAACTGAGGCTCAGAGAGGGGAGGTAACCTTCCCAAGATAAGACAGCAATTGGCCAGACAGGATTTGAATCAGGCCTGCTTAACTCTGTAGCCCACCCTCTATCATGCATAGAGAAAAGAAAGGAAAATGAAGGAGAAAGGACATTTACTATTGAAAACCTACATTAATAATACAGAAAGATACTTAAAAATTTTGAAAACATTTTTTGAAAAGCAAGACTCATTCTGTTTTTAAGAACAGAATAAAACAAAAGAACATATGCATTGCTTCCTTGGAATGTAGTGAGGTCTAATGATTTTCTTCCTACATTATGTAGAGAATTAGTCTGGTCTTAGATGCAATTATATGTTTTTTAATTTGAAGTAATTTTTTTCCACCAGGTGAACTGATCTGTAAAATAATAAAGGTCTGTGCAACATTCCAAACAGCCAGAGAATTCCCCACAGGTGTGGGAAGCTAGTGGCTATGATTGAAAATAAAATAGTGTCTGTATCAGCTGTTGATGTGTGAAATTGTAAGGAAGATCATTGGATCTGGAAATTCCAATTCATGCTTTCAGTTTTTCTTTGAATATTGAAGAAAGAAGTAAATTAATATTGACTAAAAGTTTCCTGGGCCTGGCACTTTGCTAGGTAATTTTCACAAAAGTTTCTAACTTTTTGTTAGAAAATCAGAAAACCTTTTATGAAATGCCTTACTGTTCCTATTTTACCAAAGAGAAATGCAAGATCTTGAAGCTAGAATATGACAGATCCAGGAATCAAATATATGTCTTTCTGACTTCATCTGAATATGAATTAATTAGCCACATGTAAATTATGTAGATGCATAATATGATGCTCCCTCAAGTTATTGTATCTTCAAACATGAAGTTACCATTCTGAGAATCTGAGTAACCCCAGCACAAAGAAGATACGACACATTTCTCCACTTTCTCTAGTTACTTGGCTAAAATATTGCACATAGAAAATTACACATATGGCTATTGATTATTTTGTTTTTACATTGATAAAACCCAAAGCATACACTGATAAAATCCAATTTTAATGGTGGCTTTCCATATATTTTTGACTGTCAGTAGGATATCCAAGCACACAGTAAATATGATAGAAGTGTTGTTTAAATTGAACTATACACAAAATATCTGTGTCTCCTAAGAGCCAGTAGTCTCTCTGTTTGATACGAGAGATTTAAGAATCCATAGGTGATCTAGATTACAACTTTGACTTCCATTCTAAATTCCAGACCATCTAACAGTTTTCTGCCCCTCTGCAGCTCCTTCAGTTCCACATTCTTCATGCTACCTCTTTATTTGGTAACCTAAAAGACTATCTTTTGGGGCACCTGGGTGGCTCAGTCAGTTAAGCATTGGACTCTTGATTTCAGCTCAGGTCATGATCTCATGGTTGATGGGATGAAGCACTTCATGGGGCTCCATGCTGAGCGTGAAGTCTGCTTGGGATTCTCTCTCTCTGTCTCTCTCTGCCCCCTGCCTGCTTGTGTGCACTCTCTCTCTCTCTCTCTCCAAATAAATAAAATAAACATTCAAAAGACTGTCTTTTGCCTAACATCTTATATTTAAATACATTTTCTTAAATTTCAAAGTATTCAGTAATTGTTCCTACCATAACCAGAAAACTTGAGGAAGAAGGAGAGAAATAAACATTTGAGTGTAAATAGAAAAAAAGAGAGAGAGAAGCAAAACATTACTATTATGAGTTTTGTGGCTTTAAAACTCATGGTGTGGATCATGTGTGATGGTTTTTAACTGAATGATATGTCTGTGCCTTGTTAGTCTATAAGAAAAATGTATTGCTTTTCTCACTTACTCTTCCCCCAATTTCTCGATATCCATTCACTTACTTGGTCACTTTTGGTGGACATCCTGCCTGATCTCCTGTTCACTAGTGGAAATATCCCTGTCTACCACCAAATTTATCCTTAGATTCTTCCCCTGACCACTTTTCCAGTGTCCTTCAGTGAACACACTTGGTCTTTCTGGATCTTAAATACAGGATATAAAGAATGGAATTTTTATAAACTCAAGTACAATATACAGACATATCTTGTTTTAATGTGCTTTGCTTTATTTGGCTTAGCAAATATTATGTTTTTACAAATTGAAGGTTTGTGGCCTCCATGCATTGAGCAAGTCTATGAGCACCATTTTTCCAACAGCATTTGCTCACTTCGTGTCTCTGTGTCATATTTTGATAATTCTCACAATATTTAAAACTCTTTCATTATTATTATATTTGCTACCGTGATCTCTGACCAGTAATCACTGATGTTACTATTGTAATTATTTGGGGTCACCATGAACCAGACCCATGTAAGATGGCAAACTTCATCCATAAATGTTGTGTGTTCTGAAGCTCCACCAAATCGTTGCTCTCCTCTCTCTCCCTCTCCTCGGGCCTCCCTATTCACTGAGACACAATAATATTGAAGTTAGGCCAATTAATAATTCTACAATGAGCTTTAAGTGTTCAAGCAAAAGGAAGAGTCACACATCTTTTACTTTAAGTCAGGAGCTAGAGATGATTAAGCTTAGCGAGGAAGGCATGCCAAAATCCAAGATAAGCCAAAAGCTAAGTCTCTACACCAAACAGTTAGCCAAGTTGTGAATGCAAAGGAAAAGTTCTTGAAAGAAATTAAAAGTGCTACTTCAGTGAACACACAAATGCTGAAAGAGTGAAACAGTCTTATTGCTAATACAGATAAAGTTTTAGTGGTCTGGAGAGATCAAACCATCTACAACACTTCCTTAAGCCTAAGACTAATCCATAGTAATACACTCTCTCCTCAATTCTAGGAAGGCTGAGAGAGGTTGGTTCATGAAGTTTAAGGAAAGAAGCCATCTCCATAACATAGAAATACAAGGTACAGCAGCAGGTGCTGATGTAGAAGTTACAGCAAGTTATCCAGAAGATCTAGCTAAGATCAGTAATCAAGGTAGCTACACTAAATAAATTTCAAAAGACAAAATAGCCTTCTATTGGAAGAGAACGCCATCTAGGAATTTCATAGCTAGAAAGGAAAAATCAGTACCTGACTTCAAAGCTTCAAAGGACAAGCCGACTCTCTTATTAAGGACTAATGCAGCTGGTGACTTTAAGTTGAAGCCAATGCTCATTTACCATTCTAAAAATCCTAGGACCCTTAAGTATTATGCTAAATCAGGGCACCTGGGTGGCTCAGTCAGTTAAGCTTCTGATTCTTAGTTTCGGCTCACGTCATGGTAGTGAGTTCAAGCCCCTCATCGGGCTCCACGCTGGCCTGCTTGGGATTCTCTCTCTCCCCTCTCTCTGCCCCTCACTCACTCACAGGCAGGTGCTCCCTCCCTCTCTCCATCCCTCCCTCTCTCTCTCTCACAAATAAATAAACTGTAAAAAAAAGAACTGTGCTACATCTACTCTGCCCATGTTCTATAAATGGAACAACAAAATTTGGATGACAGCATCTGTTTAAAACATGGTTTACTGAATAATTTCAGTCCACTGTTGAGACCTAATACTAAGAAAAAAATAGGTCTTTTCAAAAATAAACAACTGCTCATTTACAATGAGCACCTGGTCATGCAAAAGCTTTGATGGACAGGTACAATGAAATTAATGTTGTTCTCATGCCTGCTAACACAACATCTATCCCATGGATCCCACGGGGATAGCCCACGGATTAAGGACTAATTTTGACTTTCAAGTTTTATTACTTAAGAAACACATTTTGTAAGGCTATAGTTGTCATAGTAATTCCTCTGATTGATCTGGGCAAAGTCAATTGAAAACCTTTTGGAAAGTATTAATCATTCTGGATGTCATTAAGAACATTCATGATTCATGGGAAAAGGTAAAAACACCAACATGAACAGAAGTTTGGAAGAAATTGATTCCATCCCTCATGTATGACTTCAAGGGGTTCAAGACTTCAGTGGAGGAAATAACTGCAGATGGGGCAAAAATAGCAAGAGAACCAGAGCTAGAAGTGGAGCCTGAAGATGTGACTGAATTACTACAATCTCATGAGAAAACTTTGACAGATGAAGAGTTGCTTCTTATGAATGAGCAAAAAAAGTAATGTCTTGAGAAGGAATCTATTGCTGGTGAAGATGCTGTGAAGATTGCTGAAATGACAACAAAGGATTTAGAGTATTACATAAACTTGGCTGATAAAGCAGCAGCAGGGTTTGAGAAGACTGACTCTACTTTTGAAGGAAGCTCTACTCTGGGTAAAATGCCATCAAACAGCATCACATACTGCAGAGAAATGTTCATGAAAGGAAGAGTCAACTGATGTGTCAAAATGCATTGTTGTCTTAAGAAAATGCCACAGCCACCCCAACCTTCAGCAACCACTACTCTGATCAGTCAGCAGCCATAAATATTAAGGCAAGACTCTTCACCAGCAATATATATCTATATATCTATATACCTATAGATATATAGATAGATATAGATATAAATATAGATGATATAGATATAGATGTAGATGTAGATGTAGATAGAGATAGAGATAGAGATAGAGATAGAGATAGAGATATATACGGCTCACTGAAAGTTCAGGTGATGGTTAGCATTTTTTTAGCAATAAAGTATTTTTAATTAAAGTTTGTACATTATTTTTTAGACATATTGTCATTGTACACTTCATAGACTGGTGTATAATATAAACATAAGTCATATGCACTGGGAAAACAAAAATTTTATTTGCTTACTTTACTGTGATATTTGTTGTATTGGGATGGTGTGGAACAAAATCCACAATGTCTGCCTATATAACATTGTGTAAGATTAAGATGTATAATACGATGATTGATATATGTACATATTGCAAAAATAATTACCACAATAAGTTTAGTTAATGCATCTGTCACCCCACATAGTTACAATTTATGTGTGTGTGTGTGTGTGTGTGTGTGTGTGTGTGTTGAGAACTTTTGAGATCTTCTCTCTTAGTAACTTTCAAATATAAAATACCATTATGTCAACTATAGCTACCATGGTATAGTTTACCTCTCTAGAACTTTCCCATCTTATAATTGTAAGTTTGTACCCTTTGACCACACTCACACATTTCCCCCACCCACTATCCCTACCCTTGGCAACCACCAATCTACTCTTTGTCTACAAGTTTGGTGTGTTTAGATTACACATATAAATAAGGTCACACAGTACTTATCTTTCTCTATCTGACTTTTTTTGCTTAGCAAAATGACCTCAAGTTTCACCCATGTTGTTGCAAATTGCAGGATTTCTTTCTTTTTAAAGGCTGAATAATATTCCATTGTCTGCATATGTTTGTGTGTGCCATATTTTCCTTATCCATTAATCTAGTGATGGACACATAGGTTTCCATGTATTCATTATGATAAATGCTGCAGTGAACATTGGGGTGCAGATATCTCTTTGGGACAGTGATTTCTTTTCTTTGGGATTTATACCCAGAAGTGGGATTCCTGGATCACATCATAGTTTTAATTTTTTGGGGAACCTCCCTGCTTTTCATAGTGGCTTCACCAATTTACATTTCCACAAATGGGGCACGAGGGACCCCTTTCTCCATATCTACCCTCCAGAGTTCTGCAAGTCAGATATCCAGCATGACACAACTGAGTTCTGAGCTCAAGGAAAATGAGATTGAAATCATGGTATCAGCCAGTCTGAATCCTCATTTGGAAGCTCTGGGGGAAAGTCTGCTTCCAAGTGCATTCTTCTTGGTGGTAGAATTTGGTCCCTTGCAGTTGGGAGGACTGGGCTCCCCATTTCCTTGCTGTGTGTCAGCAGGAGCTGCTTTTAGCTCCTAGAGTCAGCTACATTCCTTGCCATATGCTTCTCTCATGTTCAGCAATTGTGTTAAATCCTCCTAATGCTTTGAATCTCTCCCTCCTGGAGAAGCCCAGTCCCTTGTAAGAACTTATCTGATTATGTCAGGCTCACCAAAGATAGATTTCCTTTTACAGAGTCAACCAGTTGGGTCCTTAATGGCATCTGCAAAATACATTCATAATAGCTCCTAAATCAGTGTTTGATTAACTACTTGGCATAAAAGAGGCCATCTTAGAATTAATAAACAGAGACAGTGAAGGCCATTTTAGAATTCTGCCTGCCACACATATATATTTGAACATTTTCTTAACAGCCACTTTATTACTTCCAGAAATCAGCTCATGATGTATTTTGAGAAACCCAAGACTACTTCTTCTCTTGACTATGAAAGCCTTGAAGGTGTTGCTTAGTTTGGCATATGAGGAACTCATACCAATACCAGCACAATAAATGATAGTTTGACAGGTACATGAAAACTCATATTTTCTACAAACATGTTACTTATTTACCTACAATGTCCATTTTTGCAGATCAAACCCATCCGCCTTTTGGATTCACAAAGAACAAGGCTAATTTCTGTCTGAAATATTTGAAATCCCTTGGGGCACCTGGGTGGCTCAATCTATTAAGCATCCAACTTTGGCTCAGTTGATGATCTTTAGGAGTCTGAGCCCTGCATCAGGCTCTGAGCTGACAGTCCAGAGCCTGGAGCCTGCTTCAGATTCTGTCTCCCTGTCTCTTTGCCCCTCCCCCGCTCATGCTCGCTCCTCTCTCTCTCTCTCTCTCAAATAAGTAAATAAATAAATAAACACAAATATTTGAAATCCCTAGGTGAATTTTCATTGTGACAAAAAATTGGCAATTAAGTTTTTTCGCTTCTCATGTGTCTCTTTTTATAATCCTAAAAAATCAAATAATTGTAATGAACTTTGAATTCTTATTTCAAAATATATTAATTATTGAAGCACCATGTTTTCTTTAATTCCTATAAATTTCCAGCCAAAATATTTCATCTTCCCCTTTGCTCTAATGTTGAAATATTTAATTTATATTCCGAATGGGATAATATTTTAATTGGAGAAAATATAAATGTACTCACTCTGAAAATAAGAGAAAAAAGTTATAGCACTGCAACACAGAAATCACATAAAAATGCAAATACCTCTATTCAAGAATATTCACTAACTCTCAGGTTAGTAAAACATAGAAAAGACTCTTTAAGAATCATTTACATCTTTCTAATGTAGATTCACAATTACTCTGTGACCCTGCGTCATAATGAACCAAAATATTTTATAGGTAAACACAATCAGTATCTTGGTCTTTTATAGGACAAATAGGTTATTGGTAAGTTGGTACGTTTCACAGTTAATGGCATAGGATTAAATTAAAATACATTACATAAATGGTATTAACATACTCAGTGATTGAATCACTTAAGAAAAATGATAATGCTAATTAAAGTTATGCACTACTAGGTTCATCAGCAAGTACCCAGACTGACATAGAGAGCTTAGAAGATAATTTTTCCCTCTTTAGAAATTAGATTGGAAGTTAGTGGTAATACTCAAAAGAAAAAAAAAAGTTTACAAGATGAGTATCTCAATAGTTTGCAAAACCACTACATCAGGTAACAAGGAACATATTTATGATAAAGGGCAAGTCTGAATACCCATAGGGCCCTAGTTTTTGCCTTCTTTTCAATGCTTAACATCTCAAAGGAGTGCTCTAAATTTCAGTCTAAGTTCTGTTTCTTCACGTAATTCATTTCTTATTCCACTCTTGTCCAGATTTTCTCTTCTGTGTATGAAAGACGTCTTGCTAAAGTCATAGATGATTTCCTACTATGAAATCAAAGAACTTTCCAGCAGCACACTGTTGAGCACACTTCTCTCCTGAGCTTCTGAAACACTCTATTCCCCAAGTTGCCTCTTTTAACTTCAGGTACTTCATTTGAGTCACTTCTGCAGGTTTATTCTCTACTGCCTAGACACTAACGTTAGAATTTTTTAACACTTGGTCACAGGATGGTTTCTGTTCTCTCTCTGCTCTTTGCCTAAGCAATCTCAACTATGATTACAGCTCTATTAACACCCGGTCCTCTTTCAGTGTCTCTTATCTCATGAATGGCAACACCAATCATCCTCTCAATTTTAGCTACTCAGTATCTCCAAGAACTACCCATTCCTTTCCATTTCAGCTGTCATCACCAAAGTATAAGTCACTGAAAGATCTTACCTTTACCAATATGATTCCCATCCTAATTGGTCTCTCTGCCACCTTTTTTCCTCCAGATGAGTTCTCCACTGCTGTCAGAGTGATCTTTTTGATGAATGAATACCACCACTACAACCACCACCCCTCAAAATTTAGAAATGCCTTCCCATTGCTCTTATGATTAGAATAAAATTTTAACTTGCCCTTCAAGGCTGTATCTTGCTCTCACTCACTTCTCTAATCTCATCACACACCAGGACCTCACCTCAGTCTGTGTGCTTCAGCCACACTGTTTTATATCAGGTCCTTAAACACATGCTTCAACTTGCCCAAGATCTTTGCAGGGCTTCTATCCCCCCACATCACTCTTTAGGCCCAGTTAACTCCTCCTCATCCTTTAGATCTCAGCTCACAGGTAACTTAACAAGAAACTACCTTCCATAACTCCTCAGATGCCCCTAGATATTATTCTTTGTGGAAAGTTGCAAACTTATTCAAAGGAATTGTAGGAAATGAAACATTTATTTTTAAGTTTATTTCTTTATTTTGAGAGAGAGAGAGAGAGAGAGAGAGAGAGAGAACGAGCAGGGAACGGGCAGAGAAAGTGTGTGTGTGTGTGTGTGTGTGTGAGAGAGAGAGAGAGAGAGAGAGAGAGAGAGAGAGACAGAGAGAGAGAGAGAGAGGGAGAGAGAGAGAGAATCCCAAGCAGATTCCATACTATTAGCACAGAGCCTCACATGGAGCTAGATGCAACTGACTGAGCCACCTAAGCACCCTGAAATGAACCATCTAAAATAAATTCATATGCCAACTTGCCAAGTCAGCTTTATTCTACCACATCACTCATGAACTTTTTTTTTTTCATCTTCAATATTTAGCTTCTTGGAAATGCTAGGCTTGGAGAGTCACTTAACTTCCTGAAGTATCAATTTAATTATCTCTTCAACATCAACTAAAATAGATAATGTTGAAAAGCCATCTATCTTGTGTCAAACAATGAATTTAGAAAGAAATTCTCATGGTAACCATATTTATACAAGCAGCATTTGCTGCCAGCCAAGTTTACTGTAGCCTTCTTCCTCCTATTTGTTAAGCCCATTGAGGTAGACCAAGCTGGTAACTGACCAAGCCCTAGGCAAGAATATACTTTCAGTGGGTTTTCTCATTTTTAACATAATCATGCATTGCAAACTTTAATCCCCACGATCTTGCATTATGCTTCCCAGGGCTAATATGTATTTGAGAAAAAAAATGTTAAAAAAAATAAAATCTTACAGAGTGCCTAGTTGGCTCAGTTGGATACAGCATGTGACTCTCGATCTCAGAGTCATGAGTTCAAGCCCCATGTTGGGTGTACAGATTACTAAGAAACAAACACACAAGCAAACACATAAATAATCTTTTAGTCATATTGCCTGAACAATACTCAGAAATTATAATCTAAGAATTTTTTATTTTATCCAAACAGAAAAGCCCTCTTTTTTTTTAACCTTATATCTCCAATGCTTAGCTCAATGCTAAGATTAGTATTAAATTTTTAAAATACTTTTTCCTTGTAATAGGTGTAGAATATTTCATGAGAATGGTGTTCTGTGGAATATACTCTAGGAAGATTGATTCAGAACATGTTAGAAAAATACAAAACATCTTGGGGCACCTGGGTGGCTCAGTTGGTTGAGCATCCAGCTTCAGCTCAGGTCATGATCTTACAGTTCGTGGGTTTGAGCCCCGCGTCGGGCTCTGTGCTGACGGCTCAGAACCTGTAGCCTGCTTCGGATTCTGTGTCTCCCTCTCTTTCTGCCCCTCCCCCACTTGTGCTCTGTCTCTCTCTGTCTTTCAAAAATAAATAAATGTAAAAAAAAAAAGAAAAAAATACAAAACATCTTTAGCATACTATATTGTTCAGATTTAGTACCTACTTGGTTATATTTAACAAGCATCTAAAATATAAATATGTCCATGAAAAATATAAATAGGTCCATGAAAACTAACAAAAAAATTTAATCTAAACAAACAAAAATCTCAGAATACAATCAGAAGGAACACTATACTATGGAATATAATGAAAGTATGAGCAGAACCTGAATAATGCAGGGTATAGAAAGGTCCATAATAGTTTAAAGGTATTCATCAATTTCTTAGCTAGGAAGAAATTGGAAATTATCATAAGAGCTGTATGTATATTTGCATTAGCTTTTCTGTAATAACTACAGAACTGTATTGAGAATCACAGTGTTCAATGTTCATATTCCAAAGTGTAATTTCACTTACCATCAACTAATCATTTCATTGTCTTCCTTATGAAGTTCTAAGTTATAAAAGCTCATCCAGACATTGTTACATAAGAAATTTAGCTTAAATGGACCCTCTTTGACCGTTGCAGGAAAAATTCCAGTGCCAACTGCAGACAAAATCGGGCACCATCATTCCATATGCTTATATATTTCTTATGCTTATCCTTTATATTCCCTTAACCTGCTCTATTTTTGTTGGGGTAGATGATTTCAGGACATTTTGGATAATTCTGTGAAGTGTTTTTAATTAAAATAACTACATTATAGAACCTGTTATGAACCAATTCTCTATTACTGAAAAATAATAATAATTTTTTATCATTTTATTCCTAGCCATATATTAATAATTCACATATGATAATTTCCCTATTTTCAAGAGATATTTTAGAAGTGATTCAAGCTGTTAGAAGCTTACTGTATAACCCTATAAAGTCATATTCAGCAACAGACTCGCTGTAAGCACATGCGTGCGCACACACAGATACACATGCACACACATACATACACCCTGATTCACCCAGAGACATATATTTAAAAATTCACACATGACTGCTTTGATCTGTTGCAAGAGGACTACAAGAGCTCTGCTTCTACAAAATAGAAGAAAAAAGACTTCTCAATTGATTTTATGAAGTTGTTATTACCCTCATACCAAAAGCAGACAAAGACAATATAAACAAAGGAAATGAGAGCAAAATATCCCTCATGAATATAAATGTAAGTATCTTAATAAATTATTAGCATATAGAATTCAGCAATAATAAGGGAATTATACATCAGTAACAAGTAAAAATATAAACAATCCAATTAGAAAATGAGCTAAAGAAAAAAAAAATCACCAAAGATGATATGTAGATGGAAAATAAGCACATGAAGCAATGTTAAATGATTTAGAAATTAGGAAAATATGATTAAAATTACAATGAGCTATTATGAATGCCTGGGTGGCTCAGTCAGTTAAGTGTCTGCCTCTTGGTTTCAGCTCAGGTCATGATCCTATGGTTTGTGGGTTTGAGTCCTGCATCAGGCTCTGCACTGACAATGTGGAGCCTGCTTGGGATTCTCTCTCTCCCTTTGTCTCTCTGCCCGCCTCTATTTCTGTTTCAAAATAAATAAATAAACATTAAAAAATTACAATGAACTATCAATATACACCTATCAAAATGGCTAAAATAAAATATTGTGGTAAAATTAAATGCTGGCAAAAATGTGGAGAAACTGGATTCCTCACACATTGCTTGTGGGAATGCAAACCCACTCTAGAAAATAGTTTTCCAGTTTCTTAAAAACTAAACATGTAACTACTCATGACTAGTAATTGCCCTCTGTCTTATATCTCAGAGAAATGAAGACTTAATTTCATGCAAAAATATGTACATGAATTTTATAGTAGTTTTATGCATATTTGCCAAAAACCAGAAACAACTCAGTTGATCTTTCATAGGGAAATGGTTAAAGAAACCATGGTACATTCATACCATGGGATAATACTAAGCAATAAAAATGAACTATAGATACACACAAAACTAAGATGAATTTCCAGGGAATTATGCTGAGTGAAAAAACAAACACTCCCTAAAAGTGTACATACTATATGATTCTATCTAAATAATATTCTTGAAATGACAAATTACAGACAA
Organism: Prionailurus bengalensis; assembly: GCF_016509475.1. NCBI lineage: Eukaryota > Metazoa > Chordata > Mammalia > Carnivora > Felidae > Prionailurus > Prionailurus bengalensis. The sequence goes on from NC_057350.1 coordinate 54,054,000, forward strand.
AAACAGATTAGCAGTTACCAGGGGTCAAGGAAGAAGTGGGGACATATATAGAAACAGATTCATTACACACACACACACACACACACACACATTCTGATTCATTCAGAACATTCTCAAATGGATGTTTTCAATTTATTGCAAGAGGACCAGGAGAAAAGTGTGTGTGGAATTATACAAAGACAATGTGCGTTTAATGGTTTCAGATTTATTCTCTTCAATTTTTCTTCCCATAACAAATGGCTGGCTTCTCTCATGGGGGTCTACCTTTTAGGGACCAAAAGGACCTTTCCATATAATACTATCACACAGTCTCTTTTAAATTATTATTTGTATAGTTGAAGATGTTGTGCCTCCCAGAGATTCATTTTATTTAGTTACTTAGTTTATTTTTTATTAAAGTATAATTGGCAGATAATATTACAGAAACAGCATTATTTTAAACAGGGGCTTTAAATCTGGATAACACCAAAAACCCAAAAGAATGTGTACTGGTGGAATTGCTAGCACCAGCTGGATAAGATTATGTGGGGCATTTAGTCCAATAAGGCATCTTTACAACAATCACACTGTGGAGAGCATGCCACTCTGAAAAATGTGTGGATGCATCATCTACTGGCAAAAATGTGGGGAGGGATCAGAAAAATCCATTCCCATTGCAGATGGTCCCTGACTTAAAAACGATTGTTTATCTTACAGTTTTTCAACTTTACGATAGTGTGAAAGCGATACACATTAAGTAGACACTGTACTTTTAATTTGAATTTTGATCTTTCCCAGGCTAGTGATATATTGTATAATACCCTCTGCTGATGCTGGCAGTGGCAGCCAGTCACAGCTCCCAGTCAGCCACACGATCATGAGGGTTAAGCAACTATACATTTACAACCATTCTGTACCCATACAAGCATTCTGTTTTTCACTTTCAGTATACTATTCAGGAAATAACATGGGATTTTCGACATTTTCTTAATAAAATAGGCTTTGTGTGTGATCTTTGGCCAACTGTAGGCTAATGTGGGTGTTCTGAGCACATTTAAGGTAGGGTAGGTGAAGCTATGATGTTTAGTAGATTCGATGTATTGAGTGCATTTTTGACTTATGATATTTTCAATTTAAGATGGGTTCATCAAGATGTAACCCTATTATAAGTCAAGGAAGATCGGTACTGGGAAAATGATTCAAAGTGGTTTTTTTAATGTTTATTTATTTTGAGAGAGAGAGAGAGAGACAGAGACAGAGCACGAGCAGGGGAGGGGCAGAGAGAGAGGAGACACAGAATCCGAAGCAGGCTCCAGGCTCTGAGCTGTCAGCACAGAGCCCCACGTGGGGCTCAAACTCACGAGCCGTGAGATCATGACCTGAGCTGAAGTCGGCACTCAACCAACTGAGCCACCCAGGTGCCCCTTGGGAAAATAATTCAAATTTGTCTCAATTTGATGATGAATCAGGAGTATTATTAATGTATACAAAAGGACATACAAAAAGTAGCATTCATAAGGCAAATATAATGTTTTGTAAGGTGACCTGCTAATAAGGGGATTATAAAGCAATCAATTCACCTGGAAAAGACTTTTTATAGAAAATGTATTTAAGAGAAAAGTAAGGCTGAGTTCACCAGTTAAGCCGATCTTACTGCAAACGAAAGACTAAAATAAGGTCCCTAGGGAATCCTAGTTAAACTCAGAACATTTTGAAAAAAATCATTTATTTAAGCAGAGTCCATTTTAATTCCTACACCTGTACTGGTCCATGGTAGAGCTTTCGTTTATCAAACAAAATTAAAACTTTGTTTGATCAGCATTATGAAACCGGGCAAACTCCATATTTGAGACCATTCTAATCCACCTGGGTGAAGAAGGGATTTTACCAGGGAACACTGAGAGCTCTCTTCATTTCCTTAACTCCAATTCCAAATGGTAGCTCTGTTCTTTGTTAACTTGAGAAAATTATGAAATCAGAGTGAAAACAGCATCAGAAGAATCCTGGGCATTTCCCCAGCTCCCCAGTTCCTGCACTATTCATGACACTTTTCATTGTCTGTTATAGAGACTCAGGAAGGAATTTTGTGAGTGCTTGTCCTCAGAGACTGGACATTATCTAGTATACAGGTGATTGAACTTGACCCCTGCTGAGCAGGAGGAGACAGGCCCTGAAACTGGGTAGTGGGTGATATTTATATCGTTTAAAATTCTTCAAGCCTTGGGTCTCTGGAAAAACAGAGGGAGGAAGATCATTCAACATTTTCTTAACTCAGTGACTTAGAGATGGGCAAGCACAAATAATGCTTTCTCAGCCTTCTTAAAATGCTAACCAAAGAAAACAATGTTATGCAGTGGTGCTTAAAATTTAATGCCATTTTTAAAACAAAAATCATGAATTACTAAGTAAAAATAATTATACTGCATGATAATACTATAAATGCTATACTGATAAAAGGAAGACATTGAAATGCAAGTAATCCATCCCCTAGTGGACCCCCTTCATTGGTCCATTTTGTTCTAGACAAAGATGTGTTTAAGATGCTTATATTGCTTTTTTTCTGGAATATTCTTTAGGTAGAGTGCTTGAGCAATAATATGCATAAGGATAAGCTATAAATTGGAATGAAGGTTAGAAAGAGGATAACACAAGGTAAATAGCATGCAGAAGAGATATTAACTTTAAGGAAAAGAAAATGAAAACATTTTCTAAATTACTTTAACACATTCTGAAACCTATAAACTACCATTCATCCATAAAATAGTAAGGCAATATACCTAGAAATTTATGGTAAATATATACTGTATGCCCCATTTGTGATATTGGTTTAAATGTTATTTTGAATATTAAATTTAAAAATAAAACTGAAAAATCCACAACCCTACAAAAATAACCTTCCCTCTGGATACACATTATCTTTGGAAAGGCACACACAACCTTCCGTTACTATGTTACCTCAATTTTGAATTGAAAAGGCCAAATTTGTGATATGCAGCTCTTCAGCCTCTCCACTTGACCTGCCTACTTTACCTTCCAAAGGAGAAACTAAAGGTAGGCACTTATTAGCACAATTTGAAAACCCTGGATAGCCATGCTTGAAGAATTGGTCTGAACCATTAAATCCACCTCTCTCTCCTAGTTCCACCACACACACACACACACACACACACACACACACACACACACACTCTTAGAAGAAAAGATAATGTGATGGTAAACAATTTCCTACCAAATTTATTGGGGAAAAAATAACAAAATGTTTTTTATTCACCAATACAAGGTACCGACTCTTTCTCATGAAAAAGTATTCATAATGCTGTTATTAGGATTAACATTTTTCACTGCTAAAGGAGCCTGTCTCTAGCTTTCTTTCAGTTCTAAGAAGAGGAGTCTCAAGCCAATAAATGACCACATTTTGATGATTTCATAAACAACATTATTATAATTTTATTTGTTTCTTGTTCTTATAAATGACAACCATTTCCATTGGTATTAATTGCAAAAGAACTTGGAAACTGACAAAGACAGGGATTAGGGCTCCTTTAAATCAAGTAACAGTGTGTAAAAAAAAATACTGTAAAAATTTGGTGTATTTTTAATAGATTTTTAAAAATAATTTACAACGTGGAGACTCTATTTTCATCTAAAGTAAGTCCCATTTGTTGAAATTCTGAATCACAAATATCAGTTCCAAAAAAGGAAAGAATTAAGATACAAATAATTATTTTTTCAGAGTATAATTTATTGAGTTGGCATCTGAGCTCAAATAATAATTTCAAACAATTTGGAAGCAGTTTTCATATAATTTCATGCTCTATGAAAAATCCATTTGGAAACTGTGTGTGACATTTGTTATAAATAGTACATTTATACATACATCCCTGTTTTTCCATTTTCCATCAACTGCCACCTACCATATTTCTAAGAGGGGCAAAGCCTGCCATCAGTCTGAAATCACTAGGATATGCGAGCTGAAATCATCATTCAGGCTTCCATACTCTTATGTTCTGCATGGGAATTTAAATAATTATTTTTAAAGAACCTATTGGAGGTTAGAAGTTGTGCTCCCCAACTGCTGAGACCTTATATAGAGCTGGGCTTCTCTGTACTCCTTTCAAAGGATATCTGTGCATGAATTAAGTGGGAAATATGCTAAATGTTAGGACTGTTACCTTCAGCTTTGATAAGGCTAATATGCATTTTAATTGCTCTTTCATTGAGATATGATAAAGTTTGAGGGGATAAACATATATAGAGACCAACAAGGAGGTTAGTTTTCCTTTAAGTAAGACCAAAGGAAAATGAGAATGTTTTTTTTCCATTTCTTATTAATTGTTTAATTCTAAATATTTATTACTGCCACAACACAACTCTATAAGATTGCCCTATACCACCTGTAGTGTCAAAAATTAGCATATATAGGAATTTATTAACACAAATATAGGCAAAAATTCCATAAATATAGTAATTAGTAAGCCAATTCATCAGTTTTTCTGGGAGGATAGCTATGACCACAGTATGAATTATTTAGCTACTTTCCCTGATTAGTGAGTTCTGCTAACTAAGCTCCATCCAGATTATCACCTTTATAGCCCATGAGTTACACATACAGCTTTGTTCTAGGGTTTCATAACCTACATGGGAAGCCACTATGTATGTTGTATGTGTTAATGCACTGATGATCAAAATAGCTGAGAGTGTAGAGCTAGATGAATAAAAATCCATCACTAAGAATAGAAAAGCCAATTATAACTACTGACTGGGTCACCAGCTTCATTTTTGCATACAGACAAAAATTATTGAAATTGACAGAAAAGAGAAAAAATATGATATGCCTTTCTCTAAGAATTTAAAATCTGACATAGGATAGGAAGTGTGGGGAGGCTGATTAATCACAAAACTATATAAAAACAAAAATATCAGAAATAGAAAATGCACAGACAACACTGATTCTCTTGTACAGAGACTCTGTGAGTGGGGCAATAAAAGCCTTTATTCTCCAGACCGCTCTGACTCTCCTCTACATTCACTAGTGACTACATTTTAAAACTTTATCCATCACAAATATATGTATTACTATTACATTCATAATTTATCATGTATGAGAAGGAAATAACTTCATATATTACCACAGGACAGAAATCGCTTTTAACACATACAGATTATCCCAAGAATGTTTTATTTGTATGCTTTTCACAACATGATTGTATTTTTGCCTTTAGCTTTACAGGCTGAAGTGTGGTTTTTAGAGATTAGTATATAACAATAGGGTTAGGGAGGCGTGAGATTAATAATTACACTGATTATTACCCATTAATCCATTCACTTATCAAAGGAGGGGTTTAGAATTATTGACACTTTTTTCTCTGATATGGTATGCAAAACACCTGGCTTCTTGCCTAGCCCACAGCAGTGTGGTATCAGTGATTTTTGCTTCCTTTTATTCTTATCATCACATGTATTTACAGGGTTGAAAAGTTTCAGCAGGCTTTGTAAAAAAATGAAGAAGTTCAGCAACATTATGAAGCCCTCATTTTTAACTCTCATTCATTCTACAAATATTTCTGGTGTTATTAAGTGCTAGCTCTTATTACATTGGTGGAGTCCCTATATCTCAGCCTAGAGGTAAAACAGAAAACTAAATAAGGCATTACAATGTGGTGCTGTGGACATTAAGAGAGATGAGAAAGGTATACTACGGCCACTTTGGAACAACTTCAGAAAAGAAGACAGTCAGGCTGGGGAGAGCAGACAATACAAATCCCCACAGGAAGGAACAGAAAGCATGGATCATTCAGGGAACTGAAAGTCCTCAAAGAATTTCAGGAACTAAATGAATTATGTGAAAGTAACATTTCAGAGGTACAAACTGCTAAATCATGGAAAATCTGGATTAGCCATATAAATATAATTTTCTACATGAAAAAGAGGCTATGTGGTATAAACTATGTGGTTTAAACTATGTCCTCATTAAACACTCAGCTGTGATATAGCTAAATAAGTGGCTTTTCACTGAAATAAATCTAAAACTTCACAATAGCTTTTTAAAAATTCTTCTTATGTGGTTATAGAGGTGACAGAAACATTATTTATTATATTTATCCTGTATTTTTTTCTTAATGAAAATAAACAAATTTAATAAAATATTTCAAAGTGGTATTTTATGTTCATAATTATTATTTTATAGTATTTCTTTACTAGTACAGTTTATTCTTCACTGAAGTAGTAATGCCCTTCATATTAAATTATTGTTGGTATGATTTAGTTTGAGTCAGTCCACTGCTAAACGATGCTTGTTAGTAGCTGAAGCTGCAGACCGGATACTGAATAAGCACGGAGGGATGCTTTCATTTTCTATGTCTATAAACAGTGAATATAGGCTAAAAACACTTACGTTTGTACACAGAAACAAAATAATCACTGTGAAAGTGTATCTGTTTACATATAAATTAGGGGCGCCTGGGTGGCGCAGTGGGTTAAGCGTCCGACTTCAGCCAGGTCACGATCTCACGGTCCGTGAGTTCCAGCCCCGCTTCAGGCTCTGGGCTGATGGCTCGGAGCCTGGAGCCTGTTTCTGATTCTGTGTCTCCCTCTCTCTCTGCCCCTCCCCCGTTCATGCTCTGTCTCTCTCTGTCCCAAAAATAAATAAACGTTGAAAAAAAATACATATAAATTTAACTTGCTGATTGTTTGACCTTTATTGAAAACACTGCCATGCAGAATATCAAAAAGATATTTTTAGCATAATTTCTTTGAAATCAAAAATTTCTTTGAGCTTCTAATAATTTTTTGAAGAAGATAAAGGGAACACTAATTATCTTTCTAAAAAGAAAGAAAATACCAAGTAAAGGAATCTGTTTTCAGATTCCTTTGAAGCTTATACTTCATCCACCAAACAACACTTGGGTCATGAGAGTTTCTGAGCATGGCCAAAACAATACTCTTTCTTATCCTTTAACTTTTAGATCCTGATGGAAAATTATTAGACTTAAAATTATTTTTCTTACTGGAATTTCTCCTTAATATTATTATTTGACTTCCAGGAAATTCTAACTTCTTGCTACTGTCTGTTGTAACAAAATTGGACAAGCAGAACAAAATAAAATCACTGTGATTTGAGAATGACTTTTCATTCAGTAAATGGATTTCACCTCCAACAAATCACAATGAAGAATGATGATTTTCTGGAACATTTAAAAGACTAAGTACCCACAGAACAAAGTTAAAACCAGCAAAGTGGAGAAAGGCTAATATAATTTATGACACATATCCTAAAACACAGAAGACTTGTGATATTAAAAGAGAGTTAAGAAATCTAAGGGAAAAAATTCTCTAACCAATAACTGACTTGACTTGCAAAGATACAAAATATGCCACAGAATAACAGAAAGCAGCTTTTTTAAGATTTTTCAAGTTACTGAACTTTTAAAATCAATTTGCTCTTTAAGAATGAAATATTAATTATGTTAACCAGTAAAATTAAATGTAGCAATATAGGAGTTGCTTCAGGTTAAAAAAAAAAAAAGCAGGCCACTAGTGGCTGATGGAATTAGATGATGGAAAAATAATAAAATCTGTACTAAGCTCAAAAAACGTTTTTTCTTTCTTTTTAAGCCATGAATACATGCTGCCAAAATACCAGATTCTGCACTCCAATCTGCCAAACGTTCATCTAAAAGGAGGGTGTGCAGTGATATCCAAAGCCACCATTGGATCAGACCAACTTTATAGTTATCCAATGTATTTGTGAGTCGGAAAGGAGGGGCAGAACACAGCTAGCTCTCCCTCCATTTAAAATGTGCACACACCCAGGATTTTTATTGCCTAATGTGCTAGGCTCAAAAAACCAGTCTGTGTTCTGGAGAAGTCTACAAGTAATACGCATATAAAGGGAGAAAGTAACTATAAACGGTTTACAACCTATGTGTTTCCCTTTTTCTATAGATGTGCAAAAGAAAAAACATGATCATTTGTGAGTATGCCTTCCATACAAATTTCCACCAAAATAATTATTAATGTCAGAGCAAAAATAACTGTGACTCTTTTATGTGGACAAATATGAAAATTTTAAACTCAGATCCTGATTTGGAAGTTGAGATAACTGAAACAATTTGAGTTAGTTTAGTTTTGAAATAGTGTAAAGAGAAGTTCTGATGAACAGTGCAGTATACTAAAAATAATAGTAGAACGAACAGAAGCCCTAACTTTTAATCCTAACTCTTTACACTTTATAGACGTGTGAATTGAAAGGAGTTATTCAAACTTTGTGCAAGAAATCAATTATCTTCACCAACTCTAGAAAACAGCATATATTAAGCCATCAGTAAATATTGGAATGAAAACTCTTTCTAAACAATACTGTTTGGCAAATGCAAACAAATTCATATTTTAAAGGTAACTATCAGCAAACTTAAAGAGATTTTTGAACACTGGTCCAGAAGCAGTTTGCATTCAAATAATGGATAGCCCAATGGATAATTATGTAAATATATAAATAGAATTTCATATGACATTTCATATAAATTGCACCCATAAGCATCTGCATGTGAGGAATAAAATTGAAATTATTTTTAAATGTTTTCTTATATACTAAGTCACTATGATTTTTGAAAGCAGGTCTAGGTTGGGGAGTAACTGCAGTGACACATTTTCTTAAAACAAACATCAATATTGATGTAAATCAAAATAACTTAGAAATACTATTATGTATTTCTGATGGTAACCACTGGCAAGTTCATAACAATCTGTTTAACCTGGAAGGATATATATATAGATACTATAAAGAAATTATGTGCTAAATGAATTACAAATATTTCATTTAGTTGAATAATATTAAAATCTTGTTTATCTGAAATTGGCCTTCACTCTCTTCTAGAAGAGCTCTAGATCCAGAAACACACACATAAAAAAAATTTAAGGGGTAGAGGTAGGGGAAGACTCTTTAATAGCAGAAAACTACCTCCTAATTATGTAGCAATAGGATAGCTTGCTTTAAGCATGCTAGCCAGTGTCATTCAACAATTTGAGAGACCAGAGTATTTATTTTATATAAAACTGTGTAAGAACACCTGACTAAGCCATAAATAAAATACAGTGTTCCTATGGTGGTATCAAAGGGTTAGGTGAATCCTAAAGGATGTGTATACAATATGGATTCCAAACTACACGTAGAGAAAAACAAAAGGCAGAATTTTTGAAATGCAGACTGTTAAAAACTAACATATGTCTTCATTACTTGAAAAGGTTGAGTACAAATAGTCATGCCTTACTACCATACTAGTTTACCAACATTGTCTGAGATCAGAATACTAAATAAGCAGAGGTTCAACAATTTTTGCAGTCTAAAAGTTAAACAGAACTCTAAATTGGTGCACCCAGAGCTATAATGATAGCTAAAATGCATGGAGAAATTTCTACATGCCAGGTACAGTATTAAGTAGAAAACTTTTAGAGGAAGTTCTAGATAGGATTCTGTTTTCATTGATTAGAAAACTGAAGTAACTTGGCAAAACGTAGAACAGTTAGTAACAACTCCTGGCCTTAAGTGTGATGATAGGTAACACTTGAATAATGATATGCTTTTTAACGCATATTTAGAATAATAAGACAACAATGCCCCTATTTCTAATCCAATGTTAAGAAAGAAGACGTTAGTTAGCACAGGCAGTTGATAGCACTTGAGCAAATTTTTTGAGAACTCTGGAAATTCAAAATGAGATGACATTAATACTATGTATAATATATTTTAATCAGCTGGTTACATTAATTATTTATCATTGCCAATTTTTGCCAAATTTCACTTGATAGGTTTTAACAAATTGGCTGAATTTTTTTTTTAATTTTTTTTAACGTTTATTTATTTTTGAGACAGAGACAGAGCATGAACGGGGGAGGGTCAGAGAGAGAGGGAGACACAGAATGGGAAGCAGGCTCCAGGCTCTGGGCCATCATCAGCCCAGAGCCCGACGCGGGGCTCGAACTCACGGACCGTGAGATCGTGACCTGAGCCGAAGTCGGACGCTTAACCGACTGAGCCACCCAGGCGCCCCATGGCTGAATTTTTAAAAATAGGTATACATCAAGTTATTACATTTAAAATGTGATAAAAACATTTTAAACTGCTTGACAATTTCATTGATGTAACATTTCAAAAATGTTAAGAATTTACCTGGGACTTACAAAAAGCAAGTCAATCAATACCTGGATGGAGAAAATTTGTTTTTGTTTACAGTTCCTCCCTCTCATACATAAAATGAAATATTATTTATTAATAGCTACAGGTCAAAGAGAAAGAAATACACCTATTGCTGAAGGATTTTAGGTCCTTTCCTGAGGAAGAAGATTTAGTGCTTCTGAATTATTTTTTAATTCACATAATCATTCATTAATTACAGATCCATATGCAGTTTTAAGAAATTAAAGATACAGTGTTCCTATGTACATTTTGCTCACTTTCCTCATTTGGTAGCATTGTGAAAAAGCTTAGTGTAATATCAGAACCAGGATGTTGACATTCATACAAGACACCAATCTTCCTCAGGTTTCCCCAGGTGAACTGTACTCCTCTGTAGTGTGTATGTATCAAGTTCTGTACAATTTTATCATCGGCGTAAGTTCATGTATCTATCATTACAGTTAAAATACTGAAGAGTACCCAACCACCAGAAGAATCCCTTGTGTTGCCATTTTATAACCGTTCCTATCTCCTTCCTGCCACCCCCATCACCAATCCCTAACATTCACTAAACTATATGCCATTTTTAAAACTTTGTCATTTCAAACATGTTATATAAATGGAATTACAACTGTAACTTTGAGACTGGCCTTATTTTTCACTCAGCAAAATTCCTTGGAGAATCATTCAGTTTGTTGCATGTATATATTAATTTTTTAATTGCTCATTAGTATACCATAGTTTGACCATTCACCCAGTGAAAGACATCTGGGCCATTTCCAGGTTTTGGTTATTACTAATAAAGCTGTTATGAACAATTATGCACAGGTTTTTTATGTAAACATAAATATTAATTTCTGTGGAATAAATGCCCAGGAATGCACATGCTAAGTCACGTGGTTGTTGCATGTTTAGTTTTTAAGAAACTATCAAACTCTTTTCTGGAGTGGATGTACCATTTTACATTTCTCCTAATAATATATGAGTGACCCAATTTCTCCATATCCTCACTAGCATTTGGTGTTGTGTTATTTCATTCTAGCCCTTTTGATAGGTGTGCAGTGATACCGCTCGCTCTGTGGTTTGCATTTCCTTCATGGCTAATGTCAAACGTCTCTTCATGTGGTTGTCATCTCTTTATTTGTTTCAGCGTGGTGTTTGTTCGTATCTTTTGTCCATGTTCTAATTTGGTTATTCATACTTTTTATAATGAAACTGAGATTTCTTTATAAAGTAACACACTAGTCTTTCATCAGACATATGGTTTGCAAATATTTTCTATCCTTCTGAAACATGTCTTTAATCCTCTTCACATATAAGCTTTCCAGAGCAGTTTTTAATTTTGACAAGATATAACATTAATTTTCCCTTTAATGGATTGTGCTTTTATAGCATGTCTAAGCACGTTTCTCTAGTCCAAGATTTTGGAGACATAATTTATAAAACCCAGGAGGAAAAATACAGTCTTATGTATGTGCCTGTATTTCTGAACTTTCCATTGTTCCTTCTTCCATCCTTATGCACTAAGCTTCCTCTTTCTTATCATTTCCGTTCCGTAAAATAACTTCCTTTAGCCACTCTTTAAGGAAAGAGCTTCTATTGATAAACTTTTCGTTTTCTTTTCTCTAAAATGTTTTTGTTTCCCCTTTATTCATGAAGTACAGATTTGAGAAATATAAAATTTGGGCTTGACAGTTCTTTCCTTAAAAAATATTGTGCCACTTCCTTCTGGCGTACATGATTTCAGATGAGAGATCTGCTGCCCTTTCATTTAATGTCCTGTAGGTATCATGTCTTTTCTCCCAGCTTCCTTATAAGGCTTTTAATTTATCTTCAGTTTTTATAATTTAATTCTGATATTCTTGGCAGGCACTTCCCTGGGTCTACCTCTTTGGGGTTCCCTCAGCTTCTCATACCTATAGGTCTAGGTCTTTCACCAAGTTTGAAGCGTTTTAGCCATTATTTATTTAAAAAACTCTTCTTTTTTTAATGTTTACTTATTTTTGATAGAGAGAGAGACAGAGCATGAGCGGGGAGGGGCAGAGAGAGAGGGAGACACAGAATCTGAAGCAGGCTCCAGGCTGTGAGTTGTCAGCACAGAGCCTGACACGGGGCTCGAACTCACAGACCATGAGACCATGACCTGAGCCGAAGTTGTACGCTCAACTGACTGAGCCATACAGGTGCCCCCCAAAACTCTTCTAGCTCCACTTTTTCTCCTTTCCTTCTGGGACTCTTACATATGAATGTTGGGTCATTTGCCATCATGCTATAGGACCTTGCCTCTGTTTGTTTTCTCAAGTCTATTTTCTTTCTGTTTTTAGATGTGATAAATTCTATTATTCTGTCTTCAAATTCACTAACTTACCCTCTGTTATCTACACTGTACTACTGAAATCCCAGTGAATTTTCAATTTCCTATCCTAATTTTCGTACAGGTTCCATTTCAGTCTTTTTTATAATTTCAACTTCTTTGATAATATTTTCTATTTTTTTGTTGCAAGATAATTTGTAATTGCCTGGTGAAACATTTTCATAATGTTACTTTACAATTCTTGTCAAATAATGCCAACATCTCATTCATTTGGTACTGGACACAGTTATTGTTCATTCAAGTTGTGATATTCTTTGCTCTTGGTATGAGTAAGTATTTGTTGCACCTTGGCCATTTGTCTATCATCTAGAAGACTCTGAATCTTATTTAGATATTTTATTTTAGCAGGCAGTCACTGTTTAGTTTAGATGTGTATCTTGGCTTAATTTTATAGTCTGTGACTCTAAGGGCAGTTTAATTTTAAAGACTTTTGTGATATTATTTTGGTTTGTTCTTTTTATTTGGTTTTGGGGCTCACACTGGTCCCTGTTGGTGGTGTCTGAGGGCTTCTGAGTGTCTCCCTATGGAAGAGACATATGGGGGATCCCCCTAACCTGAAGCTGACTGTTCTAACATCTTTGCTTGTGAAGACAAAGAGGTTTCTCATACCATATCACTTGCTGTGATTGAATCTCTTTTTATGGTGCCATCTACCCACCATGATGTTTCTGGGTCAGGGAGGAAAGTATCATCCCATGGAGAGAGGCATTCCAGATCAGACCATTTGCTATAGCTGGGTCTCTCTTGCTAGTTCTGCCCACCAGCTTCAATATTTTTTTGGTGGAAAAGGTAAGTCTTGGGCCTGGCAGGGAAGGGAAATGTCTCCCCTGTTTTACCTGGCAGAAGCCCTTATTGATTCTCCTTGCTGGTGGCACTGGGCTCCCTTGGTGTCATCAGAAATACTCCCCTTGGATCTGGGGACAAATGAGCCTACCCAGATTGTCTTCACTTGCTATATTGAGGGAAGGGGTCTAGAAATAGCAGGCTTCCTCTGTTGGGTGGGAGGATGCAAGATGCTCTGCTGCTCTGTCATTCCTCTGGTCCTGGGGTCTCAAACCAACTCAGCTTCTTACCATCTTTCAGAGCTATCCTTTGGTCATCTCTTGTGCCTTATAGTTGTGCTTAAGAGGAAAGAACAGGGAAGAATGGGACTGCACAATTTGTCCCGACTGGAGTCTCAACACAACTATATTTTGAAAAATTCATCCACAGTGTGATATAAACAAAGGCTGGACATAGCTCTAAATGCTAGTAACTGTTTTCTTAGAGAGGAATGAGGACTAGCCAGTTAGCAGAATACTTCCAATTAATTTGCTCTCTCCCCAATCGAAGGCTGTCTCAGAGCCCAACTTCCCCAGAGGAGCAGAGCATCAAGAACATCACTCATAGCATTTTCTCTCTACTTCCACCCCCTTTTAGAACACATGGACCATTCTAAAACCTCTGAAAAATGGAAATCTAGGCGGTGGAAATTATTTTTAAACCATTTTTTGCTTTCCTTAATATGACATCATTGACTCAATATATGGATCAAAATACAAGTCAGTATAATAAATGTTCATACAGATTGATTTATTATTTAGCCCCTTATCATAGTTTTTAACCTTATCCCCCCCCCCCCCCCAGAGACACACATTTCCTATTGTTTGTGACTGAACTTCTGCTCAAACAGGGGATAACGCAATGGATCCAATATTACATCTGATGAACGGTCAACCTTTATTTTGACTGAGGCTAATGTGTAGAATTTGCAGTAAGCTACTTCCAAGTTGTACATGTATATGTTCTTGAAATAGTGAGGGATACTTCCTTACCCTCCATCGACTATGCAAGCAAGTAAGTAAATGTGATCAGGTGAATACACATGTCTGTGGACTTTTGGGTCACTGATTCATAAATCAGAGTCAGTGTCTAGTTGGAGGATGATGACAATACCAGAGAAAATGGTTTTCTGGGGTCCAGGAAGAAAAGTTCTATATGCATAAGGTCTCTAATTAATTGTACAGAAAGCCAGCTATGTTATTGTGTCCTAGTATGTGATTGTATACACTTCCTTTTAGAGTCCAAGGGGGAAAAAAAAGATTTCTAAGGCTTTTTCAGAACAAAACAAGTGTCAGGGACAGATCCAACAGGGCTGAGCATCTATTTATCTCTATGCCTCATATCATCAACATTAAGTCTGTACCTGTGTCTTAGTCAGCTCTGCCCACCATAACAAAATATCACGGACTGGGTGGCTTAAACAACAGGCATTTATTTTCTCAGTTTTGGAGGTCAGAAATCTGAAATCAGGGTGCCAGCATGATTGGTTTCTGGTGAGAACTCCTTTCCTGTCTTACAGACAGCACCTCCTCACTGCATCTTGAGAGAGAGAGACAGAGACAGAGAGCGAGCAAGCTATGTCTCTGTTTTCTATTCTTATGAGTATTAATCCCATCATGAAGAACTCACCCTCACAACTTTACCCAAACCTGATTATCTCCCAAAGGCCTCATTTCCAAATATCATCATATTGGAGGTTAATGTTTCAATATATGAGTTTTAGATGCATACATTTCAATCCTGAGTAATCCGTAAATCCGTAGGTGTCTCTATGGGACATTATAGCAACCATCGTGCCTACCAACTATCCTGAGTCATCAAAACTAGGTGAATCAGTACTACCAGTCCCATATTTAAGGAGTTAGTAAATTATATATATATATATATATATATGTCTAATAATACATTATAGGAAAACCATATACACTAACAAAAGTGTACATATAATATTTTCAACATAAAAAGTAACTTATATTGTTCAATAAATTTAAAGGATATGTTTTATTAATGTTAGTATATAATAAAGAATTTTTTCTCTCCCTTTCTACTAGTTCATTTCTCTTTGCCTGTAAGCATGCTCCAACATCTCCCTTCCAAATCAAATCCTCTCTCAACTATGCTGTCACTTTTAACTGCCAATTTCTCCATTACTAACACTTCTATCTGCAGGGATGGTCCTCTTTCCATCTTCCTCCCACATACTCCTGTAACAGGACCACCTGATTCCAAAGTTGTAAACTCATCTTTTCAGATTTTCATGTATGTGTCATTGATCTTTTCTATGTATATTTGCTGACAGATGGGAGCAAATCTAGGTTTAATCTGCCAAAGCCCTAGAAATATAAGCAGAGAACTGATGCAATTTCCTTCCTTCTTGCCCTCTAATAACCTACAGATACTCAGTTACACATCTCTAGCCCAATTCTTATTATGAATAAACATGGTCAGGTTGCTCCTAACATGTTTTGGACCTGGGTTGCTTATATCCATGGGAACACAAATGTTTCTAAATGGGTAGATGGATACAGAGAAGACATTCGTGCAGGCATTGGATCAGAGTTGATGAATTCTGGAGTTGCAGGAACATGATTTAGAATGAATGGCCCCAGGTTCTAGGTGGAAACATATCCTTAGACTAAGAGACTAAGAGAAGGGGTACAGTCAGAGAGGGGGGAAGCATGGGGACAAGTCCAGGGGCCCTACTTATCTGAGTTAGTGGTAGGACTGGCCATGGTTGACACTTTGTTATTCTACCTTCTCAAATTAATCCATTAAATGTCTCTGTACAGAATATTAACTTTGTTCTTTTTTTAATGTTTATTTATTTACTTTTGAGAGAGAGAGAGAGAGAGAGAGAGAGAGAGCACAAGCAGGGGAGGGACAGAGAGAGAGAGACAGACAGACAGACAGACAGAATCTGAAGCAAGCTCTAGGCTCTAAGCTGTCAGTGCAGAGCCTGACCCTGGGCTCGAACTCACAAACCATGAGATCATGACCTGAGCCAAAGTCGGACACTTAACCAACTGAGACACCCAGGTGCCTCTTAACTTTTTTCTTTGATATCACTATCCTGCTTGTAATTTAGGGGTCATTTGTATTTTTAATCTCTCTTCACTGTACTTTTCATCTCCTTTCAGCAATAGCATCCTCATTCCCTGCATGAAGTAGCAAAGAGTTTGATGTAGAAACTAAAGTGCTTCATACAATACTGGACAATGAAGTGTGAAGTAAGACCTGTGATACATAATAATACATAGATATCAAGGACAATAAGAATAGGCCATATCTATTAAATAAAGTGAATTAATAATTAATAATCTTCCAAAATAGAAAAGAATAGGCCCAGATAGATTCACTGGTAAAATCCACCAACTATTTAAGGAAGAAGTTATAATCATTCTCTACATTCTCTCTTAGAATATAGAAGCAGAGGGAATACTTCCTAACTCATCATATGAATTTAATAAGTCTAAGGCCAACATCACCCTAATACCAAAGCCAGACCACATGTCTCTCATGAAAATAGAAGCAAAAATCCTCAACAAAATATTACCAAATTGAATTCAACAAATATAAAAAGAATTATACACTACAGGTAAGTGGGATTTATCCCAGGCAACCAAGGCTGGTTCAACATGTGAAAATTAATTAATGTAATCTATCATTTCAACAGACCAAAGAAGAAAAAAATTGATCATTATCAATAGACGCATAAAAAAAACATTAACAAAATCTAACACCAATTCATGATTTAAAAAACAAAAACAAAAACAAAAACCCTCTCAGTCAACTAGGAAAAGAGAAAAGCTTTGTTGAATTAATATAGATTATCTACAAATAACCTAAAGCTAACACCATACTTAATGATGAGAAACTTACGGGGCGCCTGGGTGGCGCAGTCGGTTAAGCGTCCGACTTCAGCCAGGTCACGATCTCGCAGTACGTGAGTTCAAGCCCCGCGTCAGGCTCTGGGCTGATGGCTCAGAGCCTGGAGCCTGTTTCTGATTCTGTGTCTCCCTCTCTCTCTGCCCCTCCCCCGGTCATGCTCTGTCTCTCTCTGTCCCAAAAATAAATAAATAAATGTTGAAAAAAAAATTAAAAAAAAATGATGAGAAACTTAAAGCTTTATCACTGAAGTTCAGATACAAGATAAGGTTGTCCCTTCTCACCATTCCTTTTTAACATCACAGTGGAAGTTCTAGTTAATGCAGTAAGACAAGAAAATAAAATGAAAACGATACAGACTGGAAAGACCTAAAGCTGTCTTTATTTACAGATGACAAAATCATCTATAAAGAAAATACCAACAAACTGATGAAAAAAAAAAAACACCTCCTCTAAGTAATAAGCAATTCTAGAAAGGTTGCAGGACACAAGGCTAATATATAAATATCAGCAATAAACACATGGAATTTCAAGTTAAAAATACATTACCATTTATATTAACATCCCCAAAATTAAATTATCAGGTATCAATCTAATAAAATATATACAAAATCTATATGAAGAAAATGACAAAACTGATGAATGAAATCAAAGAAGAACTAAATAAATTAAGAGACATTGCATATTCATAGACAGGAATACTCAATATTGCCAAGATGTCAGTTCTTCTCAAGTTTATTTAATGCAATCCAAAACAATATCCAGCAAGTTTGTTTGCTTGTTTGTTTGTTTGATAAATACTGGCAAGCTGATTCTAAAGTTTATATGGAGAAACAAAAGACCCAGAATAGGTAACACAATGTTGAAGGAGAAGAACAAAGCTGGAGGATTGACTCTATCTGACTTCAGTCTTATTATCAAGCTACAGTAATCTAGACAGCATGCCACTGGCAAAAGAATAGACACACATTAATGGAAGAAAATAGAGGGCATAGAAATATAACCACATAAGTATAGTTAACTGGTCTTTGACAAAGGACCAAAGGCAGTACACTGGAGTGACAAATCATGTTAGAACATCCACATGTCAAAAAACAAAAAACAACAACAACAACAAAAATGAACCTAGACAGACACCTCACACCTTTCACAAAAATTAATTCAAAATCATTCAGAGACCTAAATGTAAAACACAAAATTATAAAATTCCTAGTGATGTTGGATATGTCAATGCCTTCTGAGAAACAGTATCAAATGCATGATCTGTGAAAGAAATAACTGGTAAGTGACTTCATTAAAATTAAAAATCTCTGCTCTATTAAAGAGAATGCCAAGAGAATTAGAAGGCAAGACAGACTAGGAGAAAATGTTTGCAAAATACACTTTTGATAAATTATTATTTTCTAAAATATATAAACTCTTAAAGCTCAAAAATAAGAAAACAAAGAACCCAATGTAAACATGGGCCAAAGACCTTAACAGACACCTGACCAAAGAAGATATACAGACGCCAGATATGCATATGAAAAGATGCTCTCCATCATATATATGCCATCAGAGAAATGCCAATCAGATAACAGGATACCAGACACATCTATTGAAATAGCCAAAATCTGGAACGCTGACAACCCCAAATGCTGACGAGATTGTGGAGCAACAGGGACTCTCATACATTGCTGGTGGGAATGCAAAATGTACAGCCGCTTTGGAAGACCGCTTGGTGGTCTCTTATAAAACTAAACATAGTCTTACCATATCATTCAGCAATCACACTCCTTGGTATTTTACCCAAGAGCTGAGAACTTATGTCCACACAACACCCTGCACACAGATTATTTATCACAGCTCTATTCCTAATTGCCAAAACTTGGAAGCAACTAAGATATCCTTCAGTAGATGAATGGCTAAATAACTGTGGTACATTCAGAACACAAAATATTATTCAGCACTTAAAAAATTAGTTATCAATCCATAAAAAAAGACATAGAGGAACCTTAAATTCATATTGCTAGCTGAAACAAGCCAATCTGAAAAAGGTACCTACTATAGGACTCCAATTATATGGCATTCTGGAAAAGCCAAAACTATGGAGACAGTAAAAATACCAGTGGTTTCCAGGAGTTTGGGGTGGTGGTAAAGGATAAATCAGCAGAATACAGAGAATATTTAGGGCAATAAAAATATTGTGTATGATACCATAATAATGGATGAATCTTATTACACATTAGCCCCAACCCATGGAATGTACAATGCCAAGAGTGATTGTAATGTAAACTGTGGTCTTTGGGTGATTATAAGGTGTCAGTTTAGGTTCATCAGTTATAACAAATGTATCACTCTGGTGAAGAATGTTGACAATGGAGGAAGCTATTCATAGGTGAGGGTATGGGATATATGACAAATCTCTGTATCCTCACTTTTGCTTTTAAACTCACTTTAAAAAAATAAAGTCTTAAAAATATTAAGTCTTAAAAATATTAAGTCTTAAAAAATAGATGTCAAAGAATCCTAGAGATTACACCCTCTCACCTCTTTGAGAGAATGAGGTTGCTGTCTCCACTTTTGCAGCATTCTTTTCTTAACTCCCCTCAAAAAATGGACCTCTAGAAGAAGAAAATTCCAGAAGTTCTCACTGATGAGTGGGAAGCTGTTATTTTGTAGAAGATCCTGGTTCCTACCCCTCAAATCACAGACACCAAATAATTTTGTATTTTTACCTTCTGTTTTATCACAAAAACATCTCTTTTTTTAATGTTTTTATTTATTTTTGAGACAGAGAGAGACAGAGCATGAGCGGGGAAGGGGCAGAGAGAGAGGGAGACACAGAATCTGAAGCAGGCTCCAGGCTCTGAGCTGTCAGCACAGAGCCCGACGCTGGGCTCAAAATCACAGACTGTGAGATCGTGACCTGAGCTGAAGTCGGACGCTTAACCGACTGAGCCACCCAGGCGCCCCCACAAAAACATCTTTAAAGCAGAAAATTAAAGCAGAAAATTGTATTCATAAAATTGTTGGAAAGGAAAAAAGTAGTCATTAGCCATGACTATTTTCTGTTTTGTTCCTAATGTAATATTATAGCTCATCCTACCAATATTTTTAAAATCAATGCTGCATCAGTATTCAAATAAATAATATGTTTTAAATTATCTAAGAAGCATGTAACTCAGATACCTAGAAAAATAAATGTTTTAAGAGAGGTTTGCATGGTGTAGTCAACTCAACAAAGGGAAAGGTAAGTTCACTGCTACCCCTGGCTACCTGAATTTCATGTGGAAGTTTCTCATCACTGATGTGATAGGAAGAAATGATTTGTGGTTCATAGGTTAGCTTACACATCTATCAATTTCCAATGCCATATGTTAATATGTCAATTCTCAATACTAATCTTACTTTTAAAGAGCACACTTCCATCCACCCAGGTGGAGAAACAGCTGAAAACTTAACTTGAGCCTGAGGTTGGCACAGTAATAGAAGAAAGTGAAAAACTGAAACTAATAGCCTCATTTTTACCCCCTCTCATGTAAGGAACACTACCTTCTCAAATAAATGAGACAGGAAAGTGAGAAATCATGACTTGTTGCTTAATGCTTCTCAGGGGTGTTATTCTAAATTCTGCAGACCTGTCTCTGCAGAAGGAATGCAGAGACTCTTTTGTTTTCAATCAAATCCTTTGTAGCAATTCTAATGAAGTCCCACTGAGTCCTTAGTCCAAGCCATGATTCTAAAATTGGATCTGAAAGTAACTCTAAAATATTTTCTTTATGTTACTTTTTCCTTTGCAGAAAAAAACAATGTTGGGGCTCCTAGTACAACAGATGGTTGCTTGAAGATATTGATATGAATAAACCAATTTGTTTTATTATAGACACTGAAATTAAGGTGTGTTTTTCCTATATTCTAAAGAGTATTCTGTACTATAAATATATAAAGTATATCCTATAAGGAGTATTAATCAATGGGCTTCATCTTACTAAAAAAATTATTTTATACAGAAATCCTATTTGTATTTTTAACTATAAAGTGATTAAAATTATGGGAAATAAAAGGAAACTGTAAGTTGTATATCATAGGAGGCTACAAATAAGGGTCAAGTTGGTGAGACTAAATGCTAATGTTTGTTCTTGCCTGAGCTCTACGTGAGCTCATATCTTGAGTACTGAAAACGGGTTGTGACTAAAAACAGACTCCTAAAAAATTGTGAGACATTTGGAATCTTCAAAAGCATAATACACAGAAGGAGAAAAAGCAGTTTTCCAGCTGTTCCAGAAAGCTCTGTCCAGCTCTGGCTCCCTGAGGGCACCAGCGCTCCAGCAGTGAGGCCAGTAAAAGTGGCAGCAATGACATTGTTGGTGACATAACAGATGAAGTACTTTCCCAGAAGAAACCCTACCAGAGCCTAGAAAATCAGGTAGCTGCAGACTAGTCCATGAACACACACAAGACATCATCCCCCTGCCTGGCATTCCAGCAATTCTTAATGGGACTTGTATGGTGTTGGAGTCTATATCAGCTTGTAAGACAAGAACCAGAAAAACAAGATTTACAGATTTCCTCATGAGACAGAGGAGGTACCTCCTGCTCTTCCTAACCTAAAAGATTCTTATGAGGATAAAATGAGGTATTACATATGAAAGTGATTTACAATAGAAAACCTCAACAACTACTATATTATACACAGAAACTATGCAGCAAATAGGAAGAAAGAAAGGAAGAAAAGGAGGGAGGAGGCAAGAAAGAAAGAAGTAAAATGAAGATGCTTATTCATATGGTTGTTACTACACATTGAAGAATTTAGTCAAATTCCCAATGAAGTTTTCCTAGTGATGCTCATCTACTTTGGCCATTCTTTTTCCAACCTTTTCCTTTTTGATATTGTATTCTTCAATTAGCATCTTAACTGTAACAGTCCTCAACCTTAATCATCTAGACAACAAAATTTATTATATCTGGGCAAGTAGCATCTATCTCTCTCTGATTGCTTTTTAGAACTCTGAGAATTGGAAATGACTAGTAAAGAGGTATAATCAATTCTCAGTCCCTTACCCACACGATCATTGGATGAAGGCTATGGGATATAAAGTAAAAAGACTACTAAAATTGGAATGAGAAAAATCAATTTTCATATCGCAGCACCAACACTTAACAAGTATGTAACTTTGGCCACCAAACTTAATGTATCTGAGCCATTTCTTATCTGACAATAAGGAACATGTACTGGGCTGAAATTCTTTGCAAGTTAAACAAGATGATATATAAAAAGAATGCTTGCACATAATAGATTGTATATGTTAGGCACATTTGAATTTAATAAATTTTAAACGAATGTTCTTTAACTAGTATGCAAGCTAAATATGCCCCCCAAAACAAAGACAACAGTGTCAGAACACAGCACATTCCCAATTTGAAAATTTACCCTGCACTAATATATTTTAAAATTATGTGTCTGCAAACACAGTGAAAGCAGGGCCTGCCTCCATGTGATACATGAATATGTCTTGTTCATGAGTTGTTTTATGTGTATGAGTTTCGTGTCCTCAAATAAATTATGAGCTTATTGTGGGCACCAGGAATATCTTATGTTTTCATAGATTCTTTGATAAATGGCATAGTGCTGGAAGCAGATTTTCAATATGGTGAATTGATTTGTTGATGGATACAAAGCAACTGTCTAGGAACAGGAAAATTGGAGCCCTTCTATAATTAGAAAAACCCAGCAATTTGGAGCATCTGGATGGCTCAGTTGGTTGAGTGTCCAACTTTTGATTTAGGTTCAGGCCATGATCCCAGGGTTGTGAGCATGATCCTGTGCTGAGCTTGGAGTTAGCTTGAAATCCTCTCTCTCCCTCTGCCCCTCCCTGCCCCTGTTTGCATACAAGCACATGCACACACTCTTTCTCTCTCTCTCTCTGTCAAAAGAAGAAGAAGAAGAAGAAGAAGAAGAAGAAGAAGAAGAAGAAGAAGAAGAAGAAGTTTTGTATTTAATGTTTTTGATTAAATTGTCATCTGTCCTTTTTCTCCTTTAATATGAACATAGACCAAAATGTTAAACCAAGGTCACCATGTAATAAAATAATCACAAGTGACATAGGTCTTTTTAAATGGAGGGGGGAAAATCATATAGTTTCTTATCTATGTCAACAGAAAAAAAGTACAAGACAGCCACAAGATGTATATGTGGGTGTATATATAAAATTTTTAAATTTAATTCTAACTAGCATTATCTCTTTAAAGAATTAAACTCAGGATAGTTTGGCTGTTCCTGCTCTCCAGGATAAAGGGTCATTTCAAAGGTGATTTCTTTTAGGGTTAGGATTAGGGTTAGTGTTTAGGTTGGCATTGAGATCAGGCTGAAATCTGAACCTCCTCTGTCTATACTTCAAATGGTACTGTCTCCACTTCCCAGCTTACCACCTTCTGGCTCCTTGAGTGCTACATAGTTCTCTATGCAAAAGGAATGCAGTTTGTTCCTGTATGAAACATTCCCAAGTTTCTCTCTAAAATATTCCCTTGCTGATCAAAATAAATAAAGAATAAGTATCAAAATAAAGAAAATAAAAGGGGGAGATGTCTTTATTGATTTTAGAGCTCCTATTCAATTATTTCATTGGCACATGGGACAACTACTTTCCTTTAACTATTGTTTGTTAAATTTCTGGGCTCAAGAATAATCGGTCTAAGATATCATCCCGCTTCGGAGAGCTCTGCTTCCAGTCCTCACACTACCTAACCAGGTCTTTATTTACACTATTCCTCTGAGGAAGCTTTCTCCCCAGGAGAGCAGGACTGCTCTCTGAGCCCTAGAATCATTGTGTTCATCTGCATATCTTGATCCTCCCCAGACATTCCTTCAAACTTGATCTTTTTCTTTCCAACTTTCCAAATTTCATATTCTTTTCAAAATTTAAATGCAAATTATGATAGCAGCTATGTACTTGTCTCATCCCCAGGGAAACTACCACAGCCCAGCGCCTGCTGTAAATGACAATCCTAGAGAGAAAGTGTGTGTGATGCACCATAGCTCCTGACCCAGGGGTTGGCTTGTGACCTGCGACATGATCTGGTGTGCAAATGAGCAGGATAATCACAAGTTCCTTCTCTAAAATTTGAATTAAGAAATAGAAGAAAGTGGCTCACAGAAGTGGGATATTTAAGAATGTAAGTATCACAGAAGCAGGGGATTGAACAGGCAAAAAGTTGTGAAGAAAATATGAGTACAGACAAACTCAGATCTAAAGAAAAACAAACAAAAGGAACAAAAAACAAAAACAAAAAAAGAAAGAATAGTCTAGTGGAAATATATTTGGCATGGGGGCACTAAAAGGAACTGGCTATGTGAATGAGGGGCACTTGAGTCAGCAGTCAACAAGTGCTATTTAGACTCCTACCTCTGTGTGTTCTGGCTGTCCCAGGATTTGTGATTCACTGGAGGCATCGCACATGTATGTGATTAGGTACTGCTCACTGGCCTTCACTTCATTAAATTATCATTACCACCAGATTAAAGCATCTTGAGCTCTAAGGCCCTGTCTCTCTCTTATTCTCTCTTCCTCTCTCTCAAATACCTAGTACTAAACAGTATTTGACACTTAGTAAATGCTAACTGATGGACTCAAAACAACTCTGAGACCCTATAAATTAATCTCTATCCAGAAATACACAAGGTAATGGTTCCAATCTTGTTATAAAGACCTTATAAAGTGACAAGGAATGTGATTTAAC
Source organism: Prionailurus bengalensis (assembly GCF_016509475.1). Lineage (NCBI taxonomy): Eukaryota > Metazoa > Chordata > Mammalia > Carnivora > Felidae > Prionailurus > Prionailurus bengalensis. The sequence continues at coordinate 54,078,953 of NC_057350.1, forward strand.
TCCTAACATGTTCATTTCCTCCTTTTTGTCATTATTATTAAGGCTTGGCAAAAATAAAGCACAGCATAGTTGAAACCAAGTAACAGAAGAATTTAACCCATTGGTATTTGAGGATGATAAATGGCAGGAACTTGTCACAACTTGTTTATATGAAGAGAGGGGGAAAAAAAAAAACTATTCCTCAGATGTAAGAAACAGCAGAACAGAATAATACTCCTTATTTGATTATCTCTTCCTACCACTTACTCTTTCAAATGGAAGGATGCCAAATACAAATTCAAATTTTTTAATGAAAAAAACATAATACTTAATATAAAATGAATCATATCTGCCAGTTACAGGAAAATTTCAGAATAATTCCTTGGTAATATGAAATCTGTATGAAATAGGTAAAACAGAAGTATTAATCTTGAAATTTGAAGATAGTTATTAAGTTACCATTCAGCCTCTTCTTTTTTCAACTAAATAGCACTAGCTTCTTTAGTTTTCAGACACGTCATATTTTTTTATCCCTTTAATCACTGTGGTGGGTCTTTTCTGAACCAACCAATTTCTCTACATCCTTCTCAGGTAATTTTCATGACTTTACAATGGCTTGTGTTTAATGGCAGAGTGAGCCAAAAGAATCAAAGATTTATTTGGCTCCTATTGGCTTGTATTACAACAGTGACAGAATGTTCTGGCTTACAGACAAGGAGGAAACAATAAATTTAGCATGTCTGACCTTCAGGAAAGTTTTTGATGCTATTACGAATACCATTTTATTTAGCAAGCCACAAAGTTAATCATCTTCATTACATAATGAACCAGAGCTCATGGGGTCTCACCCTTTCACTTCTAATCTTTGTAATCCTGAGCCAAATAGAGTGGCGTCTCTTACCTATTTCTAAATCTTTGAGGACGGTCTGACTGATGTCCTTTTTGGTGCTCTCATAAAGTATAACCTCTTAGATCCTGGGTTTTTTGTGCTTATCACATGGATGAACCAGAACATGCTTCTGAATCTTCCTGCTACCTTATAAAGAATAACATCTTGACAAGTTTCACATAAAGTTTATCCAGAGGAATGCAGGAGAGCAAAGCAGAGTATAAAACAAATGGGAAAATTTCAAAACCACAAAGATAAGTTCTTAGTATCCCTCAACTTAGTATCCTGAAATCAACTCAATGAGTTGACATCTTAATTTGCTTATCATAAATGTTAGTCATTACCTTGATCTGTACCCAAAATAGTCCCTCTGGTATTTTCCACATTCCTAAGAAGCAACATAGATGAGGTATTCAATAGGGAGTTTAGTACACCAAGGTTACTGTTGATTTTGCATTTGTGAACGTTAGGCAAGATAGTCAATCTTCTAGACTTCATTTTTTCATTCAAATGACATATACTGAGTATCCAATGTACCACATAGCCTCCTAAGATCTCAACTTTACAAATAAAGAAGTTGACTTTGATGACTCCAAAGTGCTCCTACTGAGGCCAAAGAAATTATGCTTGGTTACACTTTGGCAATCTCATTTTCTTCTGAGTATTTCTTTCTCTGTTCCTATTCTAAGGTGCTTCACTTTGCAATAATCACAAATTCTCAACTGAACCTGGTACTTCTAAATGGTTAGCTAATTAAGTGGTCCTCTTCAATTTAAAAAGAGATTATATGTCCTATTGTATAAGCCATTCCAACTTGCATATGTAGTATTTTGAGAAGAGTAGAAAAGGTTGTATTCTCACACCCTCAGTATCTATTGATGAAAGGTCTTGCCTGAAAGCTTCCTGAGGGCAACAGTTAGGTCTCACACAGCTCCCTCAGCAGTTATCAGTGCCCATTGTACCTTGGCCTGACTCATTAATTAGTAGATGGACAGGATTTGAACTTGGGCTTCTGGGGCGCCTGGGTGGCGCAGTCGGTTAAGCGTCCGACTTCAGCCAGGTCACGATCTCGCGGTCTGGGAGTTCGAGCCCCGCGTCAGGCTCTGGGCTGATGGCTCGGAGCCTGGAGCCTGTTTCCAATTCTGTGTCTCCCTCTCTCTCTGCCCCTCCCCCGTTCATGCTCTGTCTCTCTCTGTCCCAAAAATAAATAAACGTTGAACTTGGGCTTCTGGGCCCAGAGCTCATGCCTGGACCACTGCCTGCAGGGGGGCCTGGGCCAGGTTTTCACCAGATGGTGCGGTCAACAAATGTATCACTTATAGTTATAGTGATATGCAGAAATAGGATTCCTGACTCAAAGGCCCCAATTGAAAACTCAAACCCAAACATGTCCATGTACATGTTTTGGGGGACAGAGTACAGGAACAGGAAGGTATGGAGACAAGGGGGGCAAGAAATATAGTATAGATCCACATTATTTGCAAATTCTGTATTTTTCAGTTGGCCTACTTGCTAAAATGTATTTGTAATGCCAAAATCGATACACCACTTGTGTACTCATTCCTGGACAGATGCAAAGGAATGACAAGTTTGAGCCACCTGACATACACATTCCCAGCTGAAGGCAACCTCAGCCTTTTTATCTCAGGTCTCACAGGTGAAGTGGTTGAGTATCTTTTAACAATGAGATTTGGTCTGGAGGCTAATTTGTGAAAGTACAATTAGAGGGAAGAGACAATGACTGCAATTATAAACCTCATTGTTATCTTTCACATCGAGCAATTGTTCAAAGACACAAAAAGTATTTTATGCTTTGTGTGCTAGAAAAACATGCAAATGTTATTAAATTTAGAATTTTTGCATATGTAGAATATAGACATATATTAACCACTTACATTTCAGAAAAATATAGAGCAGATACAGATTCTATAGCTTATGAGAATATAATGAAGAATAGATATAGAAACCAGTGATTGAATACTATTACTTTATAAGCCAACCAGAACTCTCACTCTCTCTAATATGTATGTATATATTTAATCAGTGGTATCATCATCACTAATATATGCTAGTATCATAGTAGATAATTTCAGCTGTTATTTTCAAAAAAGGTGCAATACAATTTAATTTATTCTAGCCAAGGAAATAAATGATACTTATTAGAGGTGTGAACTTGAATATAGGACTTCACCACTTTGAGCCTCCATAAAGGGAGAATGTATGTCTATGTGACGTTTTCAACAGAATGCTTAACACAAATTTAGGGCTCAACAAATTTTAGTTATATTTACTTGGAACGTGGCCTAATAGTGTGTGTGTGTGTGTGTGTGTGTGTGTGTGTGTGTGTTTATGTAATAGTTCATATATTCAAACTTGCATCACCTAATCCTGACTTATCAATCACAGGTTTATTTTGAAGACTTTCCTACCCATAAAATGGGTAGACTCACTTCATTAATTCAATACGTATCTCTGTGTAAAGATCATATTAAAAACTAAGGAAAGTTCTTGAACATCCAAAACATAGAATAATTGATCCACATTATTTGAAAATTCTGTATTTTTCAGTTAGCCTACTTGCTAAAATGTATTTGTAACCCGAAAGTCAATACACCACTTGTGTACTCATTTCTGGACAGATGCAAAGGAGTGAGAAGTTTGAGCCACTGGACATGCACATTCCCAGCTGAAGGCAACCTCTGTCTTTTTGTCTCAGGTCTCACAGTGTAATCACGTATCCTTTTGGAGGTCTATTTGGTGCCATGTTTTCCACATTTTGTGCTTTTTGTTGACGATTTGCCCTTTATAATGGCCCCCAATTGTACTACTGAAGTGCTTTCTAGTGTTCTTCTGTGCAAGATGGCTACATTATGCTTTATGGAAAAAGCACCTGTGTTGGATAAGTTTCGTTCAGGCATGAGTTATAGTGCTATTGGTTTTGAAATAAATCTTAATGAATCAACAATGTATATTACATTATGTGTCTTTAAACAGAAAAACACCTAAGACAAATGTATATATTGATCGGCTGATGAAAATGTGAACAAATGTTCCCAGGAACTTCTTAATCCTGCACTTCCCCTAGAGCGTCCCATAGTACAGTGTTGGGGGATAAAGTGGTTACTTTACAGAACGTAACTACTGTGAATAATGAGAACTGACTCTATTTGATTTTTACAGAGTTTATCTGTGGTGATAGACACGTAAGGCAATATAAGCAAGAGCAGCAGAAAGACTGATTGATACAGTTGCAAAATAATATCCATGAAGCCAATTATCCAAAGCTCAGTTTCTGAGCCTGTAAGACTGAAAATAAGAAAAGGCCTCTAAACAGCAGAGCTTTGCTGACTGCCTGCTTCTCCCAACCTATGGCCACTTACAACCCTGGGCTCTTTCTCCCACATAATCATGGTGAGTAGGATATGAGAACATGGCTACTGAAGTGAAGGGCAGCGGGTGGTGATTCGAGAGGCACAGAACAAGAACTGGCTAAATATCACGGTTGGCTCTGAGGAGGCTGGAAGTCGGCAAGAACTAAGCTGTGATGTCTAAGCCTGGGAAACTTGATGGTTAGGGATACAGTTAAACCAATTTATCATAAAGTCTTTGCAAAAACAGTTACTCACCTATTATAGTCAATATGTGCATCAAAAGGGAACAAGGTAAAAATCAGAATTGCAGTCATTAACATAATAAAACTAGTCTTCTCTTTTTTGAAATGTGTGCCTCCTCTAATCTGACAGTATTATCTATTCAATTTATCTATTCAATATTAATTCAGTTAATGAAACCAATTAATTCAATTAATCTATTCAATTAATTCAAGTAAGTACTTACTCTGTGTAAGCATTCGATGTTGGAGCTGTAAGATGAAACGAGATACAGCTGTTGCGGACTTGGAACCCACAGTCTAGTGCAAAAGACAATTACAGCACAATCTCATATGCTCATGGGAGCAGCTGAAAAGTAGGTGATTTTTTTCCCCAGTTACAGCAGGTCATAGAGTGGGAGTATGTCCTGATAGTAGAAACTGATGAATGGATCCTTAGGCCTGAGACTCAATTCATAATTTAATATGGTAGTAGAAGTTCTGGAACGTCAACCAAGGGATTCCCAAATTCTAAAGTGCATTCAGATCCTCCGGGGGTGGGGGGGGTGGGGGGGTAGGGTGGGGAATGTTGTTAAAATGCAGTTTCTGATGCCACAGCCCTGGGGCAGGGCTGGAGACCAGCTCCTGGGTTTCATGCAACAAGCTCCTGGGTGTTGTACCTGATGCTTATCTGCACACTACACCTGGGGTTACAAGGCCTCAGCGTACCAAAATTTGACTTGATGTTCTCGAAAAACCATTGGTTCTTGAGCCCAACCCCTGGATATTCAGACTCAACAGTCCCAGAGGGGGCCAACAGTGCCCAGTGATTCCAGTACAGATGGTGTTCAGGCAACACTTTTATATAGCACTGATTTAGGAGCGGGTAAATTGTTTTCATTAGCAGTTTCCTTCTAAGATTAGCACCTTTTCTAATTCCTGCCACCTGGACTGTATTTTTTTAAACACACCTTGTAATATTAGGAAGACTCAAAATAAGGCTGAAAAATGACACAGTGTGCTCAAAATTAAAATGGAATTCAGAAGACAGCCAAATGTACTTATTTGAAAACAAATATTCAGTCAGCATGTATTATGAATCAATGTCTTATGTATTGTACTAGGTGCTAGGGTTACAAAGATTGGGGAAAAAAGTGATGCCTGCTCTTGAAGTCCATTTCCGCTGAATAAATATGTACTGAATTCTGTGTGGGACATTGTTCTGGGCACAGGGGCATCTCACAGGCTACTAGGAATAGTCTCATTTGTTCAGAAACTATTATGTAAACAAGTGAAATTATCTCTGGGTCTCCTATGATTGGTTCCAAACTTGTATTCTGAAACTTTTACTTTTTTCAACTTTTTAAAAGTTTTATTTATTTATTTTGAGAGAGATAAAGAGAGCATGAACAGGGGAGGGGCACAGAAAGGGAAAAGGAGAATCCCAAGCAGGCTCCATGGTGACACCCACAAACCACGAGATCATGACCTGAGCCAAAATCAAGAGTGGAATGCTTAACTGACTGAGCCACCCAGGCACGCCCTGAAACTTTTAAATATGTGTGTCATACAGAACGTATTTTGCCCATTTTAACTATAATCACCTAGTTCACAAAGTGACAAAGCATTCAAGAAATCTTAATTTTTTTAAAAGACCTGAATTTATAAATTCCAAATGGTTGTTATAATGAATTGCTTATCAAAGATAACAAGTTGGTGACTCAAGCTTTATACTGTGTTGCAAGTCTTGTTTTTAACTATGTGGTCTGTTTTACTCTCGATATTTAAATTTCTACAATAGCTCTGATACTTTCTTATCTTCTATATTAATAGAAGAATCAAGAGTTTATTAGCAGAAGAATGTGAAATCCACAAAGGCATTCTACCCTTCCCCTGCCTGATTTTATTTCTAAATCATCTCTTTTAAATTAAAGCAAAAGACACAATATTTAAGATTGCTTTATCTTTAGTAATGCTGCAATGCCCAAACAATAAGTTTTTGTCAGATGCCCATGTCAAGTAATGGAAACGAAGCAAATTATTCCAATAAAAATCATTTTAGTTGCAAATAAAGAACCTGGTTTCTCCTAGGCAAAGTCTATGATCTGTAACACTGCTAGCTCAAGAAAGATGAAGACTGTTCTGTTTTCATTTATGTGTCAAACATGATCGGTTAACCTTAAAAATACCAAATAAATGCCACAGGAAAGAGCACAATTTAAAATTCTTGGAGAAAAAATAATTTCAGGTATACTTCTGTAAGTAAAAGAGAAAAAGGGAATGCGGTAGGTTTGGGGTGATAAGTCACTAGTGATGCTGTACCGATGAAAATGTGAAGGCACAGGAAGCGTAGGAGGCACGCTGCAGCCACATGGGGAGGAATAATTTACAAATGCTACTAGGGCAGCACATCACCCTTTGTTTTACCCTGATGTCTGCTCTGCAGGTCTGAAAATTCTCTCTGTTCCAGGAGTTCTGACCTCCAAAGAGTTTTCGAGATAGCACTAGAGAATAAAGTTTTCTCTTCAAAGCAAGGGTGGATATAGTGCAATTGCTGACTTTTATTCAAGCTGATAGATGAGCAGACTCGATGTTCCCTGGGGCATAGCACTTCTATGATAGGGTTGGAGGAGCGTGATGCTTACTTGTCCTCATCCTTCCCTATCTGAGTGGCAGCCAATAATTATTTCCATTTTAGTGCCAATTACTTAGGTAATATAGGACCTGCATACCCACTTCCTTTCTATCAAAAAGAATAAAGTTATATTTACATCAGTTACTTTTTAGTGGTCACAACAGGGAGGGGAGATAATCTTGTCCAAAAAGCGAACAAAATAGTGGCATTCTCAATGCATAAATAAAACCCTAATAAAATGAATGGAAAATCATGTTTTAGGGGCGCCTGGGTGGCTCAGTTGGTTGAGCGTCCAACTTCGGCTCAGGTCATGATCTTGCGGTCTGTGAGTTCAAGCCCCGTGTCGGGCTCTGTGCTGGCAGCTCAGGGCCTGGAGCCTGCTTCAGATTCTGTGTCTCCCTCTCTCTCTGCCCCTCCCCTGCTCATGCTCTGTCTCCCACTGTCTCAAAAATAAATAAAAATATTAATTTTTTTTTAAAAAATCATGTTTTAAATGATGGCCATAGTTACCATATAGATCTGCCAAATGATCTACTGAATTTTCAAAATTCTATTCCCTATTCTAGTCAGAATAATTCTGTGTACTTCACTACACTCACCAACCACCGCCCCCCCCCCCCCACAATTTGTAGTAGCAATCAATTAGTACCTCTGGTATTTTTACTATTGTGTTCAATGCATATTATGATTAATACTAGCTATTAAAATTCCCAAGCCTTATTAAACCTTGTGTCCTTTGTTTTTAATATAAAAAAATATGCATCATTACTTTCCCATGTTTAAAAAAGACGAAAAACTTACATTTTAACACTGAAATATGTTGCAAAGTAAAATTTGAAATACAGTAATATAATTATACTGCTGCCTTTTGTATCTGATCATACATGATAACACATAATTGAATGACTCCTGTACCAGAAGAATCACACCTATGGAAAAAAGACAAAGAGCCTAATTTATTCTGACTAATCAGGATTGATGTTAATTAAAAAAGAGTGCAAGATAATGACTTCTCATTACTACCTGATAGATGGAAATAGATTGTTCTTCTTCTAGGTAAAATAGCAATTAAGCAACTTTTTAAAAAAGATTTATTTTCAGAAGACTTTCTTCAAAAATTGGTGAAGTATTCATATAAAGGCCTTTTTTATGACATCAACCAAAAAAAATGGATTTCACCAAAGGCTGTTTATTCTTTGGTATTTGTCACTTGTTGGACACGCATGACATAAGGACAGTATTTGAACAGGTGGTAATCAGAACAAAACTGAGTTGCATTATTTTGTAGAATGTTTCACATTAAAGAACATAATCTAGTGAAGTGATCTGGAGCTCAAATTCAAATCCCAGTTCCTTCATCAACCAGCTCTGTGACCTGCACCAAGTGTTTTGACCTCTTTAGGGCTTAATTTTCTCATCTGCAAAATTTTTAAATAACAGGTCCTGCTTCTTAGAGCTGTTGTGAGTATTAAGTAAAATCATCTATGCACACAGCATGGCACAGGAAAAAAGCTAAATAAATGTTAGCTATTATATTAGTTTTTTATTGCTGTATAATAAGTCACCCCACACTTAGTGGTTTTAAACAATACCAATTTGTTATCTCACAGGTTCCATGTGGCAGTAGTCTGGACACAGGTGAGCTGGGTCCTCTGCCCAGAGTCCCCCCAGAGAAAGGGAAGGTATTAGCTGGGGCTGCAATATGGGGCTCAGGATCTTCTTCCAAGCTTACCTGTTGTTGGCAGAATTCATTTACATACAGTTGGGAGACTGAGGCCCTCAGCAATTAGAGGCTGCCCCTACTCCCTCCCACGTGACCCTTCCATGACATTGTGGTTTGTTTCTTCAAAGCCAACAGGAGCACACCTGCTGCTACTCCTCTCCCTGACTTCTCCCATCTCAACTGCTAAATCCTTTTAAAAAGAGCTCAACTCATTATGTCAAGTCCTCCCATGATAATCTTCTTTTGATTAACTTAAAGCCAGCCAATTAGGACCTTAATTACCCCTGCTAAATACTTTCCTCTTTGTCAGGTGCGGTAACTTAATCATGGAAGTGATATCCCATTATATTTACAGTTCTCACCCACATTCAAGGGAAGGTGATCCCTACCAGGGGCATGAATGTGAAGCCAATCTTAGAACTCTGCTTACCACAGCTATCTTGTTGTTGTTGTTGTTGTTATATTAAATGCTAACTAGAGTGCCTCTGCTTTAAAATGAGTCTGAGGCATATGATTCAGTTATACCTGAATTTTTCAAACACCTCCATTGTAAATATCATTTGCATGTATACATTTGAGACAATGATATTTGAATTTTTTAGAATTCTACACATCATCTCAGTGATTTGTCCAAGCTAACTTTTCCAGACATTTACATTAAGATGAAAAAAATAATAGCAGCAGTGCAAAGGAAGATAACCACAAAATTATAAAATACCCTCATACAGGCTCAGAAACAATGCTTACAATATAAAAAGGATTTAAACTATAGAAACATCAAAAAAGCTATAACTGAATAGTTATGGAAAAATTAAAGAAAGTAATGATTATTTACACTTCCAGATGATAGATTGCCAAAGGAAATTACTACCTACAAAATATATATGTATATACACACACAAAACTGCACAAATAATAACAACACTATTTGCAAAACCAAAAGAAAACAATTGAAAAAAAGTTTGTAATGGATAGTTTTGATTTTGAAAGAAAGAAAAGACCTTTTCACTATTACCAGGATTACCATAATCAAAATTAGGCAAATTAGTAAATAAAATAATTATTAATTTAGGAACTGAATTAAAGCATATTTGGGGAACTAAGTTTATAGTTTGTTTAACAAAATATAAACAAACAATTACTAAAGTAATGTTTTGAAAAAATATAATCTTTAAAAATGTTATCAAATAATTTAACAATGGAACCTCTATATGTGTATGGAAATTCATGTTTTTTATGGAAAAAAGAAATAGGCCAAGATAAAAACAGTATTTCAGAAACTCCTGGCCAGGGGCGGGGCGGGGGGGGGGGGGTGTGCGGTAAATCGCAGAATTAACTGTGAAAGAATCTATTGAGCTGGACAAGGAAAACAATAAAATTGCTGGAGTTAAATGAGTTAAGGTAAGAAATTTAGGGAGCTATATTCAGATCAAAGAGTTCTTGTAGAAAAATAGAGCAAACAAGAAGACAGTAGAGCTGCAAAATAATTTACATTTTTGCTTACACAAAATCAAGAGAAATCAGACCAAGAAGTCCAAATAACAGTGAACTGCACATGCACCTCTCCCAGTGAACTTGGTAACATGGTCTTCATCTCATGGCAATGATTTATAATGACGGAAATTTTCATACAAACAAACTAACCCTTAGTGATAGAACCTAATCAAAGCAGGCTCACCTGGGAGGAAAAATTTGAAGTCTTCAGGGGTTTTGTGAAGAAGATAAAGAATGAGATCATATAAATATGAGACCCAAATACGATTTATGTATAAAACAGCTCAATTAAGTTAATATACCTTTGAGATTCCAGATATTGAATATATTTATAGTTTCTGCCATTGATTTAGTCATGGTCAATACTAGTGAATCAAATAGGCTAATCACACACTGTTTCACTGGTTCTTTCCTTGGGCTTTGCTTCCTCAAGGAAATTTGTCCTGGGAAAGACAAGAGAATGTTCTATTCATTGCCATCGTAAACAGGCTTGGGACAGTCTTAACTGCTGTTTCCAATATCTGTCAGGGAGAGGTAGGGGTAAAATAGAAAACACTAGAAAAAAATTAGATAAGAAAAAAGATCCCTCTAAAAATTAAATATCCTCATTATTTTGAAAAATATATACCGGGGCGCCTGGGTGGCTCAGTCGGTTAAGCGTCCGACTTCAGCTCAGGTCACGATCTCGCGGTCCGCGAGTTCGAGCCCCGCGTCTGGCTCTGGGCTGATGGCTCAGAGCCTGGAGCCTGCTTCAGATTCTGTGTCTCCCTCTCTCTCTGCCCCTCCCCCGTTCATGCTGTGTCTCTCTCTGTCTCAAAAATAAATAAAACGTTAAAAAAATTTTTAAAAAGAAAAATATATACCAATGAAAATTACTAATGCAGGTCTATTGCTGTGCAGAATACTGCCCACCCCCCGCAAAGATAACCGTACCCTGATGCCTGGAACCTGTGACCATGTTACCTTACATGGCAAATCGAACTTTGGAGATGCGATTAAGGTTAACGAACTTCAGATGCGGAGATTATTCTGCATTACCTGAGTAGTTATCAAGCTAGTCACACAAGTCCTTGAAAACAGTATTGTTTTTTGATGTGGTCAGAGAAAGAGGTGTAATGAAGAAGTAAGAATCAGAGGGATATGACATTGTTGGCTTTGAACGCGAAGGAAGGGAGCCACCAGCCAAAGAGTGTGTATGGCTTATAGAAGATGGAAAAGGCAAGGGAACAAATTTTCTCCTAGAACCTCCAGCACTTCTAACTTGATTTTAGCCCAATAAGACCTGTATGGGACTTTTTTTTTTTTTGAGAGAGAGAAAGGGCACAAGTAAGCAAGGGGCAAAGAGAGAGAATCCCACAAGGGGTTGGGGGGGGTGGGTGGAGAGAGAGAGAAAGAAGCCAGGCTCACCTGGGCCTCATGTTTTTACCTGAAGTGGCGCTGGAGCTTACCCGAATTAGGAGACGAGCTCACCCAAAGCAGGGCTCGAACTCACCAACTGTGAGAACATGACCTGAGCCTAAGTCAGATACTTAATGACTGAGCCACCCAAGTTCCCAAGACCTGTGTGGGACTTCTAACCCACAAAACTGTAAGATAGTAAATCTGTGTTGTTTTAGGAACTAACTTTGTGGTAATTTGTTACAAGAACAATGAAAGACAACTATAATTACTAATGAAAATTTTGCAAATGTTACTCAGCTCAGGTGAAAAATAGTTCTCTCAGCAGAGAAGCAAAAGTTAAGTGTGAAAAAGAATCATGAAAGCAAGCCAATTATTGCTCCTATCTGTCCTCCTGCCCAACCAATGCCTATTACAACACCTCCATTAGGTTAGTTGCCTTCTCAGAACACCAGAAACTTATAGAGAAATAAGGTGTTACAGAAGGGAATGCCTGGGCCAAGGAATTCAATAAGTCTAGGCTTGAATTCGTACTCCACACATAGAAGATTTGTGAAAAGAAGAAACTATTTATAGAGCCTGAGTCTCAGTTTCTTTATCTCTATGATAAAGATAATTATGTCCAAAAGGTTGTCAAAATAATCAAATGAGTGAATAAATAATAGCCAATACATAGTATATCCTAAGTGAATTTTAGCTATTTACTATCATTGTCACTTTTTCTGGTGTCTTATATAAACCCTAGAAGTTGGATGCCTAGTCTAAAGCTCACATCAAGAAGTCACAGGATGGGAACAAATGTAAAGGCACCTAGTCTCTAATTACTATTTTTTTCACTACTGTCAGCAGCCTCCATTGGTCAAAAGATGACTTACTATATAAGAGTTCTCTAAATCACCATTTTAAATGTAAGGTACATATAACATTTGGACAAATTTTCATGCTCTTATCAAGGAAAGATTTTAATAGCATTCATAAAATCTGGGTTTCCAGAAATCTATGGACAATGATGTCTAAACTACTCTATTACTATTGTCAAAGTCATAAATCACCATTATCTATGGATCATCATGAATTCCATCTGAATGTAACCCTTAAATTGTGTATCTTACCTGAAATGTCACAAGATTGGGTTCTCTACAAGCACATCATAAATGGGGATTCTTGTGAAAGTGACTTATTGGAGATGTGCTCTCAGGAGGAGGCGAGGGAGGCAGGCACAAAATGGCAGGGGAAGAAGGCTAAACATAGATTTAGTCTGTCCTGGAAATAAGTTTCAGCCTTGTTCCACAGGGAGCTATAGAGCATGAATTATACCACAGACTTGAGCTCACCTTGGAGCACAGGGACCATTTGTGTACCCCTGTGTAGGGGTACATGTGACTTTTAAAAGTCAACAGATGCAGGAGCTAGAGGTGAGTGTACTGGGATGAGGGAATGGGAGCAGTCACAACAGCATCCACTATAAAAGATCATCCCAAGGGCACCTGGGTGGCTCAATCGGTTAAGCATCCAACTTTAGCTCAGGTCATGATCTCATGGTTTGTGAGTTCGAGCCCCACATTGCATTGAAAGCAGAGCCCACTTCAGATCCTATGTCCCCCTCTCTCCCTCCCGTGGGGGAAGCCGGGGGGGGGGGGAGAGGGGCAAAGAAAGAGGGAGACACAGAATCCAAAGCAGGCTCCAGGCTCTGAGCTGTCAGTACAGAGCCCAACATGGGGCTCGAACTCAGGAACCGTGAGATCAAGACCTGAGCAGAAGTCAGACGCTTAACTGAGCCACCCAAGCGCCCCCAAATAAAAACATTTAATAAATAAACATTTAATAAATAAATAAAAAAAAGAAACTTAAGACAGTCTCCTCAACCTTTATACTTAGAGGAATAAGATGAACTTGTCTTTCTCTAGGGACATAAATAATATTGTACCAAATACTCTTTTGCTTTCTGTTGGCTCAAAGAGTGAAATTTTCTACACAAATTTTCATAAATGTTATTTAACCTCATTTACAGAGAATTACATAAATGTAATTGAAATTGGTGATCTTCACTTTATTTTTAAACTTCTTGTTTTTTTAAATAGAAGAGCACTGATAAACGTAGACTTAGAAATAAATCAATTATAAAATAAATAATAATTGGCTCATTATCACTGATCTTTGACAGTAATTGCATTTTGTTTATGAATTCATAAGTCACTATTATTGATTTGCTGATATACAGATTAATGCAAATCTCAACATGCTGGATAATCTGTTTCCAGATAGGAACATGTGGCAAATAAGCACTACATTTTCTACTACACAACTAGATTCTAAAATCAACCTGTGAAGCAACAGAGGGAGTTGTTTAATAACATCCAGAGTGCAAGACCTGTCCTGGGAGTCTCCCTAATGAATCATCTCATCCCATATTCTTTGTCAAAACCTTAAATGAATTAAGTGTTTGGCTCACTCATAAGTGGGATGCACCAAAAGTAATTGAATGTGGTAATCGAAAATTTGTTAAACCTGTCACTGCACATCATTATCACCTTCAAATCCAACACAGCACAATTAGCTTACAATAGTTATAGTTGAATCAAGTCCACATTAAGGTTGAGTGAGTAATGCACACTCTTCAGTAAATTAAATTAGACTCCAAGTAGATGAACAGAATAAAGGCTGAACGTGTGAGTGGTATAAATAAGGTAAAATACAGGATTTATGGAGTGCTAAACCTGTTTCCTAAAGCAATGTGGGCTAAATAGCCTTCATTACTGCCTTTTAACTAGCTGACATGCCATACATCAGGCCAGAGCCTAAAAATAAAAATCTACTTAACTCTGGCGCCTAGCTTGTGATTGATATGCAAAAGAAAACAATGAAATATGTAATCATTAATATAAAATAAACATCATGTTCTTCCCATTGCCACATAAGAGTACTGAAAATTACAAAAGAAGAAAACTAACAAACCCTATACTACCTTAAATTATAGAGAAGGTTTTGGCGGAAGAATACTCCATCATGCTCTCTCAGCTGATATGTATTTTTAGTTAAAAATTATGGTTATACTCAAGGAAAAAAATTTACTACAGGATTTATACAATGGTGGAAATTATTTGAAATAATTGGTAAGGATATATTCACTTGCAAGGCAATTAAAAATTGTATTAGTCTATGTTGGTACGTATACATACACACAAAGGTTTTAGGTGAAGATATGTGCTGGGGGGAGATAATTTATAATTTCCATAAATCTGATTAAATGCAACATAATAGGTATTTGTGTTTGGGATGCTCATAAATAAACACAAGACAATTGTGTAAATGTCACCTATAGCTCAGTTACAATACTCTATGAGGTCTGAAAATTTAATATCTTTGATCCAGAAGTTATCTCAATTTCATATTATAGACGTGGAATGTACAAACTTAGACTGTTTGGGACTAGAAATTTAAGTAATTTGAAACTAAAAGTAAACCTTGTAAGTAGACTAGAATGCCCGTATTTCCTACCAAGGTTATCTTCTCAGGATTATGGTAACTGAAAAATCAAATTAGTAATGATAGTGTCTTCTGGTCAATATGTCATGACAGCAAAAGATACTTACAGTCTTAGTAAATATGTTATTTCATTCAGGCTAAGTTAAAAATTAATGGGTCTCTTTGAGTTTCTTAAAACTGGCCTGTGGATCTATTTTAGATAGTATATTTGGAAAAGTAATAAATATTGACAAGTTTTTATTTCCCCTAGCAGCCTCCACCACCACTTGTTGGATTTCGTGTATCTCTGTTATTTTAGCACATTCTCCTCACATGTCACACATCATAGGACCATTGCCTTCTGCATTGGTCATTTCCCGTTTTCTAACCGCCAGCCTCCTTAATCTCAATAGTGATGTCTGCAAATCTCAGTATAGAACTGCCTGCTTCTGGGACAGCTCCCCAGAGATAGTTAAACTCACGCTTCTGGATTCCTGTTGCTTGCAATAATAACATGACTCTTGGTGAGCCACTGATATTTTTCTGATATGTACTTTAGGCATGTTTTGGGGTCTTTGAGTTAGAATTGAACTGATAAATCCATGGCCTATTGACATTCAAAGAACTGTATGATCTCTCATTTTTGTCTTTACCTAATGGTAAAACTGTTTCTTTTTATTTATTTGGAAAGCTGATTTGGAACTATCATATGTACATATAATAGTGCCTCGTATTTTTTATTTTAAGCATTTCCCCTGGCAATTTGAAGGATAAGCGTATGTTTGAGGGAATACCATTACTTTGGGGTTATGAGCCAGCATGTATTTTCCTTTCCTAATCTGATCACTAGTTGTCCAGGGTCTACTGGTATTTAAGACATCTGTTTCCCTGGGGGTTGTTGTCCTTCACTGGCATCTTCACTGATACATATGTTAGGAGTATAGGGGGACCTTAAGTCCAAAGTGGACATAAGTAGTTGTTGGATCTTTTTCTCCTGTATAAAAATAAAATCAGTGCCTAATATAAAAGCCATTGGAACTTTCCCCATACCATTTTCTTTTTTTGAAAATCAAAGATTGTGTATTTGAGTAAACTACATAACCTTAGCTGTACTACTGACTCTGAGTGAACTAAATATTACTTGGTAAGGGTCCTGGCCTTAAAATCTTTCAGAAAAGATTTTAAACATCTAAGTAATTGACAGCATCATCATTTAAACATCCCCTGTGTCTACAGCACTGTACAACATTCTCTGGGTAGAGGTGCAAAATAAACAGAAGATGGATCCTACATTGGGGAATTTACAGCTTAATCAAGAAGTACATGTATGAAATAAAAGCCAATAGATGAAAACCATTTATAGATTAGTTCTTTGTGGTATGGCTTAAAGTCAGGCTAAGTCTTTAATGATTACAGAATACAAATATATACATTCGTAAAAGCACACATGCCTTCATCACATAAAACAAAAACACTCAGGCCATCACACAGACCAGGATAAACCGTAAGAAAGGAGAGGTGCTATAACAGTAAATTTAAGCCAGTCAGTTTTCTTCAGTCTTAACACTGGAAAAATACCTATATTATGAATGAGGCTGCATGTGCTCAAAATATAGCCTCAGCTCTCAAGACTTACACAAAACTGGCACTCTGATACCATAGCAAGCCAGGGAATGACTCCAGTGGTTTTAAGAAACAAAAATCTAAGATGGTTTTGATCACCTCTAGGTCTTTTCCAATTATTTCTTATAAACATTTTTTAAAATACAGTAACATTTTTTAAAAGTTTTAAAGTGAACACCTGCATCCTAACCACTGTGTTAAAGATTCCACAATTAACACTTTTCTAAATGTGCTTTATCATGTATCTATTTATCCATCCATCCCTCTATGCATCCATAAATCTACCTATATTTTGAAATGTATTTAGAAAAACATGGATGTATCGATTCGAATGCATTTCAAAATAAGTTGCAGGTACCTGTATACTTCTCACCTAAACATTGCAGCATATATATCATTATTTTTTAAACACTTTTAGGTTAGGGGTGCCTGGGTGGCTCAGTTGGTTAAGTGTTTGACCTGGCTCAGGTCACGATATCACGATTCGTGAGTTCAAGCCTTGACTTGGGCTCTCTGCTGTCAGTGCACAGCCTGTTTTGGATCCTGTGTCTCCCTCTCTCTTTGTCTCTCCCCTGCTATTCTCTCTCTCTCTCTCTCTCTCTCTCTCTCTCTCTCTCTCTCTCCCTCTCTCTCTTCAAAAATAAATAAACATTTTTTAAAAATTTAGGTTAAATGTACTGCTATGAAATGCACAAATCTTAACAATACAATTCAATACGTTTTGGCAAATGCATAATCTATATAACCTAAACTCTCATTTTTAAAGATCTACCCTTAGTACTTTGATATATCAAGGGGTAGATATCTTCCAGAATGTTCCTGCAAGCCCCTTCCCAATTAATGTCTACTCCTCTCAGAGACTGCCACTGTTTTATTTTCTTTCCACCAAACATTAGTTTACTTGGTCCAGAATCTTTTAAAGATAAAATTGTATAATATGAAAATGTTGTTTAATGCTTCTTTCACTCAGTATATTTTTTGAGATTCATCAATGTTGCACATAAGTACTGTTTTATGTCTTTTTATCACTAAGTAGTACTCCATCGTGAGTACATCGTAGTCTGTTTATCCGTGTGCCTATTGCTGGGTATTTGTTTTCAGCTTTGGGCTATTATGGGTGCAGTTTCTCAGACTACACAAGGCTTTCTGTGGGTATATTTTTTATTTCTCTTTGAGTAGAACCGATGAATCCTAGAATAGGTATATGTTCATTTTCTACAAATCCTTGAGGCTTTTTTCCAAAGTGCTAGTAATATTTTATATTCCCACCAACAGTGAATTAGAGTTCCAGGTGCCCTACATCCTTACCAACATTTGGTATCATCCATACTTTTTTTTTTTTGGCCATTCAAGTATACATATAATTGTATCTCTTTGGGGCTTTAATTTGCACTGACAATGATTGTACTAGTGTAGGTCGAAACAGAAAATAGAAGCCGCACTGTGGGTTAAACAACCAAAGTACAATATGAAGAATTATCAACCCATGATAAAAGAATAACTATAACAGATATAAAAATGTTGTGTGGTACTCTAGGACTGAAAGAGAATGTCCAAGGAAGGACAAAGTCAGAAAGAAACTCCCTCCTCAAGGCTGAGGTTCATACCTTGTTGAAGAAAGTATAGTTTAGCCCACCAGATAGTAAAACATTCCCTGGTTTGTCCAGGCTAAATCTGTCCTGTAAAATTGGCCAGCACAAAGCAGTGTCCCACAGTGCAGGTGGGAGCAGGCTATCTGTTTCCAGGCCAGGGGCCTGCAGATGGGGTGGCGATCCCCCAGCCCAGGACATGTTGGGCCTGTAGAGAGAGCAGCATCAGGGTGGGAATCCTCTGGGTCTCAGGGGACCACACAGGTGTCTGCGGTGGGAATCAGAATGCTTAGGCCAGCAGGAGGTTTTTGGGGTACTGGTTTCCCTATTGAGGGTTTTGGGGAGGTAATCATCAATCCTGGCCGAGACTGCAAGGCTTCCTTGGATCCAGGGCTCTGGGCCTGCACTGTGGCAGAGGTACACTGGATGTCCTTCCAGCCACATCAGCCACCCACCCTGCAGCACCAGGAAACTACAAGGGAGCCCTTCCTTCCTGTGATGTTCCTCCAGTGCCCTCTATTGAGAAAGGTTAACATTGTGCTCATTTTAAGGAAAAATGCTTAAAGGAACCCTATTATTATCACAGAGCATATACTGATGGGGAAATTTGGAGCTGAGTGGCAATAAACTGTTAACTGGCACAGTGACCATTGACAACTGTAAACTTTTTCATGTGATTTTGTATATCGTCCTTTGTTAAGTATGTCTGTTTAAACCTTTTTTTCCCCTAAGAATCTCACTTTGAGCACATTGATCTTGCTTCAGCTTTATCCGGATGCATGAATAGCTACAACAGAGAGGCACACCCCACACTTTCTTCTGCATTCTGTTACATGGTTTTGATTTGTACAAAGAATTGCTTCAATAGACTCTGATATCTAATCTCTATCAGAAAACATTGCTTACTATAAAAAACATTGTTGGAGAAGCTTCTTAATATTATGGATGAAAAATAGCATAGAAAACTGTTAAAAAAAAGCACAGCATGGGTAGGAGAACTGACTTTGAAACCAGATCACATATGTTGAAATACAGCTTCTCCACTGACTAGCTATGTAGCTTTGGGTAATTTGCTTAGGATCATTGTGCCTCAGTTTCCTCACCTGTCAAATAGGGATAACAGGTTGTTGTAAGGAATACCTGAGTTAATATTTATAAAATTCTTCAAATCGTTTCTAGCGCATAGTAAGTCCCAAAAGTGTTTAAATATGTTTTTGTACATACTTCATATTTACATACTTATTTTTATTAATTATTATGCTGTTAATAATATATTGGTATACAATCATGTTAGTATAAAAGTACGTTTAATATACTCATATTAATACATTATATTTATATATAAAAATTTAAATGTAGGTTAGCTAGTGACAGCACTAGCTAATACTTTACTGGGCACTTTCCATGCACCAGGCACTGTGCTAAAAGCTTTGCAGGTATTATCTCACTGAATAATCGAAAAACAAATCCTTTCAATGCCGATATGATGAAGAAGTGACGTCTTAGATAAGTTCAGTGGGTTTTCGGTCAAAATAGTGGATTCAGTTTTAGTGTAAAGTCCACTCCACACCCCACTTCACCTTCACCCCAGCCAACTCCAACAAGCAAACACCAATCCTCCACAAAGTATAACCATATAAAATAAAGGAAAATTACCATAAGAAACAAACAGATAAGTCAGTTACACAGGTGAATGGAACTGACTCTGAAAAGAACATAGGGTTTTGAAGCTTACATACCCTTGTAGGACTGGATGTTAATGCCTCTGTTAAGTCAGTAGATGAAGCCTCAGACCGGTACACAGTGGAGTGTCGTGTGTAAGCTCTGCATGAACCACAGTGGGCTGACCATCCATGAAATAGGAATGAGGCGACTCACTCATTGGATACAGAAAATGGCAAAGAAACTAAGTTGTTCGTCAGGAGCCATGGTCTGAAGAAAGAGTTTTGTATAAGAAATCAAGCCCCAAGCCCCACACCATCAACTAATACTGGATCTGAAGTTATACTACTCAGATGGAGACCCCATGATATAAAACTGGCAACATGCACATTTCCCAGCAGCGGAAAGCAAAACTCTGTAGGAGTGTCCCCACAACCCAGAGCAGGTTAAACAACCATGGGAGAGCAAGTGCTACATCCATATTCACAAGAAAAGTTTACAAACTGCACAAGAAAACAAATCACTGTGACAATCAACAGAAACAACCACCTGGAGAACCCAAACTTTTAAAAAATGTAATAAAGGAATAAAATTAAAGAGACATGTAAGTATGTTAAGTAAGTACGTTCTCTTAATCTTGACCTGTACATAATGTTCTACAGTCACAGAAATTTGCCCAAGAATATAATCTTACACTCTTTACAACCCAGTCGACATGAAAACTTTTACTTATGTAAACTCAAAATTTTAAGAATTTGTATTTCTTTTTCTAGGAAGGCTAAATTACAGATTGGACAAGACTCTCAGAGAATCAGGTACTAGATATCTTGTTCCTTATATGATCACTTTTACAGAAATGAAACTTTGGATTTTTTTTTATCTACTATGTATCAAGAGACTAAGAAAATAATCTTAAAAGATAGATTTCTGCATTTAGTCCAGGGTTCAGTTAATACATTTGAGATTTGCCTATCTATGAGATTATTCATTGTGTTGTCACACATGCATGTGCAGGTGTATGTGTGTTAAAATTTCTTCCAGATTTAAATAACTTGTGTTTTTTCAAAGCAAAATTTATTATTTGTTTTCTTTTCTTTTTTTTTCTTTTGGGAATCTTGTAACTGAACATTTTTTCCTTTTGAGTTAGTTCCTTGAAAACTCAAGGCCAAATTGGGATGGATGTCCTTTTAGTAATGTTGTAGACTTTATGGCATGGTTTCATGTACCACCAGTTTCATAGTATTTTCTTATTCTTATTTTTCTTTCATTCCCAATTTCTTAATTATATATGCCTATTGTACAATATTCCTATAGCTTATATAAAATTCCTTTAGGAAAAAAAAAATCAAGGTGTGTGTGTGTGTGTGTGTGTGTGTGTGTAGTATTAAACTTCACCTAATGATGTTTTCCTTGATTACATTTTTCTTTAAATATATATTATAGCTATCTAAAATAGCGCTTCTTTGACCAGTGAATGAACACTTCCATTTTACCACATCTGAAGTTAAATTTCAAAGGTCATAAGATTTACTGATCTCAAAGATCACCTCCACCATTCTTTATCTTTAGAGAGTATTATACCTGTATTATTACAGTTCTAGGGCCGTTTATTTTATTAAAGTTTATGTTTTGATAGATGAAGAATACTGTGTACCTACTCTTACAAATAGACACTCACCCAGGGTTAGTAATGTCAAAGAAAAACTGCACCTGATGGAGTTAAATTGGTAAGGAAGACTTATTCAAGTCTATTTGCAAGAGAGGTCAAGACTACTGCAATAAGGGAAAGAGACTGAACTCAACTCCTCTAAAAGAGAAGGCAGGAAGGTTTTTAAGGGAGTGAGCTAGTGGAAAAGTACCAGAGAATGTTAGGAGAGAAGTTGGTCAATATGATTAGACAGTCTGTGTTTGCTAATTGGCACTTCCTGAAGCTAGGCTCCTATCCTCCCACAGAGACTGGAAGATATGGCTGCTACCTTCCTAGTTTTGACATTTCAAAGGGATGGCTCCCAGGTACTTGAGAAAGACATTCCTGGGTTGCAAAGCTAGCAAGAGATTGGGAGGAGATTTTATCTCACAGGAACAGAGAAATAATTTATAATTACAATTTTTATAAAGTAAATGCTCTAAGAAAAGGAGCCTATAGTTGAGAAGAAATCTGTCTAAAGTTTAGTCAATGAAGAACATTAGGCCATCTTGGTTTAGTAGCCAGTCTATAAGTGGAGAAAGCTATATAGTTTCACTATATATTTAGATCCATAGGAGGTAGCTTGGTATTTTTATTTTATTTTATTTTATTTTATTTTATTTTTTATTTTTATTTTATGTTATTCTATAAAATCTGTTTTTATTTTTAAATTAAACTCTACACCCAATATGGGGCTCAAAATCATGATCTTGAGATCAAAGTCACATGCCCTACCAAAATAAGCCATATAGGCACCCCAGGCAGCTTGGTCTTTTTAAAGATATATTATGTAAATATATTCAAAACATTTATTTTAATGATAGTGCAGAATTTTCTGCATGTGGCATTACTCTGCCTTTCTCTGTATCTGACCTGTCCTCTTCCCTCTTCCTCTCTTCCTGCCACTCCTGAGATTTCATGTGATCGTCCTCAATCATCACTGCTCACATTTAGTCTCAGGTAGCCACTGAGTTTTGGAGCTTCATTGTTAATTTTTTTTTAACATTTATTTATTAATGAGAGACAGAGAGACAGAGCATGAGCATAGGAGGGGTAGAGAGAGGCGGTGACACAGAAGCCCAAGCAGGCTCCAGGCTCTGAGCTGTCAGCACAGAGCTCGATGCGGGGCTGGAAGCCACAAACCGAGAGATCATGACCGGAGCCACAGTCTGAAGCTTAACAGACTGAACCACCCCGGCGCCCCCAGGGAGCTTCACTGTTAAAGCTACCTAACTCGACAATTCCATACCCAAGACACTCAGCTTATACTTTATGGGGTGTTGTAAGAAAAGAATGAGATAATGTATGTGAAGGCACATTACACAGTCCCTGTCTCAGTGATTCGATATCTTATGCATTTATTTCACCTTTTCTTGCTAGTCCTGCCACTCTGCTCTTTCCTCCTTGTTCCAGGCATCAGCTTCCTTGACTCTCAGCTTTATTTGTGGAGATGTACCATGCCTGCTGACAATAGCATGCGCATCTCTGGGCCCATGATCTCAACAGTACTAATTGCTTTACTCTCCACATCTGCCCTTTGTCTCGCCCCAACATCTGCATATCCCAGTTCTGGTTCTCTCCTATACTACTTAGCACTGAGAGAGGCAAGGCAGACCAGTCCCATCTATAATAGTAGAATCACCCATGGCATCTGTAGATTGTTGGAGTACAGCCAGATCCCTGGCACATCCTACACCTGAACACCCGCAGAAATGAGAAACACTCACCACCCTCCTTTATGTTCTGGATATTACGATTCCGACAAAGTGAAGAGAAGAAAAGTCAATGGAAGGACAGGAAAAAAGGATAATATGACAAGCTCAGAAAAGTTATCACAAGAAAACAGAGAAATAGAATGAGAATTATTTTAAAAGGTAGACATCAAATTAAAAGTAGCAGAAGGCTTTGTCTTTTGTTTTGAAGAACTTGAGGATTGGAAAGTTGCAGCCTGAAACAAGAGCAGATAATACAGGACTAGGTGCCAGCTGCCCCAGGAAAGGTGGAGAACCGATGTGCCTATGAGAAAAGGCCATGAAGCTCTTCACAACGAGATGTTGATTCCTTTTCATTTTCTTCAGGCCCCCATTCCTACACACACCCTAATAGCAAAATAACTTAATCCTTGGTTTATTGATCAGAGTGAAGCCACTGAGGATATTTATCTTGTCTAAATTCCTTCTTACTGTCCTGTGTTCTTCTATCTGTTCTCTTCAACTCAACTCCCATTTCAGATGAATATGTGACCCATTTATCTTGGAGTGTATTCCTGCAAACTTTCATCCTTCATTCTTTTTTTCTTCTCCTCAGTTTTTTTTTGTCTCCATAATTAGCATCCTGCATGCACCCAGTATGTGTTCATCATAGTAAAAGATGTTTATAAAGCTATTATAAATATTTGAGAGATGATTACTATTATCTTGAATAATATGTACCATGAAAATTTTAATATATGTAAAAGAAGAATGATGGAATAAAAGGAATAAATGCTAAGTACCAAAGAACATTGTCACATATCTTGTGCTCACTCTGCCATGACAATAACTCCACAAACCTTTATAATGAAGGATAGACTGAATAATGACACAAACAAAATTTTAATTTTCTTTCACTTTAAGTCTATTGAGGACTTATTATGCCTAGTCCTTAAAACAGGTAAAACAGTGATTTGCATTATTCACAAAAGATACATTTGTGTGGATACTATTGTGTAATTATTCCATAGCTCTCTTCTGTGACACTCAGGAGTTTCAAAATAGTCAATATAAAATGGGACTCTGAATGTTGACGAAGTCACAATACAATAAGCAGTGATGGTTCAGGAAAAATATTCATTACTGAGAGACATTAGAAATGTGTTTATGGAAGAATTGATCACGGAGTCAAAACTGGCATTTTTCAGTAGAATTGGTGCATTTCTTCCATTAAACTTGTAATGACTCGGATCCAAAGCATATTTAATTCATGGATCACTGCTGCAATATTGTGTCAACATGTACTTAGGGAGTCTTCAATGTATGGATCACTGCAGTGATAGACTGTAATGGTCCCTCATCTATCAAGTTAATGCATATTATCATAGAACACTAATACAAGGGTTATTGATAAGACATTCCACAACCCATACTTTATAGGAAATTGCTGACAAGCCCTTAACATTATCAGTAGTAGAATTAACAACAACAACAACAACAAACAACTAACAGAACTGTTGCTAAGACATTTTAGGAAAAATACTTATAAAACATAAACTTTCTCCAATTTCACTCTATGCTTAGATGACCATTTTAACACTGAGTTTTTCCTAAACTGTCTTGTTATAAGATATATACAGCTCTTCTGTTTTTTCTAGCCATGTATTTGGATAATTTTCTTTGACTTTTTCAATAAAAAAAAAGTTATTGACTTGAGGTTGAATACTGAGGAAGTGAAAGATCTGATAAATTATACAACTCCTAGATGAGTATAGGTAAACTGAGATTGATGTTCACCTCCCTTTCCTGGGCAATGGCAGGATATATTACTACACATTTATTCAAGAGTCTCAGCTGGCATATTGTAATTATTAACAGACATTATTGAGCACCTTCCTTTTCTTAAGGAAATCAAAGACTCTATCTGATAATTCATGTGGAGTATTTTAATTCTCCAGAGAACTAAGTTCAGATTGTCTTCAATTGATACTTATTCCAAGAAAAAAATTACAGTATTTAAAATGCTTAAGAGCTCTTACCCTTTATCTCTGAGCACTCGGTTCCTTTCTAACAAATGGAAAGTTGTATCTGAGAAAGAAATATTTTGTTCCTCCACAATCCTGGTTTATGAAATCTTAACTTCTTTATACTTAAGCACTCCTCTGCCAACCAATATTTTAATGGCAACTACTAACCTTGGACTTTCCATGTTTCCTGAGGCCTGTTAGTAATAGTGTAAAAGAGAAGGCAGCCCCTCAGAGCCAGGTCTTGGCAGAGTAGTATTAGCTGGGCTTCAGTGTTACCGAGTGTTGGACTAGCACTCATGGCTAGATCATGTTGTTGTCTTGTTGAACATAAACAGCTTCATCGAACATCAATATGAGATAAGATCACTGTGTATAAGCCATTAATCCAGACAAAAATAAGACCACTGAACAACCATGTCTGGTTACAGACAATATCACACACATTTCCAGCCATAAAAATGATGAAGCATCTGCCTATCCGGCTAATATGAGTGAATCCTGCTTATTTACCAAATATAACATTCTTTTTGTTTCCTAGATAAGAATTGTTAAGAAACAAACATAGAGTTACCACTGCTTTCTAATGGCGTTCAAACCACAGAAAAGCCCTACATCCTTGAATCTTTTCTCAAAGTACTTAACAGAAGCCAAAATTCTACAAGGGGTCCTCTTTAACCCTCTTACTGAGATACTCCATGCATCCCCATGGTACACGTTCTTCCTTACTGCAACTAGTCAATAAATCCAACTTTGTTTAACTATAGTTGTGTTCCCGATGGTCTTTGGCTGAAGGCATTGACAAGAGTGTAAAAAGAAGCATTTTATAACACACTTGGGGGGCCATTTTGAATTTCAGCCCTTCTTTTCCCAAGATCTTCCAAATTTCCACATGAGAAACAAACAAAAAACAAAAACAAGTGAACAAAACAAAAAACAAAACCACAACACAGCTAACAAGAAGAAACTGGTGTCTCAAGAGTCAGGGTCTATAGATTCTACATCTCACAAGCAAGCACTGGTCTCAGTTCTTTTCCTGACCAGTCTGGAGGCTGAATTCTGGCCCCACTGTGCAAGATCATGTTAAAGAAGGTTAAGATATTTGATTGAGCTGCTACTGAAGGGTTTATTTTTTCTCAAATGTATAATAGTATGACTGTTTTAACAAGGTCTCTTCTCAGGAAAAAAAGTTCATATGGTTTAAACATGAATTAATTACTTAGTTATTTTCACTTTTGGCAAAATTATCATCAATACTGATAGACTGTAGTGGAGAAAATAGATCAAAACCAAAGTAAGCTTTCCTCATATCTGGACAAAACTTAGAGTAGCAAGTCCTTGTGATGGGATAAAAACAGCTTTATGGACAAATGACTTAAAAGAGCAAACAAACTACTGTATTATAATATACAATATTCAGAAATATTTTAGGAGAAAGAGTTTGGGTTCATAAAAATAGATTCTTGTTTAGCATGGATAGACTACTTAATTGTCTATGCAATCTCAGACTTAGCTTGAAATCTCAATTTACTCACAGGCTGTTATTGTTTATTGTGACCTTGAGAAACTTACTAACTCCACCTAAGCTTGAGTTTTTCTTCCCTAAAATATAAGCTCCATTAGGGCAGAGATTTTGTCTCTTTTGTTCACTGCTTATTTTCCTGGTGCCTAGAGAAGCTTCTGGCTCATAGTAGACAGAATAGAAACCAGGATTTATAAAATGGCAGCATAGTCTCTGGTAAATAGTAGATGTTTAAATACATGTTTGTTGTTAACTGAGATGATGTGGTGATGCCAGTGTCATGATTTCAGGCATAATTTTAAAACAAAATATTAAAACACTGCCATCAATTTCATTGATATAGCAAGTCACTCAAATAAGGAAAGTTTGAATGCATCTGTGTTAGTCGCTGCTAGGTAAAGAGTAGTGTCTTTTAATTAATATAGGCAAAAATGTCATCCCCATTTGGACACAGAAGGCAACATGAAAAAAACTGCAAACGTTTTATTCTCATCTACCTATTTCAAAAGTATTATCAAAATAATTTTTTGCCATCCTATGATTTGTATAAATGAAGAAGGGGAAAAGGGAGGATTTAGAGAAATGTAACAAGATATATGGGAATTTAAAACCTTCTCCTACAAACTTAAAATCTTATATTATTGATCACTGTCTAGATATTCTTTTCCAGACTTGGTGAAATAGCTAATGTTCCCCCAATTTTTTGCCAGCCACTTGATTTTGGGGTGGCTTTCCATCTCCGCCAGCTCAGGTTTTACTCTAAGCAGTTTGGGAGTTTTTCAGTTTTAGAGACAGAAATGAGAACTGAACTGTGTAGGGGAGCAGATTATGCCACCCCAAAATATGTCACTTTGGCATAAAGATTATTTTGAGCTGAAGGCAACTGAGAAGCAATAGGTATGAGGAAGAAAGCTTTCTGCTCTCTGTCTGCTGAAAAGCAGGACATGAATTTGCAAAGGTATCCCCTCCCCTCCTCGCTACCAGGAAGGATGAAAGTTAATCACCAACTTTCAACAATTAGCCCAGAGTTGAATCTATATAACAAACTTTATTAATTTATCTTCCATTTATTTCCCCATATATTTGCTACAATTTCTTGCCCCTAGAAATTCAGAGTCCTTTTCCTTTGTCTCATCAGTGCTCTAAAAATGTATTGTTCCTCAGCTAAAATGCTATATAAGCCCAAGTTCTAATCACCCCTCTAGGCTACTCATCTCTGGATGCTCCCTTGTGTAAGCACAATGCACATGCTAATAAACTTCAGTTTGTTTCTCTCTTATCTGTCTTTTATCAGTCTAATTTCCCAGGACTTTGCTGGAGAACCTAGAAAGGTGGTAGGAAAATAATTTTTCCAACCTGATCACTACTTTAGGAATGAAAAGTCTCCAAACTGCTTGTGTGTCCATCTGAGCCAGGGAGGGATCTATTCACTTGGGGCTTGTCCACATCTCCTGTGTACCTACACGACCGCTTCAGGGGACCCTCTTCTCTTGCTACACTCTCTGGTAGGTCCTTGAAACCCCCCAAAGAGTCTACTCTGGCCTAGGTTTCTTCTTCCTGTAATTAGGAAATAATGACCTACTGTTGGACCTCACATTTTCAAACCAAGAAGAGACAAACAACAGAGAGTGAGTCCCCAAGATAAACTGCTGGATAAACAAACATCTAACATTGCCTGCGGTTATCACTACTTCAATAACAGTCTGAGGTTTGGTCTCCCAGAACAGACTAAAGTGTCCTCTGTTTTAATAACTTAGCCTTTTCTAACAATCTCTATTTATAGCTGGGAACATTTATTCACTTACTAACAGCCTATACAGGGGAACATTGGCAAATTCAATCTGCTGAGAAAGCTATGCTATACTACTGCCCTCTCCCTGTAACTCTTATTCCAAAATGTTCTTATCCATCCTTTCTATTGAGTACTCTGAAGTATACAGTGCTCTGTAGAGGCCACCATTTTCTCAATCTCTGGTGATTTATTATTATATATTAGGCATCAAATAGGTTATAAAAAAATATGCCACCATCAAAACATTTTTTTTCTTTTCCATGTACATCTGCATTTAGAATAATGAGAAATTCCTTTTTACATCTGTCTTTAACTATTTGTTTATTTGTTTTGGTGCCCAACATTTAGGAGAGGTGGGAAAATTAATTGAGAGAAAGAGATTTTAACATGAATGGGTCTAAGATCTGTAAAGGTAGCAGCAAGTCATAGTAAGTTGTTTAGACATTCATTAATTCATTCTTTGAATGTTTGGGTTAATCACATGAAAATTAGTGTTTGCCTCTGGAACAACTAGGTAGTGATAAATTTATTAAATGTCTTTTATCCTGACAAATTCTAACTTGCCAAATGTTGTTTTGTTTATGTGTATAAATATATGCAAAGCAATTCAAACTTTACTTTGAAAGTCTTCAACTTTATCACTAAAATTGCCTGTCAGCCCCAGAAGAGACAACGAGGTAATTTGTTAATGGTTAGAAGTGGAGCCCGGGGAGACATGATTAAACCTGGCTAAAGACAGTAGGGATTTCCTACAGGTAGACCCACAGGTTAATGTTCATCTTTCATGATCCTCTAAATTATATCTTGCTTCCTAATCAGCTGGGTTTAAAATACTCTGTCTCTTAATACTAACAAGGGCCAATTTATTAATTCTTCCACTCTAAATTTACAAGACCAACTGTATCTTGGTAGAGATGGAGGACATGTGCTATTAAATCAATTATGTTATTGAACAGAATCTCAAAACAGTTGTCCTTGATTAACTTAAAGAGGCTGTACTATAAACAAGCCTCACAGGTTCAATAAACTATATGCCTCACATATAGTAATGACATCTAACATTAAGTACTTACATTGTTCTAAGCATTTTACATGTATTTATTCATTTAATGCATACAGCAGCCTTACAGGATAGGTACTATTATTATGCCAGTTTTGCAGCTAAGGACACTGAGGCATAGAAATCTTCCATAGCTTGTCCAAGGTCACACAACTAATAAAGTGACAGAGCCATGCCCATATTTAAACGCTGGCAGAACAGTTCTACAATCTGCATGAATGTTAAACTGCCTTTCTTACAGTAACACACTTTTTTTCCCAGTGTATGTAGATGATGCTATAGCTAATAAAGTACTACTAGAAAAGCAGAGACTGATTCTTAGTCTTACACATACTAGAAAAGCAGAGACTGATTCTTAGAAGCCAATGAATACCAGCAGTATTCAGGGTCTATGTTGCAGTTTCTTGAAATTACTTTGGTTTTCAAAATGAGGTTTTTATCCTCAAAAGTCTGGGAAACGTAGGCTTGGTACAATTCATCGTACTCAATAAGCCTCTCCTTCACCTCACAAGAATAACCAGAGACTGAATTCTCCAGGAATAGCCCACAGGCTCTGATTATTGCTGGAGAATGAGCTGGGAGCCAGAAAGACAACATAGAAGAAAGAGCTCCTAGGAGAGGGAGCCACTACAGATACCTGACAGGACCATAAAGTGAGATGCAGAGTCAGGATAGATTCATCATCAGGCAGGGATCCATGTGGAAACCGGGCCAATGTCTGCACACCATAGGTCACCTTTGAGGTCAGAATTGTACATCACCCACTCTAAGTGACCTGTCCAACAGATGTGGAGTGAAGGCCTTTTGTCCACAGCTGCTTGCTAAAACCTCAAATCACCCAGCAGGGAGATACCCCATTTGAACTGTAAAGTTAGAGGATATTGACATGGGGGATAGAGCAGTGACGAAACCCACTCCCTCTAATAACTACACATCTATAATGCCACACTCTTACTTTCAATATACGTAATAGTTTAGAAGAAAAACCTTTTCCAGGGAAAATAATAGCTGGAAGAATTTTCTCATTTCCTTGAGTTTTTTTAAATTTTTATTTGCTATATCTTTCTATTTCTCAGAAATGTGGTAAAGGTTATTTACTAGAATTAATGGAAAAATAATTGCACATGTGAAAACAAGACCAAAAACTCTTATGTGATAAATGCAAAAATATGGTGGCTTTGAATTTTGACTTAGAGTATTCCAGATATGATTTTATCAGGCTGATAGACACTTACACAATATTTCCATATTGTATGTTTAACACTGTGGGAAGAAGCATTTGCTGCCAAGTCAGCTAGAGAAGTTTTCTAACCAGGTACAGGCACTATGACTACACTGTTCATGTTCCATTTTAACTTTATAATGTGGACCAGGAAAATGGAATTGATGTTCATGCTCTTTCTGTTCGCATCATTTCTTTCACTGATCCAAATACAGATTATTAAGGTCTCATCGTGTAGTCCAATCTCTATCCACTAACTAGTCCAAGATCTGAAAATGATATGAATGATTGACTAATCAACCTAAAATGATCTGAGTAAGCCCATTTGTTCCATTCCTATTTGGCTTTCTTGCTGACTGAGCTTTCATGACCTTGTGAAAAATGGCTGTTTTATCTAAAAATGTGTTTTATTTCTAGGTAATGGACTATGTCAACTTCCATTTCTTATGGAATTCACAGAATACAGTCCAGCATAGCAAGACATTTCTTACATTCCTATTTGCTTGTTCTTTCCCACCACACACTTTAACACAACTGACTTCCCAATCTTATATCTCTTGACTTTAGCAATTGGGTTTTCAATTTCTACGGCTTTCTCTTTATGGAGCACAGACATTTGCTGAAGAACACAGTACATTTAGTTTTCCACTCATGTAGCTAGGAAGAAAGAAAGTGCTCCTATTTTGTGAGGTCTTCTCAGCTAAGTGAGTTTGGCTCCATCTGGCCCAGCTTTTAGTTCTTCCATTAGTGTTAGAAGAGGCTTCAGTGAAATTTATTTTATTTCCATATAGTGGAGGTACCCATATTCCCACTTTGACGTTGAGAGCGTTAAAACTTGGTTTTCAGGATTGTAATTGTAAATTTTCCCAGGAAAGTCATAGGCAGACTCATATTGTTATACTGATTTAGCAATATATAATTTTAAAAGAAATATGTACATTATTGCTAATTAATCTGGCAAGAGCTATAATTTCTTAGCCCTGATAGAATCATTTGGTTAGAAGTAACCCACTGATATGACTTGAAATGATGGTACTTGCTGTGTCAAAATTCTTAGTTTTCAAATGCATGTTAGATGCAATAAAATTTCCCTTTTTTAAATGCCAAAATAAAAGTATGTTCTGTGGAGTCCGTACAGCTACAGAAGCATGAAGACATGGATTTAACTCAAAGGAGATACAAGAAAATTATCTCATTTTCCACCCTCATTCATTTTGAAAAACAAAAATTGAATTTTTAAATTTTAGTTTATCAGTCTTTCTGTGTCAAAGATGTGGTAGCCATTAGCTATTCCCCACACTATTTGCCTTTAAAAATGTTGAATTTTGCTCAGCTACATGATAAATTAATGTAAAATGTTTCAAATGTTTGTTTCCTATATATACTCCTTCTCATGGACTTTCAAAGATGAAATAATACAGTACACCTTTTATTAGTAAGAGTTCTCCAGCAACACAACCAGTCTCTCATAACAAAGATTTATTATGAGGAACTGGCTCACATGATTATGGAGACTGAGCAGTGTAACTAACAGTCTGCCATTTGCAAGCTAGAACCCACGAAAGCTGGTGATGTCATTCAGAGTCAAAAATCCTGAGAACCAGGGAAGCCCATAGTGTAAATCCCAGTCTAACTGAGGGTAGAAGATTGAGATATCCCATATCAACAAAATGAGTGAACTCCTTCCTCTACCTTTTGTTCCCTTCAGGCCCTCAATGGAATGGATGATGCCACCCACATTGGGGAGGGCAATCTACTTTCTGACTCCACCATTCAAATGCTAATACCAGTTGCAAATGCCCTCACAGACACACTCAGAAATATGCTTTATCAGAGCACCCTGTGGCCTGTCCTTTTGACGCATATAATTAACTACCACACATCTTATGTTATAATTGAGGAAGCTGAACCCAAATAACTTGCCTTAATCTCTGAGCATGTAAGTGACAGCATTAGACCTAAATACTGGACTCCTGATTGCTGATCCACAGATCTTTAATATGTCACTGTGTTTCTAAAATCTCCTGTGGAGTGGATGCTTGTCAACTTAGACATTTACTTAAATGACAATCTTAGTTCTAAAAATATGGACATATTTCATCTAGGAGCAAAGAGTCACATTCAACCTCCAAGTCCAAATGTGTCATGGTATTGTAATAGAAAAAATACTGTTTTTAGAGATGGGGAGATAAGGCATAAAGAAAATAAACTATCTTCCCCAAACTCGCATGTTAGCAAATATCTGATGCCAAAAATATATGCTTATGTTCATCACAATTTAATATTCACAATATACTGGAACACCAAGTTCCTGCTTAGTTCACAACTTGCTTCAAATGTCTACCATTAGCTGCTTTCTCTTTTTTCTCTACCATATGCATGTACGGATCTGTGGTATGGCATCCGTGACTTAAGGATTTACCTCAAAAGGTAAGAGGAAGTAACAATTTCTTTTTAACATTTAATATAGAATATTTCATTTACTCCTCACCACAATCTATGAGATAGGTATCATTTCCCTTCCCCTTTTTAAATTAATAGAATATAACTGACATATGGTGTTTATTACTTTCAGGTATACAACATATTGACTTTATGGTATCATTCCTTTTGAAAGACAAGAAAAATGAACCCCAGGGTTATATAAATGTCATAATATATAATGGTAAAAACTTGGAAAATGTTTTCATGTTTACTAAAACTAGTCAACTGCAGTAAGCTCACCTTTGGGGAAGTCATTAAAATGATGGCTTCACTGAAAAAAAAGTAGAGCAATAAGAAAAAATATTTGTAAATATTATATTAAAATAATACATGATAGCATATGCTAACTCATTTCAAATATTTAGAAATGTGAATATAAACAAGGAAAGAAATTCAATGAAAATATAACAAATAATTTAATAGAATTAAGACAATTAAATCTAATCAGAGTTGTATTAGGGTGGCCAAATAGGGCATTTTTTTTCTTTTATATATTTTATGATTGATTTTTGTAATGTAGATATGTCACTTGTACACTGATAAAAATTAAAACGAAGGGGGCGCCTGGGTGGCGCAGTCGGTTGAGCGTCCGACTTCAGCCAGGTCACCATCTCGCGGTCTGTGAGTTCGAGCCCCGCGTCGGGCTCTGGGCTGATGGCTCAGAGCCTGGAGCCTGTTTCCGATTCTGTGTCTCCCTCTCTCTCTGCCCCTCCCCCGTTCATGCTCTGTCTCTCTCTGTCCCAAAAATAAATAAATGTTGAAAAAAAAAATTAAAAAAAAAATTAAAACGAAGAACTAAAATGCACTATAACTCGGGTAATACTAAAAATAAAGCTACCTAAAGATGAATTGTATTTGGTCATAGGCATTTTTAAATTCTGAAGTTTAATGTCATTTTTGTTTCATAATTGTTCACAGTAATAGTTTCCATATTGTATTAATACTGAATTTAAATTTTTTTCAAATTCTATCTGGTACTTCTTTGTTTTATTTTTCCCCCTGGTAATATTCCATATTTGATAGATAGAATGATCTGTCATATCTAAAATATTACCCTACAACCAAGGTCAAACTTGCCACCTGAAAGTTTTTTAGATGCTTAAATTAGCTCTCACTTTTCACTGTGATATGGGTGAAAACATCCTTTTTGGGGAGCTGTTTCTCTCTTTATCCTTTGCTTTTATATGCAGCTGCATGTTAAATAAGTTTTAAAAACAATTTCAACCAAAACCAGACTTCTCTGTAATGACTAGGAATGAAAAATAAATAGAAAGATTGAAAGATTTTGTCGGGATTGCTTTTTTTTTTCCTATTGGCACAGAAATAATTTGGATGCAACCCATCACTTCTCCGTAGTATGCATGCTTGGCTGTATTGTCCATTACTGTTCAACTGAAAAAGGAAGACTGTTTAAAAATAGAAACAGGAAGGTGACTTTTGTTTTTAGATGGAGAGCCTCCTTTGTGACACTTGGGCTTAAAATCAGTGTTGAAAAATAGCTCAGTAATCTCAGGGGGTTTGAGAAAGAAATAAGGAAGACGAACCTCAGAGTGATGTTCAAGGCCAGAATCATGCATGGCTGGGTCAGTGTTTTCTCTGGCCCTTTATACACTGTGAGGAGCAAGACCTAGAAAGCAGTGCTGGGAGAGGTAAAGTCATTTTCCCTATGGTATTTAATGATAGGGTTCCTTAGCAGAACAGTAGTCCTGAGGATTAAGTTTCAGGGTAGGTGACCAAAGAGAAAGATAACAAAGAGATGGTATACTAGCATAAACTATTAAATGCTATAAATCTTAAGATACTTAGTCTAAATGGATTAACATGGCTTCCTGTTAACACATTAGCCCTCCAATAATAATATCTAAACAAAATTTTAGAAGTATATAATACACTGAAGAGTGACCGAAAGAGGCAAAAACTAGAAGGAGTTTGATCTTTGAAGAAAAAGGAAGTACACAGATTTTGGGGTGGAACTCCTACTTACATGCTTTTTTTCTTGAGAACATTGCCAAGTCTATATAGGACCAGCAAATAGAACTCAAGCAAAAAGTTACAGTTTTTATTTCACTTTATTTTATTTTACTTTGTTTTGTTTTATTGCTTGAGGTGTCAAATTAAATAGTCTGGGGCTACCTGAAGAGGCAAAAATCAAAGGAGGAAATCCTATAAAGAAAGGATCCACAATGGAGGAAGACCTGAAATTACCCTATAATTTTCCCTTACATTCCTGGCTGATCCCTGAATGGCAAAAACATAGGGAAGACTTGAAGAACCCTAAAGGAAAATAACAGCTGGAAGAATTAAGAAGAGATTTCAAGGACTTCCACTGCATGAGAGTTTGGGGTATGAATCCTTCCATGTTAGAGAGATATAATAAATACCTCAGGTTTGACACAGACTCACTCTAACAAAATAAAAACAAGCTTTCACAAGTTCAAAGTGATCAGTAAACAATTTATGTCTGATATAACAATAAAGTAAGTAACACTCTTCAGAAGAAGATAACAGAATCAACTGTCTCTATAAGAAATCAGGATTTCTAGGGGAAAAAAATAGGTAATTAATTAAACAGAAAAATATGACCAGTTATCTGCTTCTTTCCCCCTTTCTCAATCTCATTTCCTCTCTCTCTTTCGTTCTCTCTCTCTCTCTCTCACACACACACACATACACACACACACACACACACAGAGTCAACAGAAACAGACATATTAATGGATATAAATATGACTAAGATACTGGAATTAGCAGACAAAGAATCTAAAGTAGCTATCAGGGGAAATAAATGTATGAATGAGAACTTGCTCTTGCCAGAAACAATGAAGGCCAGAAGACAAGAAAACAGTATCTTTGAATTCCTATAAATATGTCAACTCAGAATTTTTTCCATATAAAATATGCTTCAAAAATTAAGGAGAAATAAAGTCATTTTCAGGTAAGTAAAAGTTGAGAGAACATATAACCATCAAACATTAGAACTGTATTTAAAAACGGAAAAGGGAGAATATAGGCTAAAGGCAAATGTACAAAATGAAATTTAAATCTACAGAAAGAATCAGAGCTGGACATCATAAATATGTGAGTAAATATAAATACAGAACTCTCTTTTCATTTCTTTAAAAGGCCTATGCTTGTTTAGGGGTGCCTGGGTGGCTCAGTCAGTTAAGGGTCCTACTTCAGCTCATGTCATGATCTCGTGGCTCACAAGTTCAAGCCCCGCCTCAGACTCTGTGCTGACAGCTCAGAGCCTGGAGCTTGTCTCAGATTATGTGTCTCCCTCTCTCTCTGCCCCTCTCCCACTCTACTCTGTCTGTCTCTCTCTCAAAAATAGATAAAGCATTAAAAAAATGTTTTTAAAGGCCTATGCTTATTTAAAGCAAAAAAAAAAAAATTACAACATTATATTGTTGGAAATTTGATGTATATAAATATAGAATATATTAAAACAATAGCACAAAAGACAGGAGGATAAAAAAGGTACAATACTAACTTTAAGTAGACTGTGGTAAGTTAAGGACACATATGTAATCCCTAGAGCAACCAGTAAAAATAATGCAAAGGTATGTAATTAAAAATTCAATGGAGAAATAAAACTAGAATATTAAATTGGAAATATTAAACTCATTTTTTAAAAGGGCAGGAAAGAAGGAGCAGAGACAAAACAAACACAAGGGATGAGACAAATATAAAACAAATGGCATAATGATAGGCTTAATTCAAACTGAATCAATAATTAGACTTCATGTAAATTACTAAACACTCCAATCAAAAGGAAGAAATTGTCTATGACAAAGGAGATAAGAATATACAACGGGGAAAAAAGTAATTTCAATAAATGTTGTTGGGAAACCTGACAGCTACATGAAAAAAAAAAATGAAACTGGACCCCTTTCTTAATGCTATATACAAAAATGAACTCAAAATGGATTAAATACCTAAATGTGAGACCTGAAGCCATAAAGCTCCTTAAAGAAAACATAGGCAGCAATCTCTTGGACATCAGCTCAGCCACATATTTATGGCTGAGACATGGATGTCTCCTCATGAAAGAAAACAAAAGCAAAAATAAACTATTAGGATTACATGAAAATAAAAAGCTTTTGCAAGGCAAAAGAAATCATCAACAAAACAAAAAGTCAACCTACTGAATGGGAGAAGATATTTGCAAATGATATATCTAATCAGGGACTAATATTCAAAATATACAAATAACTAACATAACTGAAAATACAAAAAAATCCGTTAAAAAATGAGAAGACTTGAATAGATATTTTTCCAAGGAAAATATACAGATGGTCAACAGACACATAAAAAGCTCAAAATCACTATTTACCAGGGAAATGTAAATCAAAACCACAATGAAATATTAACTCAGACCACTCATAATGGTTAGTATCCAAAAGATAAGAAATAACAAGTGTTGGTGAGGATGTGGAGAAAAGGCCCTTATGCACTGTTAGTGGAATGTAAACTGGTCCAACCACTGTGGAAAACAGTATGAAGGTTCCTCAAAAAAAAAAAATCGTATGATCCAGTAATTCCACTTTAGGATATTTATACAAAATGGAAACAGTAATTCAAAAACATATATGCACCCTTATGTTTATTGCAGCATTATTTACAATAGCCAAGTTATGGTAACAAGATATGGAATATTACTCAGTCATAAAAAAGAATGAAATTTTGTCATTTACTATGGATAAACCTAAAGGGTATTATTCTAAGTGAAATCTAAGAAAAAGCAAAACAAATGAACAAATAAACAACAAACAGATTTTTAAATTACAGAAAACAGACCAGTGGTTGCCAGAGGGGAGGTAGGTGGAGGGAGGGGAAAAATAGGTAAAAAAATATTAAGAGGTACAAACTTGCAAAAAAAGAGGAGAGAGAGAAAGAGAGAGAGAGATTCTTAGATTTGATAGGGAAAGCAAAACCCAACTATATGCTGCCCATAAGAAAGGCAGTATAAATATGAAGAAATAGGGAGGCACCTGGGTGGCTCAGTCAGTTAAGCATCCCACTCTTGGTTTCAGCTCAGGTCATGATCTCACAGTTCGTGAGTTCCAGCCCTGCATTGGGCTCTGAGCTGATGGTGTGGAGCCTGCTTCAGATCCTCTGTCTCTCTCTCTCTCTCTCTCTCTCTCTCTCTCAAAAATAAATAAACACTTAAAAATATGAAGACATACATTAAAAGAAAAATATATACCATTCAAATATTTTTCATCATAAGAAAATTGGAGTAGTTCTATTAAGACAAATGGTGAATTCAAAACAAGAAATACTGCCAAAAATTAAGAGAAACATTTTATATTAATGAAAGAGCAAATTCATCAATAATATATGACAGTCCTAAACGTGTATACACATAATAACAAGGCTTCAAAATACAAGAAGCAAAAAATAACAGAAATTAAAGGACAAACAGATCCATCCATAGTCATAACTAGAAGTTTAATGCTTCTCTCTCAATAATTAATAGAAAAGCTGGACAAAAAATTTTATAAATTTCAACAATATCAAACTGCTTGTCCTAATTGACATTCATTGAATATCTCACTCAAGAGACGCAGAGAATCATCTTTAAAAATGCACAAGATGTTCAGCAAGTTAGCCCATATCTGTGCAATAAACCTTAAACTGCAAAATGTTTAAAATTAACTCACATAAAAATTCAATCAGTAGAAATTAAAAACAAAAAGTTTAAAAAGTTATAACTGAAATATCTAAAATCTTTGAATATAAGAAAATTAACAATCTACACTGAATTCCAAATTACACGGACCTAAGAAGAAAACACAAGGGCATTAGACGATATTTCTGATTTAATTGATGATTAATAATAAAAATCCAGTGTATCAAAATTCCTAAAATAAAATACTAGAAGTAAATTCATAGCTTTAAAAACTTATACTAGAAAAGAATAAAGGTCTAAATCAATGACTTAAATTATTACTTTCAGAAATTTGAAATAAAGTAGGTTATACATAAAATAAGTAGTAAAGAGAAAATAATAAAAAATAAGAACAGAAATTTAAGAAACAGAAAGCAAAAATAGCTAGACTAGTCTAGAAATTAAGAGACAAAACACAACTTTACAAGTAAGGGATTAAAAGGAAATGACACTACAGGTACTAAAGACATTAAAATGATAAAGAATACACTGAACAATTGTATGACAATAAATTCAATGTCACAGATTAAGTGGAAAAATATTTCAAGAAAAATTATGATAATCTTACTGAAAATCCTTCAGAAAACAGAAAGAATACTTCCCAACTCATTTTCTGAGACCAGCATAACACTTACGACAAAACTTGTCCAAAAATATTGCCACAAAAGAAAATCACAGACCAAAATTCCTCATGAATATGAAAACAAAAATCTTTAACAAAGTATTAACAAATAAAGTTTAGCAACACATAAAAAGTAATACTTCAAGGTTTATCCCAGGAATACAAGATTGGATGAATACTTAAAAATTAATATAATTCACCATATTAACAAAATACAGAGAAGAAAGTCACATAGTCATTCTAGTTTCAACACCAAATTTCAACACCAATTTTGAAAAATTTCAACACCAATTTTTTATTTAAAAACCAAAACAAAAACTCAGAACTACCTAGGAATAGAAGGAGACATCCATTATTAATAAATGGCATCAAAGAAAACCCTATACCTAGCATCACATATAATTTTAACATGAAATATCGAATACTTTCACCCTAAGATTGGGAATAAGGAATATATAGTTCTTTTCTATTTATTTTCATTATTATTATGATGCACATAGCTAATATGAATGCAATAAAAAGAATACGTGGATTATAAATGAAAAAATAAAAGTTTTTATGCTTGCTAAGTATTTATATACAAAGTCCTAAGAAATCTACAAAACAACAACAACAACTACTACAACTACAAAAGAACTGCATTAGATTTTTAGGGTTGCCCTAACAAAATATCACAGATTGAGTAGCTCACGCAACAGAAATTTATCTTTTCACAGTTCTGGAGGCTAGAAGTCTAAGATCAAGGTGTGGGCCAGTTTGGTTTCTCCTGAGGTGTCTCTCCTTGGCTT
Source organism: Prionailurus bengalensis (assembly GCF_016509475.1). Lineage (NCBI taxonomy): Eukaryota > Metazoa > Chordata > Mammalia > Carnivora > Felidae > Prionailurus > Prionailurus bengalensis. The sequence goes on from NC_057350.1 coordinate 54,119,562, forward strand.
GCAGATGGCCATCTTCTCCTTTTCCTGGTCCTTTCTCTGTGTGTGCATCCCTGGTGTCTCTTTGTGTGTCCAAATTTCTCTTTCTTACAAGGATAACAGTAAGATTGGATTAGCACCACTCTACTTACCACATTTTAATTTAATTACTCCTTTGAAGGTCTAAGTCCAAATACTGTCACATTCTGAGGTTATTGGGAGTTATGCTTCAACATATGAATTTTGAGAGATCAAAATTCAGCCCATAACAAGAATAGGTGAATTTACCAATTTCCATGGATACATGATCAACATAAAAACTTCAATGGTATTTCAATATAATATTATAGCAGTGAAAGAAAGAAAGAATTTAAAGGAAACAATCCATTTATAATACCACTAAAACCAAAAAAATCCTTATGTAAAAATTAACAAAAGATGTGCAATATGATATTAAAAAATAATGAAATGCACCACATGGGTGAATCATTTCAATTTTACTATGTGCTGCCAAAGCAGCACCGCAACATGAATAAATCTTAAAAACAAAATGGTGAGTGAAAGAAGCCAGACATAAAGAGTATGTACTATACTATTCTATCTATATGAAGTTCAAGGGAAGGAAAAAATACTCCATGGTAATAAATATCAGAACAACATTTACGTATTTGGTTGCAAATTTCCTTGAAGGAAGATGAGGGAGTTTTCTGAAGTGATTCATATGTTCTATATCTTGACTGTGTGGTGATTGCATAATATATACATACATTCATCAAAACTCATTGAACTGTACACGTAGTATCTGTGCATTCACTATATATACATTTTACTTCAATGGGTACGTGTGTGTATCTGTGTGTGTGTGTGTGTGTATGCGTGAAAATTAGAGTAACACAATTTCGAGGAAGGTAGAATACTATAAAAAGACAGAGAACAAGCTTTGAAGTCATACAAAAAGAAATGTAACCCCAGATCTGCCACCAACTATTTTGTAGCACTGGATGATTTACATAACTTGTCTGACCCTATGCTCTCCATTCAGGAAACTAAGGGTGATCATAATATCTATCACACAGAATTATCATGAAGCTTATATAACATATGGAAATGGTTTAGGGCAGTGACTAGCATACAGGATGTGCTGACAAGTAGTAAAAATTGTCCTGATTCAGATACAACATTTTTTTTAAAAAAAACTGAAGTAATGGTTTCATGCCTGGACTGAATTGTCTTCTTTGAGGTACATTACAACGCATGATATCCACGTGCGAAGAGAGATGGATGAAGAATAAAAGAGTAACAGAAGATTCACTACTCCAGTTAAGTAGGCATAATGTTGACATGAGAATAATTGAGAGAGACTGACAAACTCAGTGTCATTTCATAGAGATACCGTGTGGATTAAATAAGGTACAACATGCAAACTTACTTGGCTGGTGTCTGGTATTAAGTAAACCCTCAATAAGTGGTCAAAATGAGTCTATTTGTATTCACATCCAACTTTTTCTAAAACTCAAATACCAATACATTTAAAAAAGCTTTTTAAAACTATTTTAGGGATGCCTAGGTGGCTTAGTTAAGCATCTGGCTCTTGATTTCAGCTCAGATCATGATCCCACAGTTTGTGAGTTTGAACCCCATGTTGGTCTCTGTGCTGACACTGTAGAGCCGGCTTGGGATTCTCTGTCTCCCTCTCTCTATCTCTGCCCCAACCCTGCTCTGTCCCTCTCTCTTTCTCTCAAAAATAAATAAACATTAAAATAAATAACTTTATCTTATTAGGAAAAGATATCATATAATAATTTATTCCAATTAGTTGGTATTCATATTTTCACAAGATATATTTGGAGCAGATTATTAAATCTTACTTATGTGGTGACTTTAAAAATGTTACTCTATCATATAAATCCATATATCTGAATGAAAGATATTTTTCTTCAGTATTTACTCAGTTATAGTTATTACACTTTATATATGTGTGTATATATATTTTTGTTTGTTTGTTTTTAGACAGAGAGCATGTGAGCAGGGGAGAGGGGCAGAGGGAGAGAGAGACAGAGAGAGAGAGACAGAGAGAGAGAGAGAAAGAGAGAATCCTAAGCAGGTTCCATGCTCAGCACAGAATCTGATGCAGGACTCAATCTCATCACTCTGGGATCATGACCTGAGCTGAAATCAAGAGCCAGACTCTCAATCAACTGAGCCACCCAGATGCCCCTAGTTATTACATTTTAATTTCACCCCCAAATCACAGCATTTTTATCATCCCTACTGCTCTTCTAATTTATTATCCTTTGTTTACCTAGTTCTAAATTTACATGACAATGTTCCAATCTCAGCTAACTTTAATTAGGTTTTGAATTTTTTAAACCACTGAAAACTTTGTCAAAGTTACAATGAAGACTTACTGAAGGCCTTTATATAATTATAATTCTATCTATTCAGAAATTCCCTTAATCATCTGCTTATGGTAAGTTATTTTAAGTGTGTGATTTCAACAAAATTCCTTTTATTTCTCTCTCAATAAAATAACTAAACATAGTTCTCTATCCTATTTCTGTCAACTTCTAATCATTTACAAAATAAATTTATAGGCTCTAGATTATTAATATTTTCACTTTTTAAGTATTTTTCATCTTTTTTTAACCTCTTCAATACTGATCTATTTTAATAATTAACAGAATCTTTTCAGGATGAGAGTCAGGGAAAAATCAAGTGGAGATGAAATATTAAAAATCAGTTATACCTTCTACTGCTCACCCAGAGGTCTCTTAAGTAGCAATGAAAAAATGAAAACTATCTTAAATTTTCTCTGTCATAGAATAATTTGAGGAAGGTAGGTAGAAAATAAAGAAATTTTGGCTATATCTGCCAAAAGCTACATATAATTTTTCAATACTAATTTCTATTAAAATTAAACCAATTACATGTCATGGCTTTGGAAACATATTTCATGAACAGGTAAGAATGATGTATGATACAGTTAATAGGCTTTTTACGTTCAAACATAATAAACTGAGATTTCTGAGGATACCAATCGTCATCTTATTCCTAATAGTGTGGGCATAGACACTGAAATCATTTTTAAATTAATATACTTAAAATTTTTCTTTAAAAATCAATGTTTGAAATATGTTAGTTTTTGTACACAGAAGTAAAATTTAGCCCAAACCTGGAATGAAATTCTACATATTCTATTTTAATATAATTCAAATTAATTATAGATTTTTTGAAGTTTTATTGAACATTGCTATTTTTTTCTCCCATATGTTGATCAATTTTAAACTTTTTTTAGTATGTGACAAAGTATCAGTAAGACAAAGATGTTCTTTCCCTATAAATATCATGTATCTCTGTAACATACTTCAAATCAACTGTTTTATGATCACTACCAAAGCTCAAAATTCTGACACAAAAAGACTATATAATGGCGAGTTGAAAAACTTGGTTTATGTCCTCTTTGCTGTTAATGTTTATTTTGTCTGTTTTGCTTTAGGCTACTTCGGATGCACTAAGAAAAAAATATATATGGATTCCTTTCCATGGCCTCTTCATAAGAAGAGGTCAGTCACCAATATGCTGCTAACATAAAAGGACAATTTTTAAAAGGTAAAATCATGACTCATATACAAAACTAATGCATGTCAAATACTATATCTAAGTCATCAGTAAATAAGAAAACCAGTAAAATGGTATAACTCTCTCAAAAAAGAACTTAAAGTATTCCCATATATAGGCTATCAGGAATTCTGAAATGAGTTTACAAATAGATGTAAAACTAGTCAGTATCTACATAGGACAATAATCAATTACATTCAACTTGACACATTTGTTTGAATTTCTGTGAAATTACTTGCATTCTTATCAGTTTTCTGAAAATAGTTTTGTAACATAGCTCAGAGGAAACAAAAGGTAGAGATAGTTGAAAAGGGTACTCTAGATAGAATAATTAGTATTCTTGTTTGCCCATTTCAAAGTCTTTCACAATGTTTCCTGACACTAAAATATCTCCTTAAAAGTCTTAACCTCCTTAAACTTGTGTCCTAATTAGAGCTGAAATAAATACCTTTAGTTTTCAAGACTCTAGATAGTGACAACATAGCACTTTACAGCTCACACAGAGATTATAGCGTATATTGGAAAAAATAAGTAGCTCCCTGCAGATAAGAAAGAGGACAAGATTTTCAATGTTCTTATTATGGGCAGAAACAAAGGTTCCTGGGGGGAAAGGTGATGGGTGCTGATGCAGTAGGAAATTTAACACCAGGATTTGACAGCAGAGGATTTGACATGGACACTGGGTCCATGTCAGCAGAGAGCATGGCTGTGAGGGACAGCACCATCACATGCAGAGCCCAAGACGGAGTAGAAAACTAGCAATGGAGCTGACCATGTATCCAACGATGGTGGCGATATAGATTGCAATGCCTGCAGGCTAGGAATGAGCCCTATTTCTGATTTTCCAGATATACACAAGCCCAAAATTTTTGAATGGAGGCAGGGATCTTGAAAATGTTTGATACTGGATTTCTAGTCTAACCTCAGGCTGGATTTAATTTGACTTATAAAAATAGAGTAAGGTAATAGTTCTGAAACTGAAATATAGTATTCTTGCTATAATGTTAAGCCGTTGGTTAGTGGCATTACAAGAAAGGATTATTTGTTCTTATTTGTTCTGCATTTGCTTTCATTTTCACAGCCAATTTAGCATAGAATTCTTACTTTTGGAAAGTGAAGATAGGAAATATAATACTAAAATGTAATTATATTGCAGAATGCATGTGATAAACTGTTTCCTAAAATCCTTGAAATTTTAGGATTTTTATCAAATAATTTCAAGATCAGAAATTAGTAATCTGTTAAGGAAATTCAATAATGTGTGTGAATGGATGAGCTTTTCCTACCAGTCTATGAAATTTTCATCAGTCATAGCTTCACTGAGATTTTACCTCTAGAAGAGCCAACATATTCCTTTCATGGATATTTCAGAAAACAACATGAGTTATCAGAATAATATTATCACCCTTAACCAGATCATAGCATCATTTATATCTATCCAAACACTTAATGGTTGATTCATACATCTCATAACATGCATTCATCCAGTGATTTCTAGGTGCCAAACAGTGTGTTGGGGACACAGCAATGGATTAAACAGGGAAGTCCTTGCTTTCATAGAGCTAGTATTATAGTAAGGAGGGGAAAAAAAGGAAATAAATTATATGGAGAAAGATTAAGTGTACAAAGGGGATGGAGGTACCAAGGCAATGGAGAATAGAATGTATTGAAGTGGTCAAGGAAGGATTAAATGGGAAGGTACAATGGGCAAAATTCTAAGCTTTTGAAAACAGAGACATATGTAGATTTCTAGGCAAAAAGATTTGCAGAAGAGGGATAAAACTCAAGAACTAACAGCAGCAACAAAACAACATATACCCCAAGGAATGAGCATGGAGGATGTCTATACCTGGAGCCAACTGAGAGGAGAGCAGTAGGAAATGCTAAAGACACAACATCAGATTTCACACTGTGCATGTTATTTTAAGGACTGTTGCAACAGAAGAATTGATAATAGCAATTTAATTCCAAGACTCCCAGTCATTTACACAAGTATTAATGTTCATATATTGTGTTTAAATTTGGTGGTTATAAAATATTAACTTGGGACATTAAATTTGCAAATGATTAAACTGTACTATATTTTAGTTGCTGTAACTGAGATCTAAATTATCAGTGATTAAAACAAGGTAAGCATTTCTCGCTCTTGCATAAAAGTCTAGTCATAGACAAACTGGGGCTGGCAGGATGGTTCCATAGTATTGGGGATCCAAGTTCCTACTAACTTCTCTGTATTTAGGATTTTGCCCTTTTCAATGGCATCCACATCACTACTCTTGTGAGTGGGAGCAGGAAAAGGGAAATGTAAGGTTAAGGCTGTTCCTTTTTGGTGTGACCAAGCAGTTGTACACATCATTTCTTTCCCACTGAAGAATATTTAGTCACAAAGCTACCTACAACTGAAAGGGAGGCTAGGACACAGTCCTGATGCCAAGTGGCCATGTGCCAAGTTAAAATTAGGGGTTCTACCATTAGATAAGAGGATAATGGATATTAGAGAATAAGTAATTTCTTTAAGCAGATTCAAATGATAGTTTAATTTTGAAATGCATTAAACATCCTTAAAAAAGTGTGATATAAAGGAAAGAGTACCTAACAAAAGGCAAAAGGACGTTAGTTCTATTCCAAATCTACCAAGAATTAGCTAGCAACCTTGAATCAAAAATTTAACTTCTCTTATATTTGGTGTATCATCTGTAGTATTGAGCTGAAAAATACTCTGCTGTACCTAAACAAAAGACTCTCCCCCAAACTTTAGAAAAGTCATTTTTATCAAATGCATAGTAATTATAAAACACTGAAACCTATGAAATGATATAAAAACTCAAGTAGGGAAATATCTGGCTTCCAGCCAAGCACCAGATGTGTCTCTTAAAAGCCAATACAACTTCTCTTTATCCTTGAAAGTTTTTTTTTAATACAAAAGTCAAGGTGAAAATAGCTTCTATCTTTATCCAGATGGAACTCTATGATTGCCTCACTGACAGGGGACAATGACCAGGCTGAACATACCACAGGATAACTCACTGGCATCCCTAAGGTCATAGGTGATACACAAGTTAGAGAACCTTCCAGCATAGAGATCAGCAATGAGTACAGTCAATGAATCCATTGCCACTATATTCATTCAAAGAAAGCCATTGGTTCAAGATGTGCCAGAGAACTCAAAGAAGTGCCTGTTGGGGGTTTAAAAAAATCACAGCAGAAACAGATTATAGGTCATGTGTTAGCTCTTTTCAGGAATGTGTGGTTCTGGTAATGGTAGCATTACCTTTCAGATAATGGCTGGAGAAACATGCGTTCACAGGGCCAAAGCCAGTTCTGCCCAAGTCAGGTCATTTGCTCCTCTCCCCAAGGGTGCACTACAGTCCTCTCTGGAAAGGGAGAAAGAAAAGTTGTTGTTCTTCATGCTATGGCCAGAGTCAAAGTTTCTAGGAAAACCAGTTACTCTGGGAAAACAGTATCCAGACAAAACAAAGAAGAAATATTCTAGCATCAATTGATGTTATAACCTAACAAATTTGTAATAGAAAAAAAATGAAAGGAGGTGGCCTCACAAAACAAATAGAAACCCAAAAATATACAAACATCTCTCTCACCACTCACAACTGTAATCTATCTGAAACAATTACAGTGATTTGATGCTACATTTTCAGATTTCAGTAACTTTCATTTTAACCTGTTAGAAACATGATTAAAATAAATGATTAAAACACATACTGCAATACATAATTCAAATGTTCTACAACAAACAGGGATGTCACTTTAATGTGCTAATTTGATGATCTGTGTAAAAAGCAAAAACCAGTTACGATGACAGAGCACAAATAGATAAGCGTTCATACCTCCACAGCAAATTTGACAGAGCGTCTCTGTGGATATGTTTAATAATTGAGGTGCTGACTGTACAAAGTTCAACTTATCCATTTTGGTCTACTTCATACAATGGGGATTCAGTCACTGGAATAAAAATTCTGATGCTTTCACCAGTCTGTCTTTTTTTTTTTTTTAAGTCAGGCCATTTAGTACTATGGACAAAAAAAAAAAAAAAAGAGAGAGAGAGACAAAATTCCAGTGCACTAGAAAACCTTTCAAAGCCTAAAATTATTCATCCTTATAATAGTCACCTTTGTTATGGATACTTCCACAAAGGGGGGAATAGTTACCACTCCTTTAAAAACAGGAGCACCTGGGTGGCTCAGTCAGTTAAGTGTCTGACTTTGGCTCAGGTCATGATCTCATGGTCTGTGAGTTCAAGTCCCATATTCAGCTTTGTGCTGACAGCTCAGCGCCTGGAGCCTGCTTCAGATTCTACGTCTCCCTTGCTCTCTGCCCCTCCCCCACTCACGCTCTCTCTCCCTCTCTCAAAAATAAACATTAAAAGTTTTTTTTAATAATACTTAATAAAAAATAAAAATAAATCTTCAGGGGCGCCTGGGTGGTTCAGTTGGTTAAGCATGGGCTCAGGTCATGATCTCCCACTTCCGACTTTGAGCTGACTTCGAGCTAACAGCTCAGAGCCTGAACCCTGCTTCAGATTCTGCGTCTCCCTCTCTCTCTGGCCCTCCCCTGTACTCTGTCTCACTTTCCCTCAAAAATAAATAAAACATTAAAAATCTTTTCTTTAAAATAAAAATAAATCTTCAAAAGCTAATTTTTAACATCCAGACTACAAAAGAAGTTATGTTAAGTGAAAAGTTCATTTGCTTTAGAATGATAAAACCAGGATTTAAATCACCTTCCCACTGTTTTTCACATTTGGTGGGAGGATTCAACAATTCAATGACTATAAATATACATTTCATATATATATACATATTTCATATGTATCCTATATATATAAATTAACTGTCATGTTGTAGGCTGTAATCAAATACTGCAAACAAATTATCTCCCAATTTAAGCATGAAGTTTAATGTAAAAGACTCTATAATACACTGGTTAAGAGCATGGACTCAAGTGCCAGATGGCTCGGGTTTGAATGGTGGCTTTTTTGAGTTCTCTGTGCTCCAGTTTCCTCTTCTGTAAAATTGGGATAATAACAGTGAATACTGCATAGGATTGTTATGAGGGCAAACTGAATTTATTTATTCATACTGAGGAGAAAGGCCTGGGAGATCAACCCAGGAGATAGGAGGCCAGGAAGAGGCATGGTGTCCCAGGTCTTCAGAGTAAGGCCACACAACTAAGCCATCCAGGGAAGGGAAGCTGGCACTTCCAAGCTGGTCATGGAGCACCTGCTGCAGGGCAGAGCTCAACCCCAGAGGAAAGGAGCATGCACAAGATAGCACCAGTAGGTGAGGTGAACTCTCTCAGGAGCAGGCAATACCTGAGGGAGATACTTAGTCTGAATGCCTCAGCAGTGGAGCCTGTGGAGGACACTACACAGGCACACTGGGCCCTCAGGCAACAATTCAGACCTGTTGTGAGGACAAACAGAAAGAGAAAGCACTGTTTTTGTGGACCTTTGTGGAAGAAGACAAACATCTGTTTTCCTCTCCCTCCTCCCACTCCAATACAAGGGCATGAGTCCTGGGAACAAACTTGAGGAATAAAGTACTATCTCTCCCCCACCCTTTCAAGATCTCACAACTAGTTAGACAAACATGCAAACAAAGAAGCGTCATACAATTAACTTGAGGGCTTCATAATGAGATATCCTCTGTGCTGGGTCCTGAAGGATAGGTATGAATTCTCCAAGCAGACAAAGGAGAGAAAGCAACCCAGAGGTAATATCTGATGCAAATATCATGAGGAAATTCTCAGAGGCATGGAAATGCATGCTATGTTCCAAAAAGAGCATTAATTAGAATTCTGGGTACCAGGGGAGGAATGGATGAGAAAGAACTAGGGAGGAGGCAAGAAAGAGGAGCTCTAGAATAGAAGGCTAGAAAGTTTTACCTTAGATATTGAAGGCCCTTCCTTTTGTGCTAGAATGAAGAGTAGAATTATTCTGTAGTAAATTAGGAATGAGCAAGTTTGAATACAGGTGAGTATGGCATGGCCAGATCTACATTTTGATCTCTATCACAAATTGTAATATGGAAAGGGCACTGAAGGGAGAAAATGTTGCAAGGAAAGGAGGTTCTAGTAACCCAGACTGCCAGAACAATGTCCACAGCAATTACAGTTACCAAAAAATAAAGGGCAGGAAAAAAGAATGAACATTTTTGAGCCCCAAGCATCATAAATTCTCTACCTTATGCTTTTAATAACACATACTAATCAACTGGTGGGAAATAATTTAAGGACAGCTAATATAAGACATTTTAGGAAAGGAAATAAACACCATTGCAAAGTTACAAAGGAGCTTACATTATACGAGACCAGAAATCTCCCCAGGAATTACTGAACGAACACAAACCATTAATTTCATGCTTGTCTTCTCTGTTAAAACCTATGGCTGATTAGCTATATAAATACATATATGCATACATAATATATATACACATACATAAACAAAACTGGCCACATGAGTACCCCAAAAACATCTGATTCTGATAAGTAAATAGTGTCATTTGCTAAGAGTTCAACTCCATATTGACCCCATTTTAGCTCTCTATTTGACCCTTTCTTCTTTTCCAATTGGGAGAAAGGAAAATAAGTAAATGAGCCATAATTTTTGGCAATGCATATTTAAATTGAGGTCTGCCAAGTTCAAAACTGAAAATGCAGCAGCTGTTTGCCCAAAACATGGGCCAAGAAATTCCTGCACGACTGACAATATGCTTTTGCTTCCGGCTGCACAATCTCTGACCAGGGTATTCATTTCAGCAGCTGTCATCTAAGCCTTGAGAGAAGGAGGGTTTTTCTCACTCTAGAGAAGAAGATCCCAAAAAGGGAGGGATTAAATGTTCATACTTAGTAATGGGAGTGCTTCAAAGGAGGAAATCTGTATATTCAACCAGGGGAAAATCTATATGGGACTGGAATAGTAATCATATTTGCAGTATAGGTAGATTAGAAACAGCATATATCCTGCTTCTTGAGTAGCATGGCCTGTGCCTTCTTGATGCTGGTCACACCAGGCACCTAGATCTCCATGACTGACAAAGTGTCTAAGGCAGCACCATCTCCCACAACAACCTGCAGCTGTGATGGGACCGGGGCCAAAGGCATTTGTGGAATGAGTCCAACAGGGGCCATAGCTATTGCCTGGCAAGGAGGCAGCTAGCAAATGGAGAAGCAATGCCTGAGACTCTAACTGTAGAAATTCCACAGTGATAACTACAGTTAACAGCACCAAAGGACACAGCAATAATTTGGAAAACAAAACCTTGGAGGAGTTAGAGGGCAAATAAATAACCCTTTCACTTTTCAGGTTCAAAGCCAAAGCAAATGGAGAGAGGAAAGTCAGACAGATGGAGATAACATTATCACACATACTACTGACAAAGCTGATTGCAAAATGTGGTTCAAGATCTGCAGTTAAATGAGCTCCTCTAGACTTCATTCTAAATTAGATATGGGCATAGCTGGATGAGAGCAAGCAAGAGGCAGGTGTGATGGAGAGAATCCATGATTTTCTGCCCGGGGCAAACTGGCTCAGAAAAGTAAGAAGGGGATAGGCTGGTCACATTAGAAATTGAGTATTCCTACTTTAAAATTTGCCAGCCTTTCATCTGTAGGTAGGAGCAGAGATAAGATAGAGGCTCTCCCCTAACCCACCATAAGTTTTCCTCTATGAGTGAAGTATTGATTAGCTATCCTTTATGGAAATATGAGGAGGGGGGAAATATTGCTCAACCGTAACACTAATATCAACCATTATTTATTAAATGCTTGTTTACCAGCATTGCACATACTGTACATTATCTAATTTCACCCTCATACTATGACTTTGTAGAAATGTTTCCTCTGTGTGTGTGTGTGTGTGTGTGTGTGTGTGTGTGTGTGTGTGTTAAGAACACTTAATTTCAGATCTACCCTCTTAAAAAATTTTTTAAGTTCACTTACCACATTTTCTTTAATCACGTAGACATAATGGGTTGTTTCCATATCTTAGCTATAGTGAGTAATGCAATGAACACGGGAGTGCAGGTATCTTTTCTAGATCCTAATTTCAATTATTTTCATAAATACTCAGAAAAGGAATTGCTAGAGCATATGGTAGCCCTAGTTTTAATTTTTTGAGAATGCTTCATACTAATTTCCATACTGGCTGCATCATTTTACATTCCTAACAACAAAGCATAAGGGTTCCAATTTCTTCACAACCTCAGTAATACTTGCTATCTTTTTTAAAAAATATAATAGCCATCCTAACAGGTGTGAAGTGACATTCCACTATGTAAATAAACTCTCCAGTGCAAAGATACAGATTTTTTCACATAAGCTAACTATTACTACCCCGTGTTGGGCTCTGCGCTGACAGCGTGGAGCCTGCTTGGGATTCTCTCTCCCTCCCTCTCTGCCCCTCCCCCACTCACAGGCAAATGCATGCTTGCATGTGCTTTCTCTCTCTCTCTCTCTCTCTCAAAATAAATAAACATTAAAAAAGAAGCCAAGGCTGATTCCAAGAGTATCAGTTATGAAAAAAGATTTTAAAGTATAAAAATTCAGGAATAGACAGAATAATGGTGTCTAATGGTTCTGGGAAGATCTTGTCTTCTCCCATAGCTTCTATACACAGCTGACCGCTCACCAAAATTCCAAAATTAGTTTCATTTTGTTAATGTCTTTTAAAAATGGACATGCTCTTAAGATAGATAACATTCTAAGCTTACTAAAGCATCCCACCAACATTTTCTAAGATATTTCCATGTGCCTGACCATGTGCCAGGTACTAAGGATACAAAAATATTTATTAAAAAAAATTAAATAAAATAAAAATGCCTTGGTAATCAGGTACGAACCCAAACATGTAAGCAATTAACTAAAGAGAATATAATAGGGGCTATTACAGAAGAAACCACACAGAGCTGTGGGAACATGAGACAACAGGAACTGAATCACTGGCAAAAATGTCTCAGAAGACATTCTATAAAAGGTAACTTTTCAACTGAATCCAAAATTAATGTAGCTTTTGATAAAAGTAAGAAGGCAGCAAGCATGAAGCTGCAGAGAGTTGAAAGACCTCTACGAGGAGAGGAAGAAACAGGATGTGTGCATAAAATAATCTCCAATTATTTATACCTACTTTTAGGTCATAGAGAAAAAGTAACTGTTTCCAAACTCACAGAACATTTACACATCTTCTCCTAATTAGAACTAAAGACATACATGTGTATTAATATATCCATGAGCTAAAACTATGAACTATTATGAAATTATGAACTATTTTTACTGTAAACATATATACCAATGGAGATATAAATAGAATAGAAACTACCAGATATATGTCAGTAAGCATCTAGATATAAATTTTTTTAATTGTGGCTTTATTATTTTTCATCTAAATGAATCCAGCTGCCTATTTATTCAATAAATAGCTTACCAGTTGCTATGTGCTTCTCAAGGCACTGGGGTCACTGGCGAATAAGCCAAAGTAACCTGATTTCACAGTTTATATTCCTAAAGAAGATGGAAAGTAAACAAGAAACTAATATGTAATATAATTCCAAGTGTGGCTAAATTGAAAAATCTTGCAAGCAGCTAAGGTGGGATTACTTCCAGAAACCAATAGTTCTCTCAAGAAAAAGTAGAAGAACTGCTGATAAAAGGAAAGAAAGAACCTTCTGATTTAAGGAATTACAGGTTGACTGAAGCTACTAGAACTTGAGGATCCAAGATCACAGAAATACTGGAACCATAGAGAGGTGAACAGACACTCTGCCCCCCCTTTCTTTTTTTTCTCCTCAGGGCAATTTTTGAAGTGAGGCTAAATGCTAAGAATTAAGCCAGAGAATTACACACCCCTCTGTGTGTACAGGTGGCAGTAGACCTCTTTGTGTTGACTTCTGGGTGACAGGGTCTGAAGAACTGCAACTAGAAAAATATGCTATGATACACTGCCTACTGCTATTGTTATTAAAAACAAACAAACAAAAAACATCCTTTGTTTCTGATCCAGAAGCCTCATGACTTCTGTTAAGGGACAGAGAAGCCAACAGAGCTTTGGAAAATCTTATGGGACAAAAGACACACAAAAAAATTGAGACTGCTAATGTATCTAGGACTTAAGGATCCCAATTCCTGGAAAGAAGGGAGGCCCAGAAAATTCTGCCAGATGCTGCAGGTTTTCACTTTAATATATTTGATTAAGCTACATAAAGGCAAGGGATTAAAAGCTAAATAGAAAACAGCTGAAAAGTAGAATGCATTTTTTTTCTGCAGTCTTCTGCTAAAGACTTAGAAATTGTTGTTAAAGACCATCCAACAAAGAGAGGGCCTAAAAAATTCCCAGGCTCTCAGTTTTTCATTTGGAACTTCTGGAGAGCTACACCAAAGATATAAAGAGAACCAGAGTCTGCAAAACTTCAAACATCCCTGAGTCATCTCAATCTGATAATTCTCCATGGGACTCTTGCAGAAATTTCTGCACATCTTCTAAACAGAGGAACTTGCTGTCTTTGTTCCATACTATTTATTACGAATACTTTTATGATAAATCGCTGTGGAAAAGAAAAACAGTGTTTTCCTTTGGAGCAAAGGCAGGTTGTTTAAACGATATACATAGATATATCTATGCTCTACATAGAGAACTATAGAGATCTATAGATCTATTTAGGTTATTTTTCTTGAGTGATCTCTGGAAGTTCGTATCATTTAAAGAATGTGTGCATTTTATGTATGTTGTTGAATTCATCAGCATTGAATTCTTTACAGTAGTCTCTGCTTATCCTTTAGTGTCTATAGGGTCTGTGGTGATGTACCTTCTTTCATTCTAATATTTATAATTTTATTTATAATTTGTGTCTTCTCTATTTTTATGTGATTAGACAGACTAAAGGCTCATTAACTTTATTGATATTTTCAAAGAATTGGCTTTTGCTTATGTTGATTTTCTCATATGTTTCTGTTTTAGTTGCATTGATTTCTTCTCTAATTGTTATTATTTCCTCCATTATACTTGCTTTGGGTTTAATTTCCTCTTTTTATTTCTAGTCTTCTAAGGTGAGCTCTTTAGTCATTAATTTAAAATTTGTTTTTTTAAATAAAAGCATTAAAAGCTATGAGTTTACCTCTAAACAGTGTTTTAGCTAGCCTCCACAAATTTTGTATATTAAATTTTAATTTTAATTTCAATTCAATTCAAAATGTTTGAATTCCCCTTGTGACATTCTTTTTGAAGTGTGGGCTATCTAAAGTGTTCATGTCCAAATATTTAGAGATTTTTTTCAGATATCCTACTGTTACTGGTTTCTAGTTTAAATCCCATTTGATCTGAGAGTATACCTTAAATAATTTCTATTCTTTTTTTTTAATAATTTCTATTCTTTTATACTGGTATATCTAGGATAAGATCTGTATTGGTGAAGGTCCCACATGCACGTGTGGAAAATGTATTCTATTAGTGCAATGAGGAGTGTCCTATAGGTATCTAAGAGATACATTTGGTTAATAGTGTTGTTAAGAACTTCTATTTCCTTTCTTTCTGTTTGCTTAATCCATTACTGAAAGTTAAAGTCTCTAACTCTACTTGTGGGTGTATTTCTCATATCAGTTCTATCAGTTTTATTTTGTATATTTTAAATTATATTGTCAGGTTCATACATATTTAAAATTATTTTTTATTTGTTGAATTGTACCCTTTATCATTATCATTATTCCTGGTAATATCCCTTGTTCTGAAGTCTACTTTGTCTGATATTAACATAGACAATCTAGCTTCCTGTTGATTAGTGTTTTCATGTTGTATCTTTTTCTTATTTTTGCTTTATCCTATCCATTTCTTCATATTTAAAGTGGGTCTTGTGAACAGGATATAGTTGGATGTTACTTTTTTTTTTCCAATCTAAAAAGCTCTCATTTTTATTTTGTATGTTTCATAGTTTAACTTTCATGTAATTATTTAATTGGTTAGTTTAAAGTCTTTCTAATCTCCAATTTGGGGTTATTTTTTATACATGTCTTAAATGTCATAATGATTGCCCTTGAAGTACATGCCTTTAAACATGTACTATATGGAATTTATAACAGTGTAATTCCAATTCCTTCCTTATCCTTTGTGCTATTGTTACCACGCATTTTACATATACCATAAACATGCAATACTTTCATACAGTGTTAGTTTTTGATAGTTATCTTTTGGATAAATTAAAAATAAGAAAAATAAATTTTGTATTTTCCTTCATCAATGTCATTTCTAGCATTCTTTCTTTCTTTTTATAGATTCTAGTTATTGTCTGGTATCTTAGTCTTTATTTCTAAAGAACTTCTTTTAATATCTTTTTTTTTTTTGAGAAGGATGAAAGGGAGGGCCAGAGGGAGAGGGAGAGAAAGAATCTTAAGCAGACTCCATGCTTAGTACAGATCCCAACATGGGGCTGGATCTCATGACTGTGAAATCATAACCTGAACTGAAATCAAGAGTCAGACACTTAAATGACTGAACAATCCAGGCACCTCTTTTAATATCTTTAAAAGACAGCTAGTAATGAATTCTCTCTGTTCTTGATTTTGCAAAAATGTTTTTTTCTCCTTTAATTTTATAAAATATTTTTTTAATAAATTTAATAATTTTTTTTTCTTACAGCACTTTAAAATGTTATTCCCTTGTCTCTAGATTTCACAGTTCATAATGACAAGTCTGTTCCAATTCTTATTTTTGTTTCTTTGTATGTAATGTGTGCTTTTTATCTGGAAGCCTTCGTGATTTTCTCTTCGTCTTTGGGTTATAGCAGTTTGAAAACAGGTATCCCCTGCTTTCCAAGTATGTGTTACACCACTTCACTATTACAAAAGATGTACATTTGTACCTATTTTCATAAACCAGAATAAATCTCAAGACAAAGGCAAAAAGCTAAAATAGCAATCAGTCTTGTCTTGCAGCAAGCCCATATAGAAGCAAAATGTACCCTGAGCAGGGAGAACTGGCACTTCCAAGCTCCTTCCCCAGTATTAGGTTAATTATAAACATTAATTATAAGCAATGAGATACACTCAGCATCTCAGCATTAAGCCGCCACAGCTTTGAACTGTGTCTGAAAGCATCAGTGCTTTATCTCAATTTATTTTGTGCATCCATTAGCAAGACGTGTGTCCTAAGGTATCAGAAAAGCCTGAGAAGTTATTTTTGGGTTCTGAGAATGCTAAAAATATTTTCCATATAAATTAATGGTAATTGCTTCTTCCTTTCTACCATTTCAGCTTACAAAATGTTTCATAGGAATGTTCTACTTTTAGAAAGCAGGAAAACCCGTAATTGCCAGGGAAAATAGAATCTTATAAAGTTTATGGAAAATAGAATCTTATAAAGTCTTTTATCATATGATGGTACAATTTATATCAGGAAAAAGTAAATGTATTTCATTAACTTGCTCATCACTCCATGAATTTACGATGAGAAAACTGGTACTTACATGTCATCTGTTTGTATATGACGTAATAGAAGCCATATATGTCAATGGACCAAAGACTTTTGACAGAATAAATCCACAGGTATGGGCTCAACATTTCAATAAGTGTTAGGTTATTTCCCACAAATAACTTTGTCATTGTTAGATTAATTCTTAAAGTAAAGTATAAATTTCAAGAAAAGCTAATGCTATAAAAGGGGGTAAACTATTTCTTTCCCTAAAATACAAAGAAACTGTGTGTTCCAGTGGTTAAAATAAGACAGAGAGAGTGACTTTCTGATCTACTCAGTATTTAGAAAGCTAGAAAGAGTATCATTCCTACCCTTACAGTAAAAGAGAGAGAGAGAGAGAGAGAGAGAGAGAGAGAGAGAGATCTGCAAATTTATAGTTGCTCTTGAATTTATCAGAGAGCTGAAGTTGTAGAGCAATCAACTAACCCAAAATTTAAAAAAAGAAAAACAGATATTCTTAGGGCACCTTGGTGGTCAGTTGGATAAGCATCTGACTCTTGATTTTGGCTCAGGTCATCATCTAACAGTTCGTGGGATCGAGCCCTCACTGGCAGTGAGGAACCTGTTTGGGATTGTCTCTCTCCCTCTCTCTATGCCCCTCCTCCACTTGAGTTCTGCCTCTCTCTCTCTCTCAAAATAAATATATAAATATTTTAAAAATTAAAATAAATAAATAAATAAATGAATAAATGAATAATTTAAAAAAGACATTCTTCTGAGAAGAGAAACAGAATATGAGCATTTTCCTGGGGATAAATGTTGGACCCTGTACAAGATGTTCAAAAGAATTAAACAAAAATTTCTGACAAATTGTTGAAAGCCTACTCAAGGCTAGTATGAGTATATACAATCCTGGGAGCTGTAGTCACAAGGAGAAATTGCACGTATGCACATCATCTCCACAGACCTTACCATTTACTTATAAGAGAGATTAGAAGAACAGGCAAAACTTTCTGTCTTGGTGTAGGTATGGGAGAGGGGGACAATAGGTGTTGTGGAAAAGGCATAAGTCTTCACATAGAACCTTCTCCCTTCCTTATCTTCTCTATGGAGCAAAAGCTTAAGCTGTTGTGAAAAGAGCAACAAACTTTGTCACTCTCAGGCCAGAGGTGAACATTCATTGCAAGTAAGTGAAGGAAACAATAAAACACCCCTGCCCTTGAGGGAGGGACAGGAAAATACCCTGAGCCCAGATCACTTAGAATCTCTAACTTTTGAGGGAAATGCATATCCATGAAAATAGGCTCTCTTCCCATGATCATAGGCATAGTGCCTCAGGTGGAGGTTGAACCAGAATAACAGAGAATGACTCCCCTGTTCCCGTTCTTCCACCTTTCTCTATCAGGCTAGCTACTGACCAACAGCAATTATCAGCTGTATAATGCTGGAAGAAGGGCAAAGTGAAAACAGAGATCTTTTCTCAGGCACAAAGGAAAGACCTAAAACTGAGAGGTGAGCAGACACTGAGAAAAAATCCTCTGAAAAAGTATTCCTCACTTTAAGTACAAATCAAGATGAGGAATTTGGGGAGCCTGGGTGGTTCAGTTGATTAAGCATCCAACTTCGGCTCAGGTCATGATCTCAAAGTTCATGGATTCAAGCCCCATGTCGGGCTCTGTGCTGACAGCTCAGAACCTGGAGCCTGCTTCAGATTCTATGTCTCCCTCTCTCTCTGCCTCTCCCCTGCTCATGTTCTGTCTCAAAAATAAATAAAACATTAAAAAATGTAAAAAAAAAAAAAGAGAGAGACAAGAGGAATTTGAAGCCTGTGGTGCCCTGAGAGTAACCATAGAAACTAAAATAACAAAAAATAAACTCAGCTCAATTGTCAGCTAGACTGACACAAACTCTTACAACAAGAAGAGAAAAGGCATGCCTATTTCCAGGCATAAATACTATTTACATCTTCCTCTACTGTTGTATACAAGATATTCAGTTTTCAACTAAAATGCAGCATACACAAATTGAAGGAAGTACAACACAGCCACACACACAGACACACACAGACACGTGCAAGTAATGATACACTGTCAAGAGACAAAACAATCAACAGAACCAGATTCAAATATAAAACACAAGTTCAACTATCAGAAAGAGAATATAAAATAACTTCAGATAACATGACAATGGTTCTGAAGGAAAAGATGGACAATATGCATGGATAGGGAAGTTCAAGTGAGACTTAAACTATGAGAAATAACCAAACAGAAATGAAAGAAATGGAAAGCATGACTACAGAGGAGAAGAATCACATTGTGAAATCATTAGCACAATCAACACAGTAAGAAAAAAAAAGACAGTAAACTTGGAGATAGGTCAAGAAAAATTTTCCAACTGACAATCATAAAACAAACAAAATAACAGTTCCAGTCCATCCAAGACCTGAGGGACAATATTGAATGGTCTAAAATGAATGCAATTGGAATCATAGAGAGAGGAGAGGGGCTGAGCAGAAGAAATATTTGAATACCTAATGACCAAGATTTTTTCAAAATCAATACATTACAAAAAATCACAGATCTGAGCGCAGAGAACACCAAACAGTAAACACCCAAACACACCTACAAACATAATATAGGTTTCACCCATTATCAAAAAATAGAGTGTTTTTAAAACTGTTCATAAGCCAAAATGGTATAAAGTGAAGAAGCAATTACCACTAATTTATATGGAAAATTTTTTTTAACATTCACAGATCAAAAAAAAAAAGCCTCTCTTAGGCTTTTTTGATATCTTAGGACACATCTTGTTAATGGATGTGCAAAATAAACAAAATACAAATGCTTACAGACACAGTTCAGAGATATGGTAGCTTGATGCTGAGATGCTGAGTACAGTTCCTGGGGAAAAAGTACCAGTTCCTGGGTGTGCGATGCCTCTACATGGTTTGACTTGATGCAAAACAAATAATGAATGCAATTTTCACTTTTGCCTTTTTTTGTTGTTGTAAAAATAAAAATCCTCTTGAAATTTCATCTTATTAGTAAGAACAGGTACAAATGTAGGTCTTTAGTAAAAGCAAAGTGGCAGAATGCTAACTTTCAAAAATTGAGGGATTATTTGAAAGAGTCATCTTTCAATAAATATCATTGCATTAACTAAAGGTATTGGAATTAAATTAGCAGAGCACCTGTGTGGCCCAGTAAGTTCTGAGTCTGACTTCAGCTCAGGTCATGATCTCATGGTCTGTGGGTTTGAGCCCCACATGAGGCTCTGCGCTGACAGCTCGGAGCCTGGAACCTACTTCAGATTCTGTGTCTCCCTCTGTCTCTCAGCTCCTCCCCTGTCTATCCCTCTCTCTCAAAAATAAATTAATTTTATTTATTTTTTTAAAAAATATTTTTTAAATTTATTTTTGAGATAGAGACAGACAAAGCATGAACGGGGGAGGGTCAGAGAGAGGGAGACAGAATCCGAAGCAGGGTCCAGGCTCTGAGTGGTCAGCACAGAGCGTGACACGGGGCTTGAACTCACGGAACGTGAGATCATGACCTGAGCCGAAGTCGGCCTCTTAACTGACTGAGCCACCCAGGTGCCCCCAAAATAAATTAATTTTAAAAAGGGAATTAGATTAGCAAGCACTCTTAATTTAATAGCAGTTTGTGTTCTTTTTTTCTTAATATTTTTTAATGTTTATTTATTTTGAGAGAGAGAGAGAGAGAGAGAGAGAGAGAGAGAGAGAGAGAATGAGTAGGGGAGGGGCAGAGAGAAAGGAAGAGAGAGAATCCCAAGCAGGCTCCAGCTGTCAGCACAGAGCCCAACATGGGGCCCGAACTCACAAACTGTGAGATTATGACCTGAGCTGAAATTGAGAGTCAGATGTTTAACCAACTGAGCCACCCAGGTGCCTGACAGTTTATGTTCTAAACAGTAAATAAATGATTCATATTTGGCCTAAGTCATAGCTCATGGGATTTAAGATATAAAGATTAGATGTGTCTAGTTGGAATATATCAACTTGGAAAAAATTCCTCTTGAAAATTTTGAAAAATAGAGCACTTGGGGTAAAGCTTGTTAAACACAGGTCAGTTTCCTACCAGATAAACAGACTTGTTTATAATTAATCTGATGGTGATAAAAAGGCATTTAATTAGATTTCCATCACAAAATGGGAAAGATAGGTCTGGGGTCTGAAACACAGTAGAGTTCAGCCATCTGCTGCCAACTACCTCTTGCCAACATGTGATTTGCAAGTTAAATTATGCCAGCTGATGACATATGGCACTTCCTTCTTCTTTAAATATCTTACTCAAAATGAGTTTGCTCTCAAATGCTGAGGTTGGATTTTCAGAAATCACAGCAGTTGCCATAATTTTCCTTCATAAACAAATTTAAGCAACATAGATTTAAACTGCTAGCTCATGTGTTCTTGTCCTGTGACATGGTTGTGAGTCTGAAAAGTTTGACCTCTGAGATGTTCATATTTGCAACTTACAAGTTTAAATTTTTTTCACGGTTTTGGGGTAATGAGGTAGAGGAGACAAGAGCAACCTCTCTAGGTTTTGATACACATCTGAAAACAGAAAAGATGGTCTAAAATAGAAAAATGAAGTCAAGAACCTATTTGAATCCACTGCTTCATCTTCAGCATGATGTGTCTATTAGCTGACAAAAAAGTTGAGACTCATACTGCAGAAGTTCTCAAAAGTTTTACTTTTATTTTTATTTTTTTAAAGAGGGAGAGAGAGTGAGAGAGAGCACAAGCAGGGGAGGAGTAGAGGGAGAAGGAGAGAGAGAATCTCAAGCAGGCTCCACACCCAGCACAGAGTCTGACAAGGGCCTTGATCTCAGGACTGTGAGATCATGACCTGAGTTAAAATCAACAGTTGCACGTTCAACACTGAGCCACCCAGGTGCCTCAAAAATTTAAACCAAAACCAAAATCAAAACACTGTAAAACAATGTATTCATATTACTAGTGCTCTAAAGCTGAAAAATTATCTGGTTCCCTCAAGGGTTTAGGCTTAGTAACAGCTACAGTTGTCTTCAGAATTACTAACCCAGCGGAGTATAGCTCAGTGGTAGAGTATTTGACTGCACAATTGCTAATCCAATCTGTCTTGAATTAAGGCCACGAGGTTTTCAAATGTTTGCATCACTCAGCTGCCACAAAAATCTCCATGAACAGTTTAACCGTGACCTAACTAAACAAAACTATATATTCCAATAACTGTAATTGTGTGTATTCACGTGTGTATGTGTGCATGTGCATGCGTGTGTGTGCATATGTATATATTTGGCAAGACACTTTATACCATCAAGATAACAATGTGAATAGACATATGTGTTCTAAACAGAGAATATGAGCATCTTCAGCCAATCACACCATGAATTTCTCTACCTGTGACCCCATGGTTAACTGCAAGGCAAAGATTTCAGGCTCATACAACCAGAAATGATAAATCCTATTGATCACAGTTTTTGTCTCAGGTGATTGTATCTCCTATCCATGCATAAAGTTTTAATCATGACTGTAACTTACAGCTACCAATGGCAGTTCTTTTTAGATAAGATGGCCTCCTTTCATACTTGAATATTTTCTCAAATTTTCACTGTGGACTGCATCAGCACACAATAAAATTTTAATTCCTTTTGTTGTTGTTGTTGTTTTATTATAGTCATCTTATATAAAGCAGGCTTTGTGTTTTCCCAAAATAAGGAAGTTAGTGTCTTAAATATTCCATTACTGTTTGTTTCTGTGATCACAAGAGCAAATCAGTAACAATTTAGGTGGATGCGTAGACACAAGCGGAATACAATGCTGGAAGAGCATAAACTGGCCATCTTGGGTCTCCTTGGGAAGGTGTTTAACAATTCAGATTTTAGAGAAAATGATCATCAGGAGCACTGATCAATCTGAATCAGGCTGGTTTAGAATAGTATCTTGGAGTATCCTGGGGACCCTGCCTGTGTTGAAAATTAACTCTTCAATTGCTGGATTGTGGCAAGAGGCAAGAGTGGCTGAAGGAATAAGGAGAAAAGAAAACCTGAGGGACTAAAGGAAGCATATAAACTAGTCCAAAATCATTTTTACATTTTCACGCTGATATGGCTAATACTGTTGTACAAAGCTGAATGTTAGTCCTGGTCTATAGATTTACTTCCAACATTCTCAACAATGAATTTTTCTAACTCGTAGGGTTTCAGAAAATGAGCTGCCATAGTTATAAAGGATAAGCTAAATCCTGAAGTTAACTCTAACATGCCTCTTTATACCTCCAATACCAATAAGGCACAGAAAACTCTTACTTAAAAAAATTTTTTTAACATTTTATTTATTTTTGAGACAGAGAGAGACAGAGCATGAATAGGGGAGGGTCAGAGAGAGGGAGACACAGAATCTGAAACAGGCTCCAGGCTCTGAGCTGTCAGCACAGAGCCTGACGCGGGGCTCAAACCCACGAACCGCAAGATCATGACCTGAGGTGAAGTCGGCTGCTTAACCGACTGAGCCACCCAGGCGCCCCTAGAAAACTCTTATTCAAAGAGGAATGAAGGCAGTGTGTGTGTGTGTGTGTGTGTGTGTGTGTGTGTGCGTGTGTGTGCATGTGCACGCGGGCATATATGCTGGTAATGGCAGGTAAAATTCAAGCACTTAATAATTTAAAATTACTTAGTGTGTAATCCAAATGTCACAGCTTTACCAGCCCTTGAACATGGCTATTGTCACATTAATAGTAAAGCCTTATTTCCTGTATCATCTCCAATTTACCAAACCCTCCCCAGTACCCTGAAAGTTCCTGCAAACTGTTTATCATGTGCTCATGAAGTAGAATACCAGCTAGAGAAGCCATATGGCATCCACCATGTTTTCATTGTCTTTCACTCTCCTGCCCTTTTTAATGCTCTGTGCACATGAGATTTCTTGAAATGTGCCTTAGATGCTACTGCTACTGTAGTTTTGAGGACATTGCTCTATAGACTGTGTAGTTTCTACTGCTGCCTGCCCAGGACTTTAGATGTCAAATCCTCTTTGTGGTGATGCTACAGACCTTAACCATGTGTGGCACTTTGTCACCAAGCTCATGGGGCATTACTACTTTTGTCCTGTCTCATGAAGTGCTTTAACCACCACTTGATAACTGTTCCTCCTGACATCAAAGCAATCCTGGAAGGGCAGTGAATGTAATGGCCACAGCAGGTTGTAACTCAGGTTGGACCATGAAAGTGTCCATCCTCTTGCACATCATGACTTATCTAAGCAACCTCCTTCTCAGGAGTTGATGAGGCTGCTGAATACAAGATGGGTTCTATCTTTCTGCAACATCATAATTTTAAGGATCAGCTAAGTGTGGAGTTTCCAGGGGCCATCTTGACACCATATGAAGACAGTCTGAGAATAAAACCAAGGAGAGGGAAGCACAGCATGACTTAGAGTTGTGCCATCTAATAGATTAGCCACCAGCCACATGTGGCTTTTTACACTTGAATTCATTAAAATTAAATTGAAACATTCATTTCCTTAGTTGCTATTAGCCACACTTCAAGTGCTCAATAATTGCATGGACTATTGTATTGAACAAAGCATTTTATTGGACAGCATGATCTTGAGGGAGAAACAGAGTCCTAATTTCATCCTTTAAATCTCTGCATCTAGCCTTGCCTAAAGCTTGATCCACGTTAAATTCTATTTTGGTTTAAGCTAAAATAATGAAAGCTTGTTTAAGTTGTATTTCTGACCTCTGAAAAATTTATGTGTACAAACTAGCCCCCAGGCCTACTGCCCAGAATCAGAGTCAGGAAACAGACAACAACCTTCTCACATTTTCCCAATTTCTTCCCATGATCTTTCCTGACAAGACTCAGCCTTACCCTGTCCTTGAGAACACACACACACACACACACACACACACACACACACACACATACACACACACCACAAAAAGAGATCAGAGGGCAGGGGGGTTGATAGATGTCACCACAAAGCCAGCCTCTACTGTCAAAGATAAACAAAACCAGACATCAGTTAAAGCAGTGAAAACAGATTTTATTCAGAAAATACTGACAGTAGGGGAAAGAGCTGAGCTCTAGTTTAATTTGCACAGAGGTGACTGGGCATTTTTCTTAATTGAAGTAGAGTTGATATATAATATATAAGTTTCATGTGTACAATAGTGATTTGACATTTATATATATTATAAAATGCTCACAACAATAAGTGCAATCACCATACAAAGTTATTACAATATTATTGACTGTATTCCCTATGCTGTACTTTTTATCCTTGTGACTTATTTATTACTGAAATTTTGTACCTCTTAATCCCCTCCACCTATTTTGTTCATTCCCCACCCACTCCTCTCTGACACTAACAGTTTATTCTCTGTGTTTATGAGGTTGTTACTGGGTTTTTTGTTTTTTTGTTTTGTGTGTGTATGTGTGTGTGTGTGTGTGTGTGTGTGTGTGTGTGTGAAGGGTTGTGTTTATGTTTATCTACATTCCACATGTAAGTGAAATCATACAGTATTTGTCTTTTTCCACCTGACTTTTTTCACTTAGCATAATGCCCTCTAGGTCTATTCATGTTGTGACAAATGGCACAATTTTGTTCTTTATTATGGCTGAAATGTATTCTATTGTGTATATATACTTCATAGTCTTTATCCATTCATGTATCAATGGACACTTTGGTTGTTTCCATATCTGGCTATTGTAAATAATGCTGTAATCAACATAAGGGTGCATACATCTTTTCAAAATAGTGTTTTTATTTTTGTTTTCTTTGGGTAAATACTCATAAGTGGGATTCTAGATTGTGCAATATTTCAATTTTTAATTTTTTGTGGAACCTCCATAGTGTTTTCCATACTTGCTGCACCGATGTACCTTTGCACCAACAATGCACAAGGGTTCCCTTTTCTCCACATCCTCACCAATATTTGTTTTTTTCTCGTCTTTTGGACACTAGCCATTCTGACTAGTATGAGGCAATATCTCATTGTAGTTTTGATTTACATTTCCCTGATGATTAGTGATGTTGAGCATCTTTTCATTTGTCAGTTCCTTTGCCCACTTTTTAATTTTTGTACTTTGTACGTTTGATGTTGAGTTGTACAAATTTTGGATATTAACCTCTTATTGTATATATTATTTACAAATGGCTTCTCCCATTTAGTAGGATTGGGCATTAAGGGGAGAATGAGGGTGTAGAGAAGGGAACCAAGTGGGGACTCAAAATTACAAAGGGCTGGCAGTGCAAATGTGATTAGGCCAGCCAATTGTCTCTGCTACCTGACAATTATGAAGTTAGGATTTTTTCCTTCCAAAGACTGGGGGAAAAAAAGTGCTCTTTTTCCTGATGATTGCATTTCAAAGGAATGACTTTTAGGTCCTTGAGAAAGATACTCCTAAATTGTAGAAAATAACATTCACATCACAAAGGGTCAGAGAAGGATTTACAATTATAAGGCTTTTTTAGTAAATGCTGTAAGAAAGCAAGATCAGGTGTTGCCTATAACAAACAGTATATTCTAAGCCCTGAGTTTTTCCAGATAGAAGGTCTGAAAGAAGCAGGATTGTCCCAGGGACATAAGACCTTAGGTATTAGAAGCCATGTTAAAGTTTGGCCAAGTCTTTCGGTCAATGGAATGTTCAATGGAGTGTTCACGTCAAGAGTTTTTTTTTTCCAGTTCTCACTACCTAGATTTTTCCAGAATGCACTGCAAAACATAACCTATGTAATTTGGGGTGACTGAGTGGATCAGTCAGTTAAGCATCCAAGTCTCAATTTTGGCTCAGGTCGTAGTCTCACCGTTCATAGGTTTTGAGCCCCATGTTGGGCTCTGTAATGACAGCAAGAAGCTTGCTTGGAATTCTCTCTCTCTCTCACTCTCTGCCTCTCCCATGCACATGCGCATTCTCTCTCTCTCAAAAGTAAATAAATAAACATTAAGAAACAAAAACAGGGGCGCCTGGGTGGCTCAGTCGGCTAAGGGTCTGCCTTGGTTTCAGCACAGGTCATGATCTCAGTTTTATAGGTTTGAGCCCCACATCGCCTGCTTGGGATTCTCTCTCTTCCTCTCTCTCTGCCCCTCCTCCACTCTCATTGTCTCTGCTCTCTCAAAATAAATAAATAAACTTTAAAAGTCAAAACCCCAAAAACATAACTTATGTAATTTAATGCACAAGGCAATCCTCTCACATCCACAACATTATCCCCATTTTACAGGTAAGAAAACAAAGTTCAAAGGACTTAAATCATTTGTCCAGGTCACACACTAATAAGTTAAAAAGCATATTAGAACCTAGATTTCTGTGACTGAAGATTGTGTTTTTCCTCACATTACCCATAACTTTGTCTCCCTGGTGACCTCCCTAATTTTTCGTGCATGTTTCTGTAACTAGTTTTTACAGAAGTGCCCTTGCCTTTAAATGACAAAGCCCGTAAGATGTGAATGGGGGTGGGGGGAAGCACAATGTCAGAAACTTGTGATTAACAGGCAGCAGGTGTACAAACTGAAAGTGTTCGACTCACATCCATTGTCATCTCAGCAAATGGCTTGGCCCCAAAGTTGCTGAAAGGGGAAATTTGATTATCTTTACTTCCCCAGAAGACTGATAAATCGAATTCAGACTGCTATTGTTCCGGATACAGCCTGAATCTTCCATAGGATTTTAATCAGCAGCAGCATTATGTAGCATATGGGAGCTATTTGGCTGAAAGGAAACTCCAACTGTCACTGGTACATCCGCCCAACATGAAAGGAAAATAATAATATGGAATAATGGGACCTTCTTATCTACAGCACAGCCTCCCTCCGAGGAACTCTGTGGTTTACTCCACTACATCTTCACAACATCCTATTAGATAGGTCGGAGAACTACTTGACTATAATCCTGAATGCTTACTGGCTGATTCCACCAACATTTTAATCTCTTTCAAAGCCTTTTCTCTATAAATCCTATCTCCTCTCACCTTTGGATCTCTTCTGTTCTCTTTAGTGTAATGAAAAAACCTTCAACTATCCCTCCCCATTTACACTGTTCTATCCTTCACTCCTTTTTCTTGCTACTTTTTTTTTCCTTTCCTACCCTCATTTTATCAAGGCCTAAGTGGGAAATCAGTGCTCTTGGAGTGACTAAGTCTATAACTCAATTATATCATCCTATTAGACTACAGTGATGATCAAATGTAAAGGTCACTTCACTTATTCACTCCCAAAGCTTTACTGAATATGTTTGTTTCAAAATTCAAAATTAATACAGGGTCCTTTTCTTGAGGCATGGAAAAGAAACAACTAATAACAATGCATAAGATAAGTGTCATCGTCTTACTGAGCCCATTAAAGTACAGGAGAAACACAGAAGGCTACCAACGCAGTGTCTATGGTAGCTTGTCCCTAGAGCCTTCAAGTCTGGTTCCAGAGCCAAGCTCACAAACCAAACTTCAGGCTTCTTTTTATATCCCTCTCCCCTCTCTTAACCTTTCTTGACATGCTTCAATTCCTATACATTCAGATAGGCTGTGAAAGACACAAGGGATTGCTTAACAATCTTATAAACACCCAAGAATGGCATTGACAAAACTGACCCATTAAATGATGAATCAGCATTTTATTTTTAGTAACCTAGGAGTCAAGCCTAAAGCTTTTGGCATACATATTTTCCAAGCAGGAAATGTGAAGAATGAACCATTGGTGCTATTAGGAAGCAAAACAGGATTTTGAAATAATGTCAAGATCCTCTTGACACCTTTGTATTTTGTCCAAAACGTGGAATCCAATGTGGTGAGCTAGTAAATGTCAGTTTTAAACCCTTGGGTAAGAGAGACAGACTTTATCATATGACAGAGAGAAGGACAGTTGAAAGTAGAAATGGCCAAGAATGACAACTCCAGTGCAGGCCCATGTCAGATGTGATTTTTTTCCCCTGTCCCTAGGCCTACTTACCTAACTTCAAAAGTTCAGCTTCCAGAAGTGACAGGAGCTGGTTTCTTTATCACGGTAGTACCATCAAAATGCTGAAGTCATGAAAGGGATGCCTAAAAACAAAACACAAAACAAACTAAACTAAATAAAAACTAAACAAACAACAAAACAAAACAACAACAACAAAAAAAACCTCTTTCATTAGCATCAAACCCTGAGAAGGATCAGGCAACAGAACAATTCTGGCTGTCTCAGATAAGTCTTAGATAAGACTCTAAGCACTTGGGATTCTCAAAGGAGTGATAATGTTGTTGAGGTTTTACAGTAAGCATAAAAATTAAGTAGTAAATGGGCTCAAGGTAAAACTGTAATATAATCCATTAAGTTAAACTGTAATATAACCCATTAAGTTTTTTTTAATTTAAAATATAACTTTATCCCCTTTTTTCTTTGTAAAAATACAAATACCTGGGACAAAGTAGATGTTAAATAAATGTTTGTTGCGTGCATGAATGAATAAACAAATGAATGGGCATTTTTGAATGCTCCAAAACAAGATTGAAAATCATTTGCTTAAAGAATTATAAAAATAAAAGACTATTATATTCAAAAGCCATACACAGGGAACTAATGAAAGTACTATATAAAAAAGTTCCAAACCCACATATTAACCTGCCAACAAGTTTGTTAATCTTGATTTGCACTGACAACACTGTTATTGCATAATCGATATTTATTAGGCTAACTGGCTGACTGCTTCAACAAATACTCCCAAAAGTGTCACTGTCTTCATAAAATAGAATTTTCTTTCTTGCTTATGGAAGGTGTGGAATTTGGGGCAAAGAGCTCCACACGATGAAGTCATTCAAGGACCCTCATCTTTTTAATCTATTGGTTCTTCTACTCTCATCACCTCAAAGCTGTGGGCTGAATTCTCTACATTCAGCCAACAGATGATGGAAGGGAAAAAGCATATGACCAGTGGTGTGGAGAGTTTTGTGGTCCAGGCATGGACATTACACTGGCCAGACTCAGTACTTGACTTTAAGTCTGAAGAGCTAAAAAGTTTCATTTTGATAAAATAGATTATTTATACACATTATTTATATATTATTTAATAGGTACTACCAATTTTTTAAATGTTTATTTTTTTGAGAGAGAAAGAAATGACAAACAGGGGAGGGGCAGAGAGAGAGAATCTCAAACACGGGGCTCAATCTTACAAACCCTGAGATCATGACCTGAGCTGAAATCAAGAGAACGATACTTAACCGACTGAGCTACCCAGGCACCCCCAGCCACTACCAATTTTTAAGCAAAGAAATGACCAAGATGCAAATGGGAAGTTGCACTGGCCCTGATAAATAGAAGAAACTAGAAACAGGAAAAACTAGAGACAGGAGACCAGCTAAGAAGCTACTGCAGTCATATGAGCAGATGATAATAAGGCCCAGAGTGAAACAGTAGAGAAAGAATGATAAGAAAATGATAAATATGAGGATATATTGACTGATCTGTTGAGTGAGCAGAAAAGAACCAGGTGACAGTCTTGGGTTTTATATATTTACAAGAGCACATATATGTAAATGTGGGTGGTCTTTTAGTTAACTGACAAATGTTTTGTTTTATTCATTTTTATGCACAGGGATTAGAAAAATAAAGATTTAAATGTGAAGAAAAGTGAATAGAGTACAGTGTCTGTGGGAAGTCAAAGGAAAGCTAATGTGGAAATAAGGAAAACAAATAGATGAAGGGAATGTTTTGGGATTCTGTATATCACAGTGAGGGTTTTGAAGTGAATGTGTGACAGCAAAATTAAGTGTCAAAAGAGGAAAAATCACATCCAAAACATTTCCCTATATTTGTTATGCTATTTGCCACAGCTGTCAAACATTCAGATGCCAATAAAATGCTTGAATAAATAATCCCATTTTGGCTGCAGCAACTGGTTTACAGTATGCATTCTGGAGGATCCTGTAAAGATGTTATTTTTAGTGCTTGGAAGAGAAAAACTGTACCTGGGGAGGCTAACTGGTAACCAATTAATCAGACAATTGATCTAATGGAAATGAGCTTTAATCACATTGTTAGATGCATTATAGCAATTAACTAATGCCCAAGTTTAAAAGATGTGATGTCAAATTCATTACTTAGACAAAGAAGAATGTCATTAATCCCTGGAAAAACAAATATGTACTTTTTAAAGACTTCCTGCAGCCTTTTGCAGTTTGTGAGAGACATGGCCACAGCAGCAGGACTGAGTACACAGAGATCCTGTTAGAGGTGATAACAACCAGAGCAAGGAACTGAATGTGAAAGGACAATTCTGTCTCTTCACACAGTTCAGCCCTCCTCTTGAGTCATACCTGGGATGAACTTCCAGAGAATTCCAGAATGTTCTCCCTGTAGTGAACCAATCAAGGTAAAATGAAAGAGACTTTTCTTTGAGCCTTTACACATCTTTTTTTTCTTTTTTACAGGAAGAAACAAATTCACATATACCTCTCAGTTGTTCAGTATAAAATTCGTAGAGATACTTTCAGGCATCGATGTTATCTATAGGCAACTGGAACATTTTTAATATAATTGTTATTAATTTTTCAACAGCTATGCAGTAATCAACATGTGCAAGTACTCTATCAAAATGAATTCCTGTTATCATGCATATTCATAAAGCAGAACTGAAATGTTTAAGCACACACATTAAATATAGTTCCAAAAAGAGTAACAGATTTGGAGTGCAAAATGGAGCAGAAGAGTCCCTGAGTAGGAATATGTCCTTGCTACCAAAGGATAGAGCACCAAAGAAATTCTGAGCTACCACGAATGAAGCATTCACCGCTTAATCCTTAAACAACCAAATGAGGTAGTAACATTGTTCTAAGTTTACAAATGAGGAAATTGAAGCACAGGGTGATAGAGTAATTTACCATAGTCACACAGTTTGGAATTGGCAGAGTAAATGCAGTGCTAGACTAGATGCATTCTGACCACCTCACTGTGTCTTCGTGCAAGAACACAAAGAGTATTCCACCAACAGAAGCTACATGTGTGCTTTTGGTGGTGGGTGGCAGGGTGTGGGTAGGAAAACGAGCATAAGAGATGAAGCAGACGTGATAAGTAGAGGTCAGGTCTGAGGGAATTTGAATTAACAGAAATTACAAAACTTGCTAATGATTCCTATAAAAACAGTGATAGTCATAAGGCTCTGATTCTGTATGATACATACAAAACAGTAACGGATAGATCTGAGTTAGGGCCTCACCAACTGCATGTTTCCTGTCCTTTGAAAAATAAACGTACTCAATAGCGCTCCTTTGACAGATACTGCGAAATAAGAAAGATAGTGGTAATTAACATCAGTCATCCTTCCTAAATTGATGCTGAGGTATGCGAGAATTGTATCTAAACTTTGTTTTCAGCAGTTTCTGCCAAGTATCATCCTCACATTTCTGATTTCAGTTTCCTCAGTAAAATTCTCTGTTACATTCTCAAGACCTATGAGGATACAGACTGTTCTGTGTTTCTACATGACCCATTAGATCATATTTTCCTTTGATAAACAAAACACATCTCATACCCATATATAGTCATATTTCTATTTTTTTTAACGTTTATTTATTTTTGAGACAGAGAGAGACAGAGCATGAACAGGGGAGGGTCAGAGAGAGAGGGAGACACAGAATCTGAAACAGGCTCCAGGCTCTGAGCGGTCAGCACAGAGCCCGATGCAGGGCTTGAACTCACGGACCGCGAGATCATGACCTGAGCCGAAGTTGGCTGCTTAACCGACTGAGCCGCCCAGGCGCCCCAATATATAGTCATATTTCTTTAGCACTGTTGTTCATGATAAAGTGGCTCAGGCACATTATAAGTTTTAACAAAGTAATTTTTACTTCAGAGAGTAGGTAATTGAGAGCTGTAATATACATGCATTTAGTATTCCAAAAATTTCATAAATGCACATGATGCACACACTTTCTTACAGTGGATAGGTAGATGATGGTGATGGTGATGATGATGATGATGATGATGACGACGATGATAGGTAGGTAGGTAGGTAGGTAGATAGATGACTGAAAGTGCCCTAGCCTGGATTCCCCAGGATACAGATCCTGATATGGATATGATCATGAAGGATGATTATCAGGAAATACATTTATGATCAAGACCTATGGAAGGGATTGGAAGGAAACAGTACCAGGCAGGGGGAGAAGGAAGACCTGGGAAGCAGATCCACTGAAAGCTCCAGGTGGCCACATACCCCAGGACCGGGATGGCTATTGAGAGCTGTCCCAAGATGACCTAAAAGACCTCCATCAATCCACGTTTGAGTAGTTATCAAATACAAGCTGCACAAGCTGCCTCTGGAAGGAGGTAAGACCATGGGCAAGTCAGGTTTCTAAAGCTGAGGCACCCCAACTAATGAGCTAAGGGCCTTCTTTTAGTAGGACTCTCAGCTCCTGCATGAATATAAATATTTTATCCTAAAGGGAGATCTGTGTGGCATATCACAATATTCACCAGAGAAAGGTATAGCAAATGTATAAAATATAAATAAGAAAAAACAGACGTAAGTAACATATATATTAAATAGGTACATATTATATATTAAATATGTACACATATATATTAAATATATGTATGTGTATACTAAAACCATGCATGATGACCAAAGTTTCAGTATTTTATCTTCCTTAGAAATTATCCAAAATCCAAACATTATCAATTGAAAACAAGATTCAGTATAAACTGAAAATTCTAAAATTAACTAAAAGAGTTCTGTGATACGGTAGCAAAGGAAGAGTTTGAACTCAACTACTCCCACAGACACACTACTTATATAGCTACAAATGGATCATTTCTCTCTGAAAAAAAATTTGAGAACTGGTTGAACTGCTCTCTACAAAAAAAGGATAGAAAGATCACATCAGGCAGGATGGGAGAGGCAGATACACAGTCTCATCAAAAACCCCATCCTGGGGTCTCTGGGTGGCACATTCAGTTAAGCATATGACTTCAGCCCAAGTCATGATCTCGCAGTCTGTGGGTTGGAGCCTTGCATCGGGCTCTGAGCTGGCAGCCTGGAGCCTAGAGGCTGCTTCGGATTCTGTGTCTCCCTCCCTCTCTCTCTACCCCTCTCCTGCTTGCACTCTGTCTCTCTCTCTTAAAAATAAATAAACATTTAAAAAAAATCTTTAGGGCTGTAACCCCACAACAGAGAGGGATCTCACCAGCCTGGCACTTTTCCCACAGGAAGGGGTGGTGCCCTGCCTAACCTTTGGGATCTGGCCAGAGACATAAGCCCTCAAAACATCTGGCTTAGAAAACCAATGGGGCTGACATCCAAGGGAACCAAAGTGCTACAGGAAATGGAGTTTCCCTTTTTAAAGGGCTCATGGGTGGTCTCACTTGCTCCAAGACCCAGTGAAAAAATAGCAATTTGAAAAGTGCCTAGACAGTATGGAAAGGAGATTAATTTGTTAATCTAACAGCATCTGCTAGAGGGACAGGGGACAGATGAAACTCTCCCCAAAGATGGAGGTACAGGTGGTTGCCATTTTTGCACTCTCTACCTACCCTGACTGCCTTGCTAAGACAGTAGGGGTTAGTAGTCATAACACTATCCTGCTGCCTTGCTGAAGTCAGAGAGCATGAATGCCTGAAGCACTATGCTACTCCCTGGATGGGGCTGGCAAGTGTGAGTGGTCAGGGCATTCTCCCACTCCCAGGCTAAAGCCAGTGCACGCTCATGGACAAGACACTCTCTCACTGCATTCCGGAAGCCCACCAGCATGCATAATTAAGAAACAGTAAAACCTTGGATTGCGAGTAAGTAACTGGTTCTGCGAGTGTTCCTTAAGATGAACAAACATCTCTAATAAATTTTAACTTGATAAACGATCAATGTCTTGCAATACAAGTAGTACGTGATGCTAAAGGTCACATAATCACAACTGAGCCAAAGGTTCCTCTCTCTCTCTCTCTCTCTCTCTCTCTCTCTCTCTGGGATTGTGGGTGACTGTCTCCCATGCTCGGATGCTCAGTCTCAGGTCGTGGTGTTGGGCAGAAGTGATTTTTCAGAACATTGGAAGGTGCCCACAACAGGCACTAGTGTATTTTTTGTCATTTCAAAGCACCTATGGACAGTCCTTTGCTTTTCCATACAAGAGTGTGCTTAGGAATGCTTTGCCTCATTCTAGGTCAGAATGCCTGCAGATATAGACCCTTTCCTCTGCTGCCTTATTGCCAGTTACATTAAATACAGTGTATGTCAAGAGTTTATTAATACTGTTCTGTAGTCAGCATCTGTGTGAGCATATACAATGTCCCCTGATGTGGAAAAAGATTCCTTTGAGCCAACAGATAGCAGTGATTCAGCTAATGAAAGTGAAAGTCCTTCTACATAATAACCCCCCTCTCTCTTATCTCCCTCACACAAGACACAAAGGTTTTCAAAGGTAAGTACAAATTAATTTGTTTATTTTTCTTTATATTTTGTATTTTCTTTCTTATTTTGTATTATATTACAGTGTTGTAACCATTTTTATATGAACATTTTGGGGTTGTAGAATAAATCATCTGAGTTTCCATTATTTCTTAAGGGAAATTCACTTGATCTACAAGTGCTTTGGATTACAAGCATATTTCCAGAAGGAATTATGCTCACAAACCAAGGTTTTACTGTCTTTCCCACTGCCTTTCTGGAGTTGGTGAATGTGCCCCATCCCCTACACCCTCCATTTGCCTACTAAAGCCAGTCTGTGTGCACAATCCGCACAGGGGTGCCCTTTGATCATCTGACACTAGATGCCAAGGAGTCTGGCGTTCTGATCTCCATGGGAATGTAACAATAGGTAAGACAGTTCTTGGTAGGCCAGCACCCCACCCCTTCCCAGGGGCACTGCAGGAAGGGCAGACTGAAACACAGCTTCTGTCTTTCTATGAAAAAGTCCTGTTTACTTAGCCTGGAGCATCAGCCTCGGGTCAGACTTCAGAGTTCTCACACATTTTAGCAGCTAATGACATGCTTCCAGGAATGTAAACAGGGAGACATCATCCTTGTGTAACACCTTGGCCTCACTCTGACTCAACAAAACTTCCCAGAAAGTTTACAAACTCATCCGGAGCCCCTATTTTTTGCAACTATCATCTAGGGGACACCTCCAAAACTGCTGGTCCAGAGGCCAGCGAGGATTATGACTATAGATGTATATATTTGCATACTTTAAAAGCTGCTGCCTGAGGGTCTGACTTCCAATCAGCCTTAAATGAGGTACTAAATGAGATTCCTCCCCTTGGAACACTGACAGGCCTTGGTACCCCCTCAACAATGGGGAATTATCAAGAATAAATCAGACTGTTTAGACAATCACAAAAACTCAAGAGACTACAAGGAGCCCTCGCTCCTTTCCATCTCAAGATTGAAAATTCATCACCTACACAAAGCCACTCCTTTAAGACTCAGAGAGGTGACTGCTTGGCCTAAAGCATAGAAACAAAGAGTCAAGTAAAAGGAGGAAACAGAGAAACAGGCTCTAAATGAAAGAACAAGATAAAACCTCAGAAAAAGACCTTCATGATAGAGAGATAAGTAATCTACCTGATAAAGAATTCAAGGTACTTGTCATAAAGATGCTTACTGAACTTGAGAGAAGAATGAATGAACATAAGGAGAACTTCAACAAAGAGACAGTGTAAGAAACTACCAAAGAGAAGTAACAGAGCTGAAGAATATAATAACTGAATTGAAAAATACACTGCCTGGGGCCTCAATAAAATTTCACTTTCACTGACTGGAGCAGTTTAAAAAAAATCTAACCTTATACCTAAAGGAACTAGAAAAAGAAAAACTAAGCCCAAAGTTATTAGAAGGAAGAAAATAATAAAGACAAGAGTAGAAATAAATGAAATAGTACTAAAAAACAATATAAAGTATCAATGAAACTAAGAGCTGGTTCTTTGAAAAGATAAACAAAATTGACAGTCTTTAGCCAGACTTACCAAAAAGAGAACAGCTCAAATAAATGAAATAAAAAATGAAAGACAAGTTATAACTGATACCACAGAAATACAAAAATACAAAGAATCCTAAGAGACAACTATGAATAATTATAAACCAACAACCAAGAAGAAGTGGATAATTCCCAGAAATTTACAATCTTCCAAGACTGACTTATGAAGAAATAGAAAATCTGAAAAGACCAATTACTAGTAAGGAGATTTAATGCATCATCAAAAACCTCTCAATAACAAAATTTCACTGGTCAATTCTACCAAACATTCAAATATTTAATACTTATCCTTCTCAAAGTCTTCTAAAATACTAAAGACCTTTTTTTGAGACCTGCAATATCCTGGTATCAACACCAGACAAGGACACCACACACACACACACACACACACACACACACACACAGGCCAGTATCCCTAACGGACTAGGTGCAAAAATCTTCAACAAAATATTAGCACACTAAATTCAACAATACAGTAAAGAAATCAAACACCATGATTAAGTGCTATTTATTTCATGGATATAATAATAAGTCAACGTTCTCAAAAGTCCTAGTTGGAGCAATTAGGCAAGAAAAAATAAAGTTAAAAGGCATCCAAACTGAAAAGGAAGAAGTAAAACTGTCACTGTTTGCAGACGATGTGGTTTTATATGCAGAAAACCCTAAAGATGCCACCAAAAAAATTGTTTTAATAATCAAAACTATATACTAACAATGAACTCTCAGAAAGAGAACTTAACAATCCCATTTACGATTGCATCAAAAAGAATAAAATACCTAGAAATAAATTTAACCAAGGGGGGTGAAATACCTGTACACTAAAAGCTATAAGACATTGATGAAATAAATTGAATAAGATAAATAAATGAAAAGATATTCTGTGCTCATGGAATGGAGGAATTAATATTGTTAACATGTCCATAAGATCCAAAGCAATCTACAGATTCAATGCAGTCCCTATCAATATTCCAATGGAATTTTTCACAGAACTAGAACAAATAATTCTAAAATTTTTTGGAACCATAAAAGATCTCAAATAGCCGAAACAATCTTGAAAACAAAGAATAAAGTCACAGGTATCACACTCCCTGATTTCGTACTATACTACAAAGCTATGGAATCTAAAAAGTATAATACTGGCATACACACACACACACATAATTGGAACAAAATGAAGAGCCCAGAAATAAATGCACACATATATGGTCAATTAAGTTACAACAAAGGAAGCAAGAACATACAATGAGGGAAAGGACAGTCTTTTCAATAAACAGTAGTGGGCAACCTGGACAGCTACATCCAAGAATGGAACTGGACCACTGTCTTACACCATATAGAAAAATTATCTCAAAATGGGTTAAAGACATGAAAGACCTGAAACCATAAAACTCCTAGAAGACAATACAGGTGGTAAGCATCTTGATATCAGTGTTGGTGATTTTATTTATTTTTGGATCATACTGCAAAGGCAAGGGAAACAAAAGCAAAAATAAACGAGTGTGGTACTACATCAAACTAAAAAGCTTCTCCACACTCAAGAAAACCATCAACAAAACAAAAAGGCAAGAAGAAACAGGTGTTGGCAAGGATATGAAGAAAAAGGAACCCCCGCACTCTGCTGGTGGGAATGTAAATTGGTGCTACTATGATGCAAAACAGTATAGAGGATCTTCAAAAATTATGAAATATAACTGTCTTATGACTCAGCAAGTACACTACAGAGTATCTATCTGAAGAAAATAAAAATCATCATTTTGCACCCCGATGTTCATTGCAGCATTATGTACAATAGCCAAGATATGGAAACAACCTAAGTGTCCACCCATAAATGAATGGATAAAGAAAATGTAGTACACATATATAAAGGAATACAACTGAGCCATATAAATGATTGAAATCTTGCCACCTTGACAACATGGAGGGATTTTGAGGATATTATGCTATGTGAAATAAGCCAGAGAAAGACAAATACCACATTATCTCACTTAAACATCTAAAAAACAAAATCTAAAAAAACAAAAGGGACCTAGACTCAGACACAGAGAACAGATTGGTGATTGCCAGAGAGAGGGGGGTTGAAAGAAGTGGCAAAAGGGGTTTAAAAAGAAGAACAAGTACAAACTGCCAGTAATAAAGTCAATAACTCATGGGAATGTAATGTATAGCATGGGGAATATAGACAGTATTACATTGACTTTGTATGGTGACAGATGGTAACTAGACTTACTGTGGTGATCATTTCACAATGTATATAAATGTCAAATCACTATGTTGTACAACTGAAACTGATATAATATTGTACGGCAATTATTCATCAATTACAATAAATAAATAAATAAATAAATTTAAGCATCCTAAAAATTATATTTCAGCTGTCTCATGAAGATAATTACTGACATAAAAATTATCAAAATTATTATTTAATAGAACACATTTAAAATTTTTTTTTAATTTTCTGAGAATGATGTTATTTATCTGAAATGTGAACCAGAAGATTAGAAAGCATGTAAGAAGTATATTAAAAGTTAGGAATTTTAAATAAAATTCATACCAATAAGATCCAAGAAAAGACATATAGCTGTGTTTAAATCTAAATTGTCAAACTAGTTTGAATTGTCCAAGAATTAGCTTTAATTACAGAGGCTGGGATTCTGATGTTTTTCAAGTGCATTTAAGTTGGCGTGTTCTGCGAAAAGTGGATTTGGTTTTTTTGGGGGGTTTTTTGTGTTTTTTTGTTTGTTTGTTTGTTTTTTAGGATGACATATCTGAAGTATTAGATATTTAGTCTCTTTATTTTCTAGGAATTTTTACATTCCCTTATGTTAGACTTATGCAAACCTAATTAGCTTCCCAAAGCCAATCAAAACGCAACTTATTTTAAGAGATTTTATATCTAATTTATTTATTTCTCCAGAGGTAAGAAAATATTTCAAACACAAAATGAGGGTAATAGGTTTTTGTAATTATGAACACATAGACGCACAGCTTATAGTTTTAGTCATGGACTAAAACACAGAGAACAAAAACTCACAAATCTTAAGAGATCTTAACCTTTGCAGTAGAAAGTTGTACTCTTGAATAAACAAGGAAGCCAGCAAATAAAATGTTATCTCTTACCCAAAAGAATAGGTGTCTACCTGAAGGATCATCAAATATGCCATAAAAGAAACTCATAAACACTGCTGAAAAATTAAGAATAACTTCTGAGTCATATGGGAACCAGAGCCAGACACAAAAACAAATGCACAGGATCAGGGGGAAAGAAAAACAAAGAGTAAGTGAAGGTCAAGTTTTGTTGTCACTTGGGATTTGTTTCAGGAGCAAAGAAAAGATGTTTATTCTCAGGTCACACAGTTTGGGCTCTGAAAAGTGCATTTATTTCAATACCTTCGTGAAAACCCCAAAGCAGTCAAAATACGATTTTCAAAATTAAAAAAAAAAAAAAACTAAAGTGAGAAAGAATTTATGGGGCACTTGAGTGACTCAGTCAATTGACCATCCAACTTCAGTTCAGGTCACAATCTCACAGCTCCTGAGTTCGAGCTCCATATCGGGATTGCTGCTGTCAGACTGTAGGGCAGAACTCACTTCAGATCCTCTGTCCTCCTCTCTCTACCCCTCCTCCACTCTCTCAAAAATAAATAAACATTAAAAAAATAAAATAAAAACTGAAAAAAAGAACTTGTGAAAAGATTTAACTTATTGATGAAGGAACCGAGAGGATTCTAAGTCTGACTCACTATAGGCATACTCCGACATATTGTGGATTCCTTTCCAGACCACCACAATAAAGCAAATACCATAATAAAGTGACTCAAATGAATTTTTTGGTTCCCTAGTGTATATAAACGTTATGTTTACACTATACTGTAGTGCATTAAGTGTGCCATAGCATTATGTCTAAACAAAAATCAATGTATATACCTTAATTAAAAAACACTTCATTGCTAAAAAATGCTAATCATCATCTGAGCTTTGAATGAACCATAATCACTGATCACAGGTAACCATAACAAATAGAGTCATAAGAAAAAGAGTCTGAAATGTGAAAACTACCAAAATGTGACATGGAGACTTCTGAAGTGAGTAAATGCTGCTAGAAAAAATGGTGCAGACAGACCTGCTTGACTCATGGTTGCCACAAACCTTCAATCTATAAAAACCAGTATCTGCGAAGTACAATAAATCACAACAAAACAAGGTATGCCTGTATTGCTATTTGTAAAATATTTTAAATGATGCCTAAACCCAGATATCGTCCCAAAAGGGAGCATTCTGGCTTTGCAAGTTTCAACCTCACAGTAGCTTGTTCTCCTGTGGCCATCTCAGCAAAAGCTCTACTGGCTCAGAGATTCATCGCATTCTACTGTCTGGATGCTACTCTATCTCCTGAGGTAGCCTCTATCCACACTGGGCTGCCCTTCTGGTTTATGCAAACTATCTCCTGACATACCTACCACCATTTTTGTTAGTATTTTAATTACAAATTTTTATTTTAATTAACTCTATTTTTCTCAAAATGCACATTCTTCTATTTTGCAGAATATGTAAACTTCCAGGAATGTATAAAAATACGTTATGGCAGAAACACTTAATTAGAAACAAAATGGCTAAACTCAGCCTCCGATGGGCTAAGATAAAAATTTATTCAAATCTTATTCAAAAGTTGCTCTTGGAAGAACCAAGATGCCATGTGTCTCTTTTACCTGGTTGGTGACTATGTTGATGAAAAACCACCCATGCATAATGACTTCTCTTCCCTCCATCAGTCTTAGTCTGACAAATCAGAGCAACACTTTGGTAACTACAAAGAACAAATATTGAAGCAAGGAGTATTTTCAGACTTTTCCTCTGTTTGTTGCTTCAGAAATTATATCCCAGTAAATAATAAAACACTCTACAACTTATTCTAAAAAATTTTTCTGACTTAAAGTTTCTGATACGGCATGATATGGCTGTCTGTACCAATGAATTTTCACCCTTAAATCAAGAAAAACTGCACAATAATTACCTAATTAAGATTTGCATAATTATGATTACTAAATTCTACGAAAACTGTTGTAGTAACAGTATAAAAACTTATCGAAGGCGAATTAAGTTCTGTTTCCGTTCTGCTTTAATTTATTTTAATCCAAAAGAGCCATAAACAGGATATGTCTAGTTGATGATTTAATTAACTGCAGTATATTAAGAAGTTAGAAATTGTTATGATGCAGAAAACCTCAATGCCCTTCAGGCCTGGAAGCTTCATTTCTTATTCCCTAAAGGGGTTAGGATTTCCACCATTTTCAAAAGTAAGTATATATCCCAAATTGAGATCAACACATAACAAAACAATGATTCAGAAGTGTTTGTTGAATAATCGAGAAAGGGAAGAACAGGGAAAGATCACTTTTAGTAAAAGAAGATCACTTTTAGTAAAAGGAGAAAGCATTATTTTAATGTCTTTGAAAGTCATACTGGAAAAGCAGCAATGCAAAATTGAAACTCCATTTACTTCTGAAATGGACAGAAGCACTTGAGGGCATAAGAAATAGGATCAGAGAAGGTATGAGATAGATTTTATTCAAGGTCTCTGATTTATGTGGTTTGAAAACATTGCCAAGACTATTCTTGAAGAGAAGGATAAGAGAAAAAGGATGTTCAAATTTTCCATGTGTTTCACAGAGCAAAATCAAGGTATCCAACACAACTGGAAAAGGGGGAAAACCCCAGAGAAATATGAAGCTAGAGTGACCCAATTATAATGATAAAAATCTGAAACCATTTTCTTGTTCCTTTTCTATGATCTTAGGTTAAAGAATGCGTTAGTGTCATAGGTGCCAAATATGTGATCACATATTCACTCATGTTTGACAACAACAATAGACGGCCTGAGAAACTGTCAGCATCCACATCTACCCTCTCTTGGTGGAATCCTCAATCCTTCTCAATTATTTCTGGTCACAATTAAATATCTAACTCTTCAATCATCCATCTTTTACATCTCTTAATTTACTAGTTAATTCTCTTTTAAG
Organism: Prionailurus bengalensis; assembly: GCF_016509475.1. NCBI lineage: Eukaryota > Metazoa > Chordata > Mammalia > Carnivora > Felidae > Prionailurus > Prionailurus bengalensis. The sequence continues at coordinate 54,162,526 of NC_057350.1, forward strand.
AGACAAAGAGGCATAACTCTTCATTTCCTTTCATTTTACCAATCTTTAACCTCTATCTGCTGATGCATTCAGTTAAAAAAACACCACCAACATTTCCTATTAAATTCAAAAGAAATGCATTTACTCTCTTTAGAACCATCAATGTTTAACATTTCGTGATGGGTTCACACAATTTTACAAAACTGTCATCCGTGACATTTTAAAGGAGATTTGGCCTGAGCATTTCAATCTATGAAAAAACCTTGATATTTAACTAAAATATCATCAAATGGGGCCTGCTTTCATGTTTTTAATGTCCAAGATATCTCTAAACATTTGTTTTCAATTTACGATCCCTCCAGACAAGTAATTCTTTTTTTTCTCCCTTCCAACACTCATTTACATGTACGATAATCACAGACCCAGGTATTCTAGATTATGAAGTTGAGCTGTAGGTAGACTCAGGGTTATATGCACTTGCTAACATGGACATTAACTTCATTGTTTTCTCACAGCTGTTAAAAACAAGCATGTGAGAACTAATGTCCTAGATTAATATCACTGGAATCTAGCAAATGCTTACTGCCTCTCACAGAGAAACCCCATCCCCATTTCTTCTCCCTGTGATATTCTGAATCAGAATATGTCAGAAAATGTAATACCCACTGAAATAGGCAATTGTCATCTTCACTGATTCCCCAAGCAGAAACCTCTTTTGCAGATGAGTAAACTGATTTTTAGAAATTTAAATTACTTGCGGGGTACCTGGGTGGCTCAGTCAGTTGAGTGTCTGACTTTGGCTCAGATCATGATCTCACAGTTCATGAATTCGAGCCCCATGTCGGGCTCTGTGCTGACAGCTCAGAGCCTGGAGTCTGCTTCAGATTCTGTGTCACCTTCTCTCTCTCCGCCCCACCCGTGCCCATACTCTGTCTCTCTCCCTCAAAAATAAAAGTAAACATTAAAAAAAATTTTTAAAAGATATGTAGATTACTTGCCCAAGATTGGTAATATAAGTTATTTTCCTCTATACCACTCAGTTGGCTTTTATTCTTTCTTTTATTTTACAGACGCTGGATATCCTGGATTTCTTTGTATAGCTCCTTCTTACTTTTACCTACAGTTACTTAATATTATACTTGACTTTCTCAAATCCAAATTCTGGCTTGAGTATTTATAAATCAAATTTTAAAACTGAATAATTTTCATCTACTGTGAAGTAGTATTACTAAGAACACTTACTTAACATATATGAAGTTTTTTTAAAATGACTACATAATACAAGATTTAGTATTTTTTAATATTAAATTTATTGTCAAATTGGCTTCCATACAGCACCCAGTGCTCATCCCAACAGGTGCCCTCCTCAATGCCCATCACCCATCCTTCCCTCCCTCCCAACCCCCATCAACCCTCAGTTTATTCTCAGTTTTTAAGAGTCTCTTGTGGTTTGGCTCCCTCCCTCTCTAACTTTTATTTTTCCTTTCCCTCCCCCATGGTCTTCTGTTAAGTTTCTCAGGATCCACATAAGAGTGAAAACATGGTATATGTCTTTCTCTGTATGACTTATTTCACTTAGCATAACACCCACATTGCTACAAAAGGCCATATTTCATTCTTTCTCATTGCCAAGTAGTATTCCATTGTGTATATAAACCACAATTTCTTTATCCATTCATCAGCTGATGGACATTTAGGCTCTTTCCATAATTTGGCTATTGTTGAAAGTGCTGCTATAAACATTGGGGTACAAGTGCCCCTATGCATCAGCACTCCTGTATCCCTTGGGTAAATTCCTAACAGTGCTCTTGCTGGGTCATAGGCTAGATCTATTTTTAATTTTTTCAGGAACCTCCACACTGTTTTCCAGAGTGGCTGCACCAGTTTGCGTTCCCACCAACAGTGCAAGAGGGTTCCCGTTAAATTATGTGACAAAAGGCCAGTAACTCACACCATTTTTTTGTCTTCTGTTTACTTTCGATGGTTTTCTTGTTCAGGGATGAAGTTCTGAGTGTTTACTTTGGCTCCCTTCCCTAAGACTACCTCTTGTTTGTCAGGACTTCCGCCTTTCTTTCTTGCCTCAAGGAAACAATCTTACTCTGTGACAAAGTAGAAAAATAAATCTGTAATTAGAGAAAACACGTGAATAAATCATCTGCAAAATAGTTAGAGTTTTAGAAATGATTACTGTTTTTGAACAGTGTTTCTATTGGAGCATATTTCTTATAGTTTCTTGTTTTGAGTTAGGAAGGATTTAATATCTTCTCATCCAATTCAAAGGAAATGGGGTACCAAAAAACACAGATGTTCAGATCTTAGCAGTTTAACATACAGACTATTTTCAGAGAATTTAAAACTCTTGTATTTAGCTCATAAAACTTAAAAGTCCAATTTAAGATGTGATTAAGACTTATAGAAGGATACTTTTGAAGTGAAGAATCAAAATTTCAGTGTAAACCTTTGCAATTGCTGTCATTAAAAACTATGGTGTTTTTTTTTTAATCGGCCTAATTTTATGGTCCTTGGTCAAGATTAAGTTCAGCAAGTGTTTCATCCCCAGTTTACAGGTAGTCACAATGACACAGTCAGCAATTCAAATTGATGCTTGTCAATTCTGAAAACAATGTGAGATTTTGTTTACTTAACCAATTTTATTATAGGAAAGATTCTTGATAAAGGCAGTAATCATTTAAAACGATCAATGTTAAATAATATCAAAAATATCCATCAATGATATGTTTCAATTAATACTTTATCTAAGAGATATACAATATATACTTTATCTAAGAGATTCAAACATGTCATTGATGGATATTAAAGATTATCCTGATTCTTTTTCTCTCTTCCTCTCTTGTTAAGGAAACATGAGATCTTCCACCTGTAGGGTATTTCTATTTTTCAAATGAAATAAAATTTACAATCCATCACATCCAGTTAATATTCATAAAATATTATAATTTATTTCTTCTTTCATCAGGTAATTAATTAATACTCATTAATAAATTCTATGCCTGTCCTCACAGGTTTACAGCCTAGGGCTGATGGGCAATTACAAAAGGGCATGAGGGTAATTTGAAACACAGTGCATAGAGTGGTATAGGAGTTTTTAAGAAGGTACATTTACACATTTAACCTGAACTGTTGACCAGAAAAGGCTTCCTGGAGTTGGAAATCTGAAAAACAAATAGCAGTTAGCCAGGTGACAAGAGAAAAATCTTCTAGCTAGAAGAAATAGCATAAACAGCATATATGAGGGTCAGGAGGAGAGACAGATAATAGAGATGGAGAGACAGAGAGAAAGATTAGAGCATCTCAGAATGTAAAAAAAAAAGAAAAATGAGAGATAAGACTAGAGAGGAAGCCAGTGGCCTCAATACACAGGAGATTTCACACAAAGTTGAGTCAATGATTTTGTCTTTATTCTAATAGCAATGAAGTCATTGGAGGATTTTATATAGGAATGTGATGGGCTAGATCTGTGGTTTACAAATGAGGGCTAGAGCTGCTTGGGTGACTATCAGCCTGGGAGAATTACTTAAAAAGGAAACAAGCCTGTATGTAAGACCATTTAGGAGCCGGTTGCCAAAATCTAAGAAAAAGACAAAGTTGGTTAGACTGGAGAGGGGTTGTGCATACGGAGAGATATTTATAGAGATTTAATGTGATTTGTAGATTCAGTGATTTGGGGACGTGAGGAAGGTGGGAAGAATCAAGGAAAACTCCTCTTGACTTCAGCAAAGGGTACATGGAGGTGGCATTAACTGAATGGTGCAAAATTGTGTACCTTTGATGGTTTAAAAATGATTTCAGTTTGGGATATTCTATATTTGAGATGTGTTTGGGTCATTTGTGTGAAAATTCAGTAACAGAGTCAGAAGTATGAGTGAGATCTTTAAGATTCACATTGAGAATGAGTTCAGTTGCCCAGGAGGAGAAAAGGGGTGAGAAAAGAACCTGAGAAGCCCCAGTAATTAGGGAAAGAGTAGAAAATAAAAAAAACTGAAAAGGAAATTGAGAAGAAAAGGCCATATACTTAAGAAATATAAAGTGGAGTGGTATACTATTGTGGAATTCAAGGAAAGTTGATGCCATATTTGTTAGGCAAAATAATGGCCTTGGAAAATGTCCAGGTACTAATCCTCAGAAACAGTTAATATGTCTTACAAGGCCAAGTGACTTTGCAAGTGTAATTAAGGATCTTGAGATGGGGGAATTTTCCTTTATTGTTTATCTGGGTAAAGTCAAGGCAATTACATGTCCTTACAAGACGGAAGCAGAAAGGTCAGCATCAGAGGAAGAGATGTGAAGATAGAGACAGAGGTGATAGAAAAAGATTAGCCAAGGAATACCAATGACCTCTAGAAGCTGGAAAATGCCAGGAAATGGATTCTCCTCTAGAGAAAAGAACTTAGATTTATCAATCTATTTCAGACTTTTAACCTCAAGGACTGTAGCACAATAAGTTTATGTTGTTTTAAGCCACTAATTCTGTGGTATTTTGTTGTATTACAGCAACAAAGAGAAAACAATAAATGAACTATGTAAGAACCGATTTAGCTGGTTTAGAATTCATTGATGAATTTTATTTTAGTTTTAAATTTTTGCTGTTGTTATTTAGTCATTTTTGAAGAGAGAGAGAGAGCAACCAGGGGAGGGGCAGAGAGAGAGAGAGTCCCAAGCAGGCTCCACACTGTCAACGCAGAGCCGGGTGCGGGGCTCCAACCCACAAACTGTGACATCATGATGTGAGCCAAAACCAACAGTCAGGCGCTTAACCAACTAAGCCACCCAGGTGCCCCCACTGATGAATTTGAAAGAGAGGTGTTCTTTAGAGAAAGAGTTGTGAGAGCACAGTGTTTTGAGTGATTAAAAAGAATAAATGACTTTTTTGGATCTTCTTTCATTATGACTCTGCCCTTTGTGTTGCTGGCTTCATCAAGCCCCAGTCTGGGATATATGAGGTAAAAACAAAATACAAGGAAGTCACCACTGTGTTGTCTCTTGGGTCTTAAGATTTCTAGTTGGTCTGCCTTCCTTTTTCCACCTTTTGAGTCTTCTTATGCTTATTTTATATGTAATATCCAGGAGTTTTTACTGTATTTAGCAGAAGGAATGGGGAAATACCCGAGATTGATTTTTTTATATGTATATTTTTTCTTTCTTGTTTATCTGTTTTCCCAAATTTTGCAGTGGACAGGAATTAGTTGTGTTTCAAATGAACCTTTTGTTGTTTTTTTTTTTATAAATATAAGGCCTAGACTGGCACTTCACATGTCAAATAGCAATCAACATACTAAGTAAAATTTATTTTGCATAACATTTAAAAATCTGAAGCAAAAATAGATAAATATAATAAATGTCCTCAATCTCATATAATATTTACCTTACCAATGGTACAACCTTTTATTTTTTTTTTTAATTTTTTTTTTCAACGTTTATTCATTTTTGGGACAGAGACAGAGCATGAACGGGGGAAGGGCAGAGAGAGAGGGAGACACAGAATCGGAAACAGGCTCCAGGCTCTGAGCCATCAGCCCAGAGCCCGACGCGGGGCTCGAACTCACGGACCGCGAGATCGTGACCTGGCTGAAGTCGGACGCTTAACCGACTGCGCCACCCAGGCGCCCCTGGTACAACCTTTTAAATGACATTTTCTAAAATGTATTCTATACAAAATGATTTTCAAAATACTTAACATCCAGTATGGAACAGGCAGAAACCATTAACAGTGACGTCCCAGCAGTCAGAAAGGAATCTGGCTGGCACAACATAGGGCAAATCAGCCTGACTTCTATCAGGAAGCTGATAAAAACCCTACAAAAAAAGTGTCCATGGACAACCACCTTTGGTAAAGAACGCTTATTATTTAGGAATTCTTGTTAGAAAAAAAAATAATCCTTAACTTCACTAAGTCTAGTGAAGTTTTTATTTTATCATGAAATTATTTCCTTGTGAAAACGTTTTTTTCTTCTTTGGTACCATACATTCATAGCCTGTAGAATACATTTTGCAAATGCTCTCACATGTGCTTTTATGCTAAACTATTATTCTGCCAAGCCATTTCTTATCCATATCCTTTCCTACCAGTTGATAGTTATTGCCACTCAAATAGAATTTATTCTGTAAAATGACTAGTTCTGTATCCTAGTGTGTTTAAGAAAAGTGACACATCTAAAATTAAATCATATGAGATATTAACACTTCCCTGGACCTACGGATACATTCATTTGCTAGATGCATATCAGCAATAAATAAAAGCAACATATTAGAAAAAGGTGAAAGGGAGAGCTAAAATCACAAATCGATTTCTGCAGTCATCTTTCATCAATTGACAGGAAATCATTGTTGAGAATTCTTCAGCTGGACCTTGACTCAGACGGAAACTCCAAAATGTAAATGGTGATAACAGCCCCATATCACAAGTGAGTAATTGAAGATCTGTCTGTCAGGTTCTTTGTATTTTTATGGAATGAGGCTGAATAAAAATTAGATAGCACGTTGATCTAATTCTTCCTTCATATATGAAGTAATGTTTTGTCTTTAGAAAGAAGATATATTTGGGGCGCCTGGGTGGCTCAGCATCGGTTAAGTGTCAGACTTCAGCTCAGGTCATGATCTCATGGTTCCTGAGTTCGAGCCCCGTGTCAGGCTCTGTGCTGACAGCTCAGAGCCTGCAGCCTGCTTCAGATTCTGTGTGTGTCTCTCTCTCTGCCCCTCCTCTGCTCCTGTTCTGTCTCTGTCTCTCCCTCAAAAACAAATAAACATTAAAAAGAAATCTGTTAGAAAGAAAGAAAGAAAGAAAGAAAGAAAGAAAGAAAGAAAGAGAAAGAAAGAAAGAAAGAAAGAAAGAAAGAAAGAAAGAAAGTAAGTACAGTTCAGAAATTTCTCACTCCCTTGGCTACTGGAGCTGAGACAGGATCCTACTTTGGCCTGACACTAAAATCTGTGCTGTTTTCACCACAGCATATTGCAACATTTAGAGAGCTCATGAAAGAAAGTTATCCAAATATGTATAATAAGATAACTCAAGGGGTAATTACATTGAAAAAGTTAAATATCTGCAAGTTAAAAAAAAAAGTAATATGCAATTTAATCTTATTACTGAATACAGCGAGTACAGCCAATTGATTCTCATTTTCAAAGCAGTTTTATTTTATATCATAAAAATAAGCATTAAAATATTGTTATAAAATGTGTTATTTATATATGTCCTAGAATATATATGTTTAACTCAATTTTAAGTGAATCCAAGTGTTTTCATAGAAATTAAGAAAATATTTCAGTGAACAGAGAAGGGAAGAGAAACATCAAATGGGGAGAAGTCCTAAAGCTGCAGACCTTCTTGCTGTGAGTCCAGAAGCAGACAGAAGTGACCAGGGAATGAAAGTGACCAACTAAGAGGGGAAACCTGAGCTAGGTTTATTGCTTAGAACCTGAAAGGTGGCTAAAAACTGCTATAGACAACTGAATGCAGGCATAGCTTTCATAAAGCTACCAACTTCAGAAGGCAGGCTACAGCTTTGAAATCTCATTCTAAGCCAAGCAACTCTTTGGACAACCTACATGGTCTGTGAAACTCTAAAAGCCCTGAAAGGAAAAAAAACAAACAAAAAAAAACAAAAAAAAAACCCTCTTAATTGCTAATATAAGACCCCTTTCCGGAAGAGGACCCAAGAGTCATGTGGTAGCAGCCATAATACTTCTAACCAATAAAGAAAAGAGCAAAGAGAGAAAAACAATATCTCATTGAAGACAGGGTGCAAAATAAAGCTCTAAAGTATATGAAGATAAATAATACTACTAACAGCCTAACAACAACAAAAAACATTCATGATGCAATATCAGCAGGTAAAAATAAAAATAAATAAATCAACATTTTAACTACAGTCATTGAAATTAAAACTTAATAAGTCATATATAATATTCTTGAATTATGAAGTTATTAAATTTGAAGAGAGTTATAGAACATTCACTATGAACATGGGGCAGGGGGTTAAAGATATTAGGAAGGAAGGAAAGAAAGGATGGAGGGAGGTAGGGAAGGAGGAAAAAAGAGACTTCAAGTCAAAATGACATCCAGTTACCCAGCTGGAATTTTTAAAGTTATTATAGCAATGGCATAATAAAATAAAAATTTTACCAGAAATAAAAGATTATCACTTACCAAGGAATAATAATTGCATTAGCAGAATTCTCATCAACAAAAAATAAATACTAGACAATACTGACATAACATCTTCAAAGAGCTGCAGGCATTCTATACTAGTTCAACCATCACATAAGAGTGTGAGGGTTCTACACCTGGCAGTGTAGGAGGCTGAATTCTCTGAGAGATGCTGGTACAAAAACTCAACTATGTAATGGATAACATAGTTCTCAGTGCATTCAGTGCTTCCAGGAAGTGGGAGAAATCTGTTATTCCTTCCACAGAAGGAACAAACTATGAGTTGAATGTGAGAGACGTGAGAGGTAAGTAAGCAAGTGGAAAAACGTTATTGTTCTGAGGACAATACTACTGAATTATGCCTTAACTTTTGGGCCAGCAACAAAGTAAAGAAACTGAAGATGAGGCTTCTAATTTAAGCCAGGACATCTTAAGAGTCTAATATAGTCCTACATCTATGGTACTCCTGGATCTCAACAGAAGCAGAAGCTGAAGAAATGCATTCCCAAGTTAAGCCCACAGTATTTCCAGATTAAAGTAAAGCAAGTATAAGTTTCTAAATATCGTTAAGCAAATAAGGAGGGAAGGCATCATGAGTGAAGCAGCAACAAGAAAAAAAAAGGATTTAACTCACCAAACTTTTTTTTTTAATTTTTTTTTAACGTTTTATTTATTTTTGAGACAGGGAGAGACAGAGCATGAACAGGGGAGGGTCAGAGAGAGGGAGACACAGAATCTGAATCAGGCTCCAGGCTCTGAGCTGTCAGCACAGAGCCCGACGCGGGGCTCGAACTCATGGACCATGAGATCATGACCTGAGTCGAAGTCGGCCGCTTAACTGACTGAGCCACCCAAGCACCCCTCACCAAACTCTTAAGATAGTGGAATCACCAGGTGCAAAGTGTGGAGTATAAAATGTATAAAGAAATAAAAGATGAATTCACAGATAGAACAAGCCACAAGAGACTTTCTGAAATCATCAGTCAATTCTAGAAAAGCAAATAAATGGAATTTCTACATATGAAAAAATGTAATTGTAGAAATAAAAAAAAACCTAATTAAACAGATTAAATAGCAAAATAAGGATATCCAAAGAGGTATTAGTAAAGGTATATCTGAAAAATTATCCACAACAAGGAGCAGAGAGAGCCAGGGGGATAAAAAATATGAAATGGAAATATATAAATGGCAGATAGAATGAAAAGATCCAATATATTTCAATTGGAGTCCTAGAAAGGAGGGAAGAAAATAGTAGAAAGGTTTGTCAATATTTTTATAAACTTAGCTATATCAACAAATTCATAAAAAATATAACTATAAACTCTTAATCAAGAAGAAGTAGAAAGACTAAACATCTAAAATTATAATAAACTTGATCAATACCTAAAAAGAGAAAAATTCCAGGCCTGAGTGAGTTACTAGGAAGTTCTAATATACTTTTGGTGATAAAATCTTTCCATTTTTATATAAAGTCTTCCAGATAATAGGGGAAAAAAAGGAGAGGAGTATAATACCCAAATCATTCAGTAAAAGCAGTATACTGGTTTCAAACGCTGATACATAGATTTGATAAAGACAGTTCAAAAAAATAAAAATAACAAGCCAGTCTCATTCATAAAGCATAGAGACAAGAATTCTGAACAAAATAATACGAATCCAAATCAAACCATGAATAAAATATATAATATACTAAGAACAATTTAGAATTATCCCCAAAATCCAAGAATGACTTTACATTATCAATAAAATTATTAAGAAGATAAGGAAAAGCATATGATCATTTCAATCAATGAAGAAAAAAAAACACACTTGAAAAAAATAGATATTCAGGATAAAAATTCTTAGGAAGATAATAGGAGAAATTAACTTACTTAATTTCTAACCTGATAAGCCTGATAAAAGCCTGATGAAATATAAGAAACATCTCTTTTGAAGTCATAAATTTGACAAAGATTCAATTAATTCAATTCAACATTTAGTTACAATGTCTAAATAGTGGCATCAGGCTAGGGAAAAAAAAAATGAAAGACCAGGAACTTGAAATGAAGAGACAAAACTCATTCATAGGTGATATAATTGAGATCATTCAAAATAATCAACCTTAAATTTATCAGAATTGATAAGAACAGAGCCCAGGGGGGGTGGTTATAAGATTAATATACAAAACAATTCTGTTTTTATATCCCATTAATAAACAATTAGGGGAAAAGCCTTGTAAAAATAACATTTATGTTAGCAACACATACTATTAAGGTTCCTAGAAATATGTCAAGCAAATATTGTTTCAAGGCCTATACAGATAAAATTGTACAAGCATTAAAGGACACTCCACATGATAAACTAATAATGGAAACGTATGCCCTATTTGTGAATGAAGTGGCATTTTTTTTAAATGTCAACTCTCTTCTAAAGGATCAAAAGATTCAATGCAAACCCCAATCAAAATTACTATAGAATTTGTTGTAAAATTTGATAAGCTGATTCTAAAATGTTTCTAGAAAAGCAAAGAGCCAAGTATATCCAAAATACTCCTAAAGAAAAAGAATAATGAGGGCAGACATGCCCTCAGTGAAAATAGCGCTTATTACAACACTATATGATTAAAACAAAGTGATATACATTAAGGGAAATCCAAATTGCTCAATGGAAGGAACTAGAGAGCCCAGAAACGGGTCCATGTATAAATGGAAAAAAAAAAAAGAGAGAGAGAGAGACAGGTGGCATTTCAAACCTCATTTCAGATGAGGTTCTCTTTAATACGGTGATAATATAGAATTTATGGTAATGATACACAAATCAATGCACATGAATTCATTACTTAAATATGAAAAGCAAGACTTTAGGGTTTTTGTAAAGAGACAGAGGAAATATTTTTAGATATTATAATTCAAAGATGATTTTTAATGCATTATGATGTTAACTGTAAAAAAATTTAAATTCCACATTACTATCCTAATGAGTCATACAACTCAGTATACAACTTAGTATATATACTAAAACTTTATTTAACCAATATGGCTGCTTTTTACATTGTAAGGCAGATGGTTCATAGACCATAATGAGCTGATTTCAAAACATTTTCAATAATAAATAATCTTGCAGGGCAAATAAACCCAACTAATAAAGGTAATCTATGAATATTCAATAATTACTCTCTAGAGAAAAAAGAAATTAACTTGAGTGACATGTACATGCTAATTATAGAAAAAGGAGTATTGTGCACTAGAACTGATTTATAGAACTGATAGATTTATTTTGTGTCCTAGCATCAAATATGTATTTTCTTTCCAGACCAATTTTTCCATCCTAAAAATTTCCAATTCTAAATGAAATACACCCCATCCCCAAAATCACTCTTCTAAACATTTTAAGCAAAGATATAATAGGAGCATATGATGACTTCTCCCTTCTTCTATTATATTCTAAGCATTTTTCTACATTATCGAATATTATTATTACAGGATTTGGATCTTCTCCTTTATTACAGGTCCTGGAAATGTTGCCTTTAGCTATAACATTGGTTACAAGCAACTGGATACTTTTAGTTTATTAAAAACTTTCCTGGGTTGTTCAAATCTCCCTGACGATGATCATTACTGCTGGACAACTTGACATCTAGTCCCTAGAAATAAACCTAGTAGTTTACGTATACATAAGCTGCTGCTGTCCTCAATGCTATGCTGACTATTCCCTACAAGTCACCAGAGAGAATTATGTTGGAAATAGATTATTTCATTGAAAATTCATGAATCATTAACATTAGGTACCTCATTAGTTTTGTAAGCATAGTCACTTCTAAGATATATACATACCTAGTTGTATTCTATCTTACTTGTTCTGCTTTTTTAAAGGTCTGACAGTAACAGTAGATGGTCACATAAATGCTCAAGTAAATGGTCATTTACTTGATGGATATTAGTCTTCAACTATTATTTTTTTAAAAAAGGAACACGTACCAATAAACGTACTCAATTCAAAAATTAGTTTTTACAAATAATATTCTCAACTTCAATGTCTTTTTGTAACATACCCCACTCCTGTTTCTTTGAAATTTTGCCATCTTATTATTTACTCCAAAAATCAATCTAAAAAGAGAGAGAGAAACAGCACTGATCTGTCTTCCACCGGCGTTGACAAACACTTTAAAAGTAATGAAGAGTAGATTCAGAATCATCAACAAATATTTCAAAATGCTGATTATAATATAAATTTCATGTGCAGTTTGCCTAATGATTTTCCAAACACTGAAAACCAAATGGGGTTGGTCAATTGGTGGTCATTACAACACCTTTCAGCGCTCCTATAAACCATTTGCTCAGCTTTGTGGTGTTTTATACACCAAGCAAAAAAGTCAATTCTGCATGACTCCTCTTCCCAAGTAGATTGCAAACTCCTCAAAGGTAGAACTGTTTTCTTCTTGTTTTGTTTCCCTGTAGCTTCAAGCCTAGTTGGCTCTGTGTTATTAATTGGGACAAGAAAACTAAAATTCAAAATAAAGGTTATATTGTGACTTAAAACAGCAGATTGAATTGGCATTTGTGTGGAACTCTCTTTACTCCCACCCCTCTTCAATTAATCTACATGCAATATGCTATTTGAACTCACGTATTTAAAGAAGCCCCTTAAATGCAATTAGCTATTCTTTCAGGCTCCATATGGCCAAAATATAAAATATACTTCTAAGGCTTTATTTAAAACATCCCCAAATAATATATTGGAAAGAATTTTTAGTTTCTGTTCCTAAGATAAGTGAACAAAAACATTTTGATCAAATCATCTGAGTTATTGGCCCTTTACAAAACAGTCACAGAGACATGGTTTCACACTGAACAAGCACTTTCGACTAAGGCTTTCAGGGCTTTGAGTCCTTTATGAGTCAAGTTGCTTTGTATTTCAGGTTTTGTTCTTTGTGGTTGTATGAACACCCTCCCCCCTTAACAATGTAAGTTTTGTTTCATATCCGGCAGCAGTGCATTCAGAGTAAAAACTGCTACAGCATCTTTTTACTGAGTAAGGAGTCACTTGGGCTTTACCAGTGGATTTGTGCTTAAGCAAACACCTCTAACTATAATCTCACACTAGTATTAGCTTACCTAGAAAACAGCCCTTCTTTATAATTTTTAACATCTTCAAAAGAAACACAGATACAGAAACTAGAGTCTGTAGTGCTCAAAGAGATAGACTTTGCCTGCCAGTCTTAATCAAACATTGTGAATTCTATAGACTTTTCTGTATCAATAGCTTTAAAAAAAAAAAAAAAAAACCCTCCATAAATAGGATGGTGGAAAGTGTGCTGCTTCTATGATTGCTTGGCATAAAATTCATTAGATTCTGGTCTGCATTCTTTCAGCATCATTTATAGCTGCAAGAAAAACCAACAGCACCTCCAACAGCAAAGAAATGAGCAGTGAACTCTGCAATTCATCTCATGTGCATTTTGATAAGAGACTTATATTCATTTCAATAAAATTTTGACAAGAAGCAGAAGCAGCAATGAGTTCATTTCTTTGAATTTTTTTTTTTACCCAAACAGCCTGAGAACTCATCTTTTCACAAAAAAACATTTCTGTGACCATTTTATTAAATTTTAGCTAAGAAGAAATTTTCCTATTTTTCATACATGTGGAGGGACAGCTTACAACAAAACAGTTACCTCGAGGATTAATTTTTGTAAGTCCTCTTACCATTGCTTTCAAGAGCTAATGTTAGTGTTTATATTTTGAAGTCATTTACAGCATTGTTAATTAACATTTATGGTATTAATGCAAAATTTACCAACTAATCCTCTATTAGATATTCAAATATTTCTTTTATGCAAATGATGATGTAAGAAGTGCAGACACTTTCCATTTTAAGTTTGATTAGAAGCTAATATTTCAGCAGAACTGCCTATTTAATTTTTTTAAGAATTGTTTAGAAAATTTCCCTTTAATGAAATCATATTTAGTATTGAATCTGGAAGAGAATTTAAAAAGGAAAAAAGAAAACAAGATCTAGAGATACAAGAGCAGATATTTCGATCGAAAGTACAAAAAAATCTCAACCTGAACTTAGAGTCATCCAATTTGATATCAGCTGCCCTCAAGAAGAAAACAGTAAACAACAAAAAACTGTTTCACTTATTTCACAATAAGTGAAAACTCCATGATATAAAGTTAGAAATTTCTACACTACTGAATAGAGTTTCAGTGTCCTCAATACATCAATCATTGCAAGAAAATGTTTCAAGTCGGTTTTTACAAGAGAAGAATGCATGAGTTCATTTTGCTATTATATGTCCCACCATCTAAAAATTTCCAAAGCTACAATTTGGAATAATTATTTATATTGCAATAGTTTTTTTTTTCAAGTTCACAAAAGGATTCATAGCAGGACTATTTTAAATATAGCAAACCTCACAGTGTGCTATGTATTTGCTTAAAGATTAATTTTGATTTTGTCACCAGTCAGATAAAAATCTGGTAAGAATGACTGACAATTTATCAAAAGTAGAGTTCTAGAAATTTGAAAGATATGGAGTTATAGTTCAGTTTTCAACTTCATTTATACTTTTTTCTCCAGAGCAAAGAAATGTGAAATGTGTGAGAGTGCAGAATACAATTAACTATTTAATTAAACTCTTTCACTTAGTAGTATAGGCAAGTTTAAATAAATTTATCATTTCTTTCATCTAACAAAAAATATTCATACAGTTCCTACTTTGTAGTAGGTACTGAATGGGAAAAGTAGATATACCAAAGTGGAAAAGGTAAATAAGACATGGTGGTATTACTGTGGTGATATTCACAGACAAATGACCAGTAAGTAATATACAATGTAAAAATGTTCATTGTATCGTGTTATGGGAGTACAGAATGGAAGAGGAGTCAAGGCAAGTTTCACAAGAGAATACTACTTTAGCTGGATCTTAAAAAATAAATAGAACTTCACTAAGTAGAAAAGTATCTCCATCAAAGAGGTAGCAAATGTAAAGGCACAGTCATACCTGAAAGCATGAGAGATGTAGAGAACAGTGAGTACTTATGGTATAAGGTCATCAACAATATGGAAGTGCAGCAAAAACAAAATGGGAAGAGGTATGGAGCCATATTATGAATGGTCTTTTAAGCTAGTCTGAAGAGCTTGTCCTTTATCCTTTACAGACTGGGATCCAGGAAAGGATGAGAACACAGAAAGACAGTACATGGAGTACAGCTTATTATAACAATGTACAAAATTTTGAGGATTCACTAAAAGAGAAAGAGTTTGGAGGCAAAGGACTATGATGTGTTGATTAAATAGTCTGGGTGAGAGATAGTAAGGACGTTGGCAGTGGAAAAGAAGATAGAAGTGATTTTAGAGACACTTAAGAAGTAAAACCAAATATCATTGGTACTTGGTACCATCTGGATGTAGTAGATTAAGACCATTTGGAGGTGGTAGATTATTAAAAGGAAAGAGTTAATGATGACTTAACTCCATTTGGACATGGTAGCCTTTTGAAGGTATTGCATATCATTTGCATGTGGTAGATTGTGGACAGAGAAGAGTCCATGTACAAATCTGAGCAATTTAAAGAGGCCAAGACCTTGTGTAAACTACAGAACAAAATATGTCTGTGCTACCCTGTGTCCCTTTCTTCCAATGTATGATACTGACACTCTCTAGTTCCAAAATTAGCTCATATTTTAAAAGCAAACCTGATAGCTACTCAATGGAATATCCCTCTTCATCCTTGTGTGAATGTGGGTTAGAGATGCCTGTATCCACATCAAACCAGCCTTCTCATCACAGATCTACTGTCAGACTCCAGGTTGTAAATTCTCCCCATCTCATATTCCATCCTATCCTCTAAGTTCAGCAGTGCCAAAATGCAGCAATAACACCAGGAGTAATGGTGAAAATTGGAAAATTCCAGGAAAATAGAAACCCGTCCTAGTCCTTTCTAGCTGCTATAACAAAAATTACCATAGACTGAGTGACTTAACAACAAACATATTTTGCATGGTTCTGGAGATTGGAAAGTCTAACATGAAGGTGCCAACAGGTAGGCTGTCCACTGAGGGTCTTCTTCCTGGTTCATAGCTAGTTGTTTCATCTCTAAAACTTCACATGGAAGAAGAGACAAGGAATTTCTATAGTATCTCTTTTATAAGAGCATTAATCTCATTCATGAGTTATCTGCTCTTATGACCTAATTACCTCCCCAAATCTCCATCACACTGGAGGTTAAGATTTCAACATATGAATTGAGGGAGGGGATGCAAAAACATTTAGTCTATAGCAAAAGCCCAGCTCCAAAGTGTTTAACATAGACTATCTGTAAAGGGAGATGCATTATCAGAGATGGTCTATGTTAAACTATCATAGACTATGGCTGCCATAACAAATGACCTCATACTTGGTAACTTTTCTTTTTTTTTTAACGTTTGTTTATTTTTGAGACAGAGAGAGACAGAGCATGAGTGGGGGAGGGTCAGAGAGAGAGGAAGACACAGAATCCGAAACAGGCTCCAGGCTCTGCACTGTCAGCACAGAGCCTGACACGGGGCTCGAACCCACAGACCGTGAGATCATGACCTGAGCCAAAGTCGGACGCTTAACCAACTGAGCCACCCAGGCACCCCTATACTTGGTAACTTTAAACAGCAGAAGTGAATTCTCTCACAGTTCTGAAGTCCAGAAGTCTAAAATCAAGGTGTTTGTAGGGCCATTCTCCCGTGGAAGGCTCTGTGGGAGAATCCATTCCTTGCTTCTTTCAGCTTCTGGTGGCTTTTGGCTTATGGCCACATCACTGCATCATACTGCTTCATCATCTGTCTCAAAACTCCCTCTGCCTCTGTTATAAGAATACACGTGGGGTACCTGAGTGGCCTAGTTGGTTAAGCGACCGACTGTGGATTTTGGTTCAGGTCATGATCTCACACTTCATGAGATCAAGCCCTGGGTCAGGCTCTGTGCTGACAATATGGAGCCTTCTTTGGATTCCCTCTCTCTCTCTCTCTCTGTCTCTCTCTCTCTCTCTCTCTCTCTGCCCCTCCCCCACTTGCACGCATGCACCTGTGCACTCCCTCTCTCTCAAAATAAACTAACTTAAAAAAAAATACACGTGATTGCATTTTGGGCCCACCTAGATCATCTATGATAAACTCTTCCTCTCAAGATCTTTAACTTAATCACATCTTTTGCCACATAAGGTAATATTGACAAGTCCTGGCATTAGAATGTGAACATTCTACTGCAGAGAATGACCATTTGAATGCCCAAAGTAGAATCATTAATGAACATCGACGAAACTCTAGGTCAAATCTCCATACACATAAACTTAAAAAAAAAACCTGAGGAATTCCTTCCTGGAACCTTTCAAAAGCTCTCCAGTCTGCCACTTGAACCAACACCCACCCAATGGTAACCCCAGCATACAAGTACTGGAAGTAGGAAAATATCTTACAACATTCAACAGACCTGTTTTTTTTGTTTTTGTTTTTTGTTTTTTCTGGATAATCTCATTTTTCAAATATCTTTTCTTTCTGGCTTGACACTTTATAACATAAAGATGAATCATGGACTTTTTTTGCTCAAAAAAGGAGTTAGTTTTTTTGATAATAATTATCATTATTACTAAGATATTTATCCATTGGTTTGTTGTACACATTTAACTTTTTAAAATTAATTTTGATGTTAGAAGAAGCACTTAACCTCTAGGTTTCAGTTTCCTCAGCTATTAAAACAGAATTCTATCCTTTGATATGTTACAGAAAAAATATGATAGAGTTGGAGAAAAAAGCATAATGGCTGACAATTATCCAAAATTAATGCATGTATTGTATTTAAGAATATACATAAGCCATAATATTTTGACATAGTTGGATACTAAAACAAAGAAAACATCTCAGAAGTACCCAAAGAAAGAAGACAGGTCAATTTCAAGCAAACAAAATCTGTTAGAACACTGCTCATTAGGAAGAGTAGAGGAGGAAAACAATGTGTCTCCCCACTGCTGAGTTAACATATTCAAACTAAAATTCTATGCTTAGCTAAACCACAATTCAGAAGTGAAGCACAAGAAAGAATATTTAAGAAATAATTGCAAGAGAATTCAGGAAGGTTAGAAATTTATGTTAATAAAGGAAGAGGTAGGATGCAAGATGCAATGGTAAGCAAAGAAATTAGCAAGCATGAATAAATCCAATCAAGCATAAATTGTTCAAAAAACTGACAGTAATTACTAATATAGTGATAAAAAATTAGGAACAAATAAAATATGAACAAGTGATGGCTAATGTACCTCCATGTGCTGGAAATTGTTTAAAGTACTTTATAGTTGTTAATTAGTTAAATTCTCATAACAAATCTATGGGATAGTTACTAATAATATCCTCACTTACAGATGATAATAATATCCTCACTTACAGGCCAAAATAGACTAAGCAACTTGTTTAAGAATCACAGCTGACAAATAGTAGACCCAGGATTTGAATCTAGGGTGTCTATACTTTTCATCAGTATCTTGTACTATGATTATGAGTTGGTAGTGAGAATATTAGAAAAATGTAAACAATAAAAATATGTAACATAGAGAAGGGTGATTAGAGTTGAAATGATACAATTTTCTTCTACCATTTTGGGAGAGACTAGAGACTCTGATTAAAGTTAGACTGTACTAAGGTAAATAGGCAAAATAAACCAGGTCTTTTATGTGTTGCTGGCAGAAAGTGGTGTGGTACTATTTAGTAAATTTGAAGATATGCATACCCTGTGACCCAACACTGCTGTTCCTAAGTATGCATGAGAAACTTTTGCATATATGCTCCAGGAGTTATATATGCCTATATACATGGAATTAGTGCATGTAATAGAACAAAACTATAAACATTAAAAATATCTATTGAATGAAGAATAGGACCGAAATTTTACTATATTCAAATAATGCAATGTAATACTGCAATGACAACAAATTAACTATGGCTACCCACAATAAAAAGAATAAAATTCAGTATATTAATAATAAGTAAATAAGAAATACTGTGATCCTATTACCATTTTGTTGAATTTTAAAACGATTAAAATTAAGTTATTTCTTATTAGGTATACACACTTAGGACAAAACTATCAAACAAATTAAGAGAAAGAGAAAATTGAGACAAGGAAATACAGTAAAAAGAAGAGCACATAAGTAAATGAAAGCTATTGTCACTGCTCTACCTCTTCAGTTGTTTGGTAGATTCATCCATCTGAATGAATAAATCAATTGGGTTTATGCAAGTGCCAATGACAAGAGAATGGCAAGGACCAATGATTATGATTTCTGGAAGCCATGAAACTATACTTCTTCTTTGTTGGAAGTGTAAAAAGAGAACACACGAGTAGTTGATCATTTCTGTGAGGAAGGACCATCCGAATAAGAGAAAAATCAATCAAAAATGTTGGGGCTGGGTATTAAATATTACATTTTGTTTTTATTCACGCAAGTCACTCTAGTAAGCATTGGTGGAAAAAAAAACTGTTTCCTCAAATCTGCTACCATATCACTCTGTGATCATGGAAATAAGATAATTGTACTTTACAGCTGTGCATGTCTTTCACGCATGTATATTAATTCATAATCCTCATAATGTAACTGTGAAATTACAGTATTTTAATAGATCTTACCACTATTACTAAGCACTTAATAAGTACTCAATAAAGCTTAGTCATTGTTGTTATTATCATTAATATTGATGTCATTTGATGTATTTAAGTATAAGAAAATTACTCTCCAAAATACATTGGTTCCTAAATATTATTCAGCGTAAGAATTTCCTGAGGGTCTTGGTAAAATGCAGAATTACTCACCTGTGATTATTCTGATTCCTCTGTTCTGAAATAAGGTAGAGAAATCTGCAACTGTAAAACCTACCCAGCTCTCATACAGATAGTCTTCCATCAATACGTTAAAAAAATTAATCATTAATCATCAAGGAAATGCAAATCAAAATCATAATCAGATATCACCTGACACCAGTCAGAACGGCTATCATCAATAGACAAGACTGTAAGTATTGGTGAGGATATGGAAAAAAAGGAACCCTTGTGCACTGTTCGTGGGAATGTAAATTGGTGCGGCCATTGTGGCAAGCAGTATGCACATACCTCAAAAAATTAATAATAGATACCAAAGATTCAGTAATTGACTACTGGGTTTTTACCCAAAGAAAAGAAAAACACTTTTTGAAAAAAATATATATGCACCCCTATGTTTATAGCAGCATTATTTACAATAAGATAGGGAAGTTACCTAAATGCCCATCAATAGATAAACAGATAAAAGAAGATGCGGGGTGTGTGTGTGTGTGTGTGTGTGTGTGTGTGTGCGCGTGCACGTGCATGCGTGTTTGTAATAGAATTATTACTCATCCACAAAAAAGAATGCAATCTTGCCCTCCTGCCATTTGCAACAACATGGATGGACCTAGAGAATATTATGTTAAGTGAAATAAAACAAAGACATACCATATGATTTCACTTATATGTAGAATCTAAAAAAACAAAACAACAACAAAACAGAACAGACTCGGTCTTGGCGGCAAGATGGCGGCTTAGGAGGACGCTGGGCTCACCGCACATCCTGTTGATCACTTAGATTCCATCTACACCTGCCTAAATAACCCAGAAAACCGCCAGAGGATTAGCAGAACAGAGTCGCCGGAGCCAAACGCAGACGAGAGGCCCACGGAAGAGGGTAGGAAGGGCGGCGAGGCGGTGCGCGCTCCACGGACTGGCGGGAGGGAGCCGGGGCGGAGGGGCGGCTCGCCGGCCAAGCAGAGCCCCCGAGTCGGGCTTGCAAAAGCGGAGGGGCCGGGCGGACTGTGTTCCGACAGCAAGCGCGACTTAGCGTCTGGGAGGTCAGAAATTAACAGCTCTGCTCGGAAAGCGGGAAGGCTGGAGGACAAAGGGAGGGAGAGCTGCTGAGCCCCCTGACAACAGAGCTCAGTTTGGTGGGGAACAAAGGCGCTCGCCAGCGCCATCTCCCCCGCCCATCCCCCAGCCGAAATCCCAAAGGGAACCGGTTCCTGCCAGGGAACTTGCTCGCTCCGCGCAAACACCCAACTCTGCGCTTCTGCGGAGCCAAACCTCCGGCAGCGGATCTGACTCCCTCCCGCTGCCACAGGGCCCCTCCTGAAGTGGATCACCTAAGGAGAAGCCATCTAAGCCTGCCCCTCCTGCCCCCGAGCACCTTGCCTACCCACCCCAGCTAATACGCCAGATCCCCAGCATCACAAGCCTGGCAGGGTGCAAGTAGCCCAGACGAGCCACACCACCCCACAGTGAATCCCGCCCCTAGGAGAGGGGAAGAGAAGGCACACACCAGTCTGACTGTGGCCCCAGCGGTGGGCTGGGGGCAGACATCAGGTCTGACTGCGGCCCCGCCCACCAACTCCAGGTATACACCACAGCACAGGGGAAGTGCCCTGCAGGTCCCCACCACGCCAGGGACTATCCAAAATGACCAAGCGGAAGAACTCCCCTCAGAAGAATCTCCAGGAAATAACAACAGCTAATGAGCTGATCAAAAAGGATTTAAATAATATAACAGAAAGTGAATTTAGAATAATAGTCATAAAATTAATCGCTGGGCTTGAAAACAGTATACAGGACAGCAGAGAATCTCTTGCTACAGAGATCAAGGGACTAAGGAACAGTCACGAGGAGCTGAAAAACGCTTTAAACGAAATGCATAACAAAATGGAAACCACCACAGCTCGGCTTGAAGAGGCAGAGGAGAGAATAGGTGAACTAGAAGATAAAGTTATGGAAAAAGAGGAAGCTGAGAAAAAGAGAGATAAAAAAATCCAGGAGTATGAGGGGAAAATTAGAGAATTAAGTGATACACTAAAAAGAAATAATATACGCATAATTGGTATCCCAGAGGAGGAAGAGAGAGGGAAAGGTGCTGAAGGGGTACTTGAAGAAATCATAGCTGAGAACTTCCCTGAACTGGGGAAGGAAAAAGGCATTGAAATCCAAGAGGCACAGAGAACTCCCTTCAGACGTAACTTGAATCGATCTTCTGCACGACATATCATAGTGAAACTGGCAAAATACAAGGATAAAGAGAAAATTCTGAAAGCAGCAAGGGGTAAACGTGCCCTCACATATAAAGGGAGACCTATAAGACTCGTGACTGATCTCTCTTTTGAAACTTGGCAGGCCAGAAAGAATTGGCAAGAGATTTTCAGGGTGCTAGACAGAAAAAATATGCAGCCAAGAATCCTTTATCCAGCAAGTCTGTCATTTAGAATAGAAGGAGAGATAAAGGTCTTCCCAAACAAACAAAAACTGAAGGAATTTGTCACCACTAAACCAGCCCTACAAGAGATCCTAAGGGGGACCCTGTGAGACAAAGTCCCAGAGACATCACTATAAGCATAAAACATACAGACATCACAATGACTCTAAACCCGTATCTTTCTATAATAACACTGAATGTAAATGGATTAAATGCGCCAACCAAAAGACATAGGGTATCAGAATGGATAAAAAAACAAGACCCATCTATTTGCTGTCTACAAGAGACTCATTTTAGACCTGAGGACACCTTTAGATTGAGAGTGAGGGGATGGAGAACTATTTATCATGCGACTGGAAGCCAAAAGAAAGCTGGAGTAGCCATACTTATATCAGACAAACTAGACTTTAAATTAAAGGCTGTAACAAGAGATGAAGAAGGACATTATATAATAGTTACAGGGTCTATCCATCAGGAAGAGCTAACAATTATCAATGTCTATGCACCGAATACCGGAGCCCCCAAATATATAAAACAATTACTCATAAACATAAGCAACCTTATTGATAAGAATGTGGTAATTGCAGGGGACTTTAATACACCACTTACAGAAATGGATAGATCATCTAGACACACGGTCAATAAAGAAACAAGGGCCCTGAATGAGACATTGGATGAGATGGACTTGACAGATATATTTAGAACTCTGCATCCCAAAGCAACAGAATATACTTTCTTCTCGAGTGCACATGGAACATTCTCCAAGATAGATCATATACTGGGTCACAAAACAGCCCTTCATAAGTTTACAAGAATTGAAATTATACCATGCTTACTTTCAGACCACAATGCCATGAAGCTTGAAATCAACCACAGGAAAAAGTCTGGAAAACCTCCAAAAGCATGGAGGTTAAAGAACACCCTACTAACGAATGAGTGGGTCAACCAGGCAATTAGAGAAGAAATTAAAAAATATATGGAAACAAACGAAAATGAAAATACAACAATCCAAACGCTTTGGGACGCAGCAAAGGCAGTCCTGAGAGGAAAATACATTGCAATCCAGGCCTATCTCAAGAAACAAGAAAAATCCCAAATACAAAATCTAACAGCACACCTAAAGGAACTAGAAGCAGAACAGCAAAGGCAGCCTAAGCCCAGCAGAAGAAGAGAAATAATAAAGATCAGAGCAGAAATAAACAATATAGAAACTAAAAAAACTGTAGAGCAGATCAACGAAACCAAGAGTTGGTTTTTTGAAAAAATAAACAAAATTGACAAACCTCTAGCCAGGCTTCTCAAAAAGAAAAGGGAGATGACCCAAATAGATAAAATCATGAATGAAAATGGAATTATTACAACCAATCCCTCAGAGATACAAACAATTATCAGGGAATACTATGAAAACTTATATGCCAACAAATTGGACAACCTGGAAGAAATGGACGAATTCCTGAACACCCACACGCTTCCAAAACTCAATCAGGAGGAAATAGAAAGCTTGAACAGACCCATAACCAGCGAAGAAATTGAATCGGTTATCAAAAATCTCCCAACAAATAAGAGTCCAGGACCAGATGGCTTCCCAGGGGAGTTCTACCAGACGTTTAAAGCAGAGATAATACCTATCCTTCTCAAGCTATTCCAAGAAATAGAAAGGGAAGGAAAACTTCCAGACTCATTCTATGAAGCCAGTATTACTTTGATTCCTAAACCAGACAGAGACCCAGTAAAAAAAGAGAACTACAGGCCAATATCCCTGATGAATATGGATGCAAAAATTCTCAATAAGATACTAGCAAATCGAATTCAACGGCATATAAAAAGAATTATTCACCATGATCAAGTGGGATTCATTCCTGGGATGCAGGGCTGGTTCAACATTCGCAAATCAATCAACGTGATACATCACATTAACAAAAAAAGAGAAAAGAACCATATGATCCTGTCAATCGATGCAGAAAAGGCCTTCGACAAAATCCAGCACCCTTTCTTAATAAAAACCCTTGAGAAAGTCGGGATAGAAGGAACATACTTAAAGATCATAAAAGCCATTTATGAAAAGCCCACAGCTAACATCATCCTCAACGGGGAAAAACTGAAAGCTTTTTCCCTGAGATCAGGAACACGACAAGGATGCCCACTCTCACCGCTGCTGTTTAACATAGTGCTGGAAGTTCTAGCATCAGCAATCAGACAACAAAAGGAAATCAAAGGCATCAAAATTGGCAAAGATGAAGTCAAGCTTTCGCTTTTTGCAGATGACATGATATTATACATGGAAAATCCGATAGACTCCACCAAAAGTCTGCTAGAACTGATACAGGAATTCAGCAAAGTTGCAGGATACAAAATCAATGTACAGAAATCAGTTGCATTCTTATACACTAACAATGAAGCAACAGAAAGACAAATAAAGAAACTGATCCCATTCACAATTGCACCAAGAAGCATAAAATACCTAGGAATAAATCTAACCAAAGATGTAAAGGATCTGTATGCTGAAAACTATAGAAAGCTTCTGAAGGAAATTGAAGAAGATTTAAAGAAATGGAAAGACATTCCCTGCTCATGGATTGGAAAAATAAATATTGTCAAAATGTCAATACTACCCAAAGCTATCTACACATTCAATGCAATCCCAATCAAAATTGCACCAGCATTCTTCTCGAAACTAGAACAAGCAATCCTAAAATTCATATGGAACCACAAAAGGCCCCGAATAGCCAAAGGAATTTTGAAGAAGAAGACCAAAGCAGGAGGCATCACAATCCCAGACTTTAGCCTCTACTACAAAGCTGTCATCATCAAGACAGCATGGTATTGGCACCAAAACAGACACATAGACCAATGGAATAGAATAGAAACCCCAGAACTAGACCCACAAACGTATGGCCAACTCATCTTTGACAAAGCAGGAAAGAACATCCAATGGAAAAAAGACAGCCTCTTTAACAAATGGTGCTGGGAGAACTGGACAGCAACATGCAGAAGGTTGAAACTAGACCACTTTCTCACACCATTCACAAAAATAAACTCAAAATGGATAAAGGACCTCAATGTGAGACAGGAAACCATCAAAACCTTAGAGGAGAAAGCAGGAAAAGACCTCTCTGACCTCAGCCGTAGCAATCTCTTACTCGACACATCCCCAAAGGCAAGGGAATTAAAAGCAAAAGTGAATTACTGGGACCTTATGAAGATAAAAAGCTTCTGCACAGCAAAGGAAACAACCAACAAAACTAAAAGGCAACCAACGGAATGGGAAAAGATATTCGCAAATGACATATCGGACAAAGGGCTAGTATCCAAAATCTATAAAGAGCTCACCAAACTCCACACCCAAAAAACAAATAACCCAGTGAAGAAATGGGCAGAAAACATGAATAGACACTTCTCTAAAGAAGACATCCGGATGGCCAACAGGCACATGAAAAGATGTTCAGCGTCGCTCCTTATCAGGGAAATACAAATCAAAACCACACTCAGGTATCACCTCACGCCAGTCAGAGTGGCCAAAATGAACAAATCAGGAGACTATAGATGCTGGAGAGGATGTGGAGAAACGGGAACCCTCTTGCACTGTTGGTGGGAATGCAAATTGGTGCAGCCGCTCTGGAAAGCAGTGTGGAGGTTCCTCAGAAAATTAAAAATAGACCTACCCTATGACCCAGCAATAGCACTGCTAGGAATTTATCCAAGGGATACAGGAGCACTGATGCATAGGGCCACTTGTACCCCAATGTTCATAGCAGCACTCTCAACAATAGCCAAATTATGGAAAGAGCCTAAATGTCCATCAACTGATGAATGGATAAAGAAATTGTGGTTTATATACACAATGGAATATTACGTGGCAATGAGAAAAAATGAAATATGGCCTTTTGTAGCAACGTGGATGGAACTGGAGAGTGTGATGCTAAGTGAAATAAGCCATACAGAGAAAGACAGATACCATATGGTCTCACTCTTATGTGGATCCTGAGAAACTTAACAGGAACCCATGGGGGAGGGGAAGGAAAAAAAAAAAAAAAAGAGGTTAGAATGGGAGAGAGCCAAAGCATAAGAGACTGTTAAAAACTGAGAACAAACTGAGGGTTGATGGGGGGTGGGAGGGAGGAGAGGGTGGGTGATGGGTATTGAGGAGGGCACCTTTTGGGATGAGCACTGGGTGTTGTATGGAAACCAATTTGTCAATAAATTTCAGAAAAAATAAAAAATAAATAAAAAATAAAAATAAAAAAAAAAAAAAAATAAAAAAAAAAAAATAAAAAAAAAATAAAAGCATGTTCCATAGAACCAAATTGGCTGGGTTCAAATCATAACTCTACCATTTACCAACTATGAGACCATGGACAAATCACTTAAATACTTGTGCCTCCTTTTTCTGTAAACTGGGGATAATAACAGTACTTACCTCACAATATTGTGCACATTAAATTAATCAATCTAAAGTACTTAGAGCCATGCCTGGAATATAATAAATGCATTTCCATAATGATTAATATCATGTGCCAGGCACTGGACTTGATAGTAAATTTCGAAATGGAACAAAATAGGTTTTCTGCCTTGAAGACTAGCTTATAGTCTAGGGGCAGAGACAGGCACACCTATGGCCATAAACACAGAGTTCTTTGGGGGCAGCACTGGAGAGGGTTGGCATCAAGGAGGCTTGCCAAGGAAGAGATTGTCTAATCTGAAGTCAACCAGTTAAAGGCAGGGAAAGGCAAGAGTGTGTGGCAAGCTTGAGGTACCCAAGTGGTTCAGAACAACTGAGGGGCAGAATGCCAGAGGGGTGTGGGAGAGATGGAGCAGGAAAGGGGAGGTTAGCTGGCTCTTGCTCTCTGTCAACTTTTATAGAAGTTCTTTAAATTTTGTGGAGCTGACTACAGTCCTTCCCCTTGACTTGCATTTAAACCTTTTTGCCTGTTATTGCCCTTAATTAATAACAACACATCAGACCTGAAGATCAGGTTGGAGGTCATGGGTAAAAGCTCTCCTTTCATCATGCTTTCAGTTTCTGGGGTGAAATGACTGAGTGTTTCAGCTATGCCAGTGTCTGGAAACTTTATCACATTTATAGGCTCAGACTGTGGAAGTGGGATTAACAGCTTTGAGGAAAAGTGACTCCCCCAGCCATCATTTTACAGACTTTTTGGGACCAGCTGTCTCCCAGTACAGAGGACAAGGACATATACTGGGCCCACACTCCTGCCTTCAGTGGAAATCATAGCGTGCCTGGCAGACTGGCCAGTTTTATTTTACAGTTCTTATATTGTCTTTCTCAACAATAATTATCTACCAAGAAAAGAACTTGAATGCTGAAATTCCCACTAACCAGGATTTTATAACTGTCTTGACTATTCTCAAGTATACTATTCTCCCTCTATTTCTTTGTTTGCCTTAAAGTATCAAGTATTAAAGTGTTTTTTATTAAAAAAAAAAAAAAAAAAAAAAAAAAAAAAAAAACAGAACAGACTCATAAATACAGAGAACACACTGGTAGTTGCCTGAGGGGAATGGGGTGGAGGAAGGATGGGAAAAATAGGTGAAGAGGCTGAAGAGGTACAAACGTCCACTTATAAAGAAGTCACGAGAATGGAAAGTACAGCATAGGGAATATGGTCATTAATACATAATAACTTTGTATGGTGACATAAAAACTTCACTTACTGTGGTGACCTTTTTTAAAAAAAGATTTAACGTTTATTTGAGGGAGAAAGAGAGACAGAGACAGAGACAGAGTGCGAGTGGGGGTGGAGCAGAGAGAGAGGAAGACACATAATCCAAAGCAGGGTCCAGGCTCTGAGTAGTCAGCACAGAGCCTAAGGCAGGGCTTGAACTCATAAACCACGAGATCATGACCTGAACTGAAGTCAGACGCTTAATGGACTGAGCCACCCAGGCTTTTTGTAATGCATATTATAGTTGAATCACTATGCCGTACACTTGAAATTAATATGTCAACTATGAATGTCAACTATATGAACGTCAACTATTCTTCATTAAAAATAAAAATTTTTGAAAAGAGAGAAAAAAAAAGAGAAAGAAAACGCAATGCTTAACTAAGCCCACCACCCTGTTAGGGTGGAATTTGGGAATGCCTCTGGACAGGTGCCACTCCCCTAGTGTTTAGCAGGATTGAAGATAATTTTCTGATTTACTCAAAGTATGTACAAAATAAATCAAAACTAATTTTTGTTTTGAACTCAAAAAAGAGCTGTCTGTTAATTGTGCTACTTTGTTCTCCTCTCTTCTGAAATTATATATATGAGTATTTTAACGTGGTTTTGGGGAACATTCATATCTTATTACCTCTAAGTTAATATAATTTTTGACACTGCCAAAATCCAGGAAAGGATAAAATAAGCCTCCAGATGCACCATCAAATTAATTCTGCCAGATTTTTTCCTAATGTGTAAGAACCATACCCCCCACTGATTCTTACATCCTTAAAGTCATGAAATAGTCTAACAGGGCTCCGAGAAAGCTCCCCATGGAGCCTGTACCCACATGCTGTCTTCTCCTTCTCCTTACATCTCCCACTAGTTCACTGGTGACCCATCTGAGGAAGTCATGCACACACTGTAGTGGACATGGCAGATCTGGGGGGACACCACAAACACAAGTTGTATTATTTTGCCCTTTCTTCCTTTTCCCTTGAAAGCTGTTTTTGATGGGAGAAGAAAAATATGCAAGAATAAACTGATTTAGGATTTGGCTGTAAGTGTTTGCTCTAAGTTCACTGGTTTTGTTTTGTCTTCTTTTGTTTTTCTTTTTTTCATCATGATAAGTGTGCTATTTAATCCCCATCACCTAATTCACCCATCCCTCCACCCACCCCTCCTCTGGTAATGATCAGTTTGTTCTCTCTAGTTAAGGTTTCGTTTCTTATAAACAAAATGTAGAACACACAGTCAGTTATTGAAGCCACATAGGGGAGAAGGCCATAGGCAGAAATAGACATCAAGGGGCTGGAAGGTGAGGAAGTTGAAAGAATCCTAAATCCATCTCAGACGGCCACGTACTTCTTCGTGAGCCAAAGACCTGGAGAAAGGCAAACAGGATAGATACATTTGGTACTTGGAAATAGTCTAAGAATGCCAAGGTGATGTCAGACCAGGGCTCCTTTCTCTCAGACTGAGAGAAAAGGGTGGCCTTAAATTCTGTTTGCCATTGGACAGTCCATGATCATTTCTACTGTTCATGTGTAATTATTCACATGGAGACATCAGCGGACCATTCTTTTTCACACTATGACAAGTATTAAAACATCACAATAGAAACCTCACCCTTCTATAAAAGAGTACACAGTCTTGCATTTTTCACAGTTCTGTTTCTTGATGGTTCAGTGAAAAGGCTTTGATGTTCAGTGTTATAAGATGTTATGTTTGGACCATAGGCTAGGTCGTTCTGTCCTTTCTTCCTTCCTCCCTCCCTTCCTCCCTCCTTTCTTTCCTTCTTCCTTCCTTCCTTTCCTTCCTTCAGTACTTTTGTCTTTTCATATGCGAAAAGAGAAGCACAGCTAGGGCAATGACAGTCAAATTGGACAGCCTCAAAGTCTGAATATTCTGTGGGTTTTGCCTGTAAAAATCTTAGGTTTGTCAATTAATTTATTAGTACCTCAACCCAGGAACCTGAGAGCAACAGCAAAAAAGGTTAATACCTTCTCTCAGCCTTAAGTGGCCTCTAATCAGCACACCCTCCTACAGTCACACCTGGAAGCTGCTGTATGCAGAACACAGCAGTGGCCATCAACTATAATATGTGACCCATTGAATTTACAAACTAAAATGCAAAATATTCACACATTCCTCCACACATTTCTTCACCCACCAACATCTCATCCTCTGCATGTTGTGAGACTAGTCATATTCTGCCAATTAGGCTAAGGAAGTTTAACCCAAACAGCTGTTTAACGTCTTATCTGTAATGCTCACTCATTCCCTGCAGGGAAGAACAACAAACCAACTGCAGTGTGTATAAATAAGGAGGCAGGCTGCAGGAATGTGTAGAAACACACACACACGCACATACACACACTATACATTGTTAACACTGTGAGACATCTGAAATATACTGATGTGCCATTTTCTATTTAATTTGAAGAACATTAAATGAATAATTTAATTTGTGTTACATGGGGTTATTTATGTGAAAGCCCAAATCACAAAATTCATTTTATTTCATGCTGACATTGGCACGCGCGCACACACACACACACACACACACACACACACACGGTCGGCTATGGTCCCTTCTCACATCTGCTGAGTGACTACAAGTGTCAGAGTAGGGAGGCCTTGCTCACCCACCTCCACAGCCTCTCCCCAAAACAACTTTTTAAGGCAGAGTCCCTTTCTTTAAATTAGCACTTTGCTTTTGATTTTAAAACCATCTTCTTGTCACTTGTAACCCTCTCCAGAAATGAGAGTATCAGTTTAATTTTACAAGAAACAACTTACTTATGACTAGGAAAGCAAACCAATCAAGAAAAAGCAGTATGGACCAAAAAACAGAGAAGAAAAATGCAGAGGAAGGTTTCTCTCTGCTTTAGATGTTTCCCATTATATTTTAACCATTATCCTTATTTTTTTTAATTTGTTATATAAAAATCACCAGATTAAAAGTAGTACATTTTCTTATCTCAAAAGAAAGAGAAAGAAAGAAACAAAGAGAAAAGAAAAAAACAGGATTTATGTAAGCTCCTAAGTGTTCAAACATTTGAATGAATTCAACTTTCTAATACATACAATCCTAAATTTTTACTTCCTTCTTTATCCCTTCTTCTTCCATTGCTGGTTTAGGAATTCTTGTTTCTTCCTCCTAAAACCTACAACAGGAATTAACCTTCACACTGATGCACAAACATATAGCCCAGAAGTATTTTGCCAGTGATCGCAATGGTACAATCTATGTCTCTAGTTCCTATAATGCACTCCTCAAACCCCAAGCTCCTTAGCATGTAACACCTTTGTGAAGAAGGAACCATAATGAGGAGGTCCAATGTCAAGTTTTCTCAGAGTATGGGTATTTCACAAAAGGAAAGCTAAAAATTTTTAAAGAGGGAAGGGAGGAGGAATCGGGCTTGGAGGAGGGTAACTATATGTGTGTGTTACAACTCTTTTTGGCAATATGAACTATTTTTGGTATTCAATCAAAGCAGACATATTAAAAATTAAACACTCCAAATTATACCTTGGCAGTGATTTAGTACAAAAGACTTGAAAAATATAATTGGATCCAATTTTACCACTTGCTGGTTATGTGAACATGGAAAAATACTTAACCTCTGTGAGTCTTAGTGTATAATCAGTAAAAGGAATAATAATACAATCTATGTCACTGAGATGTTATTTAACCACTGAAAGTTGAATGGGCTGATGTGTATGAAAAGGCTCTGTAAATTGTGATATTCTAAAAATACTTGTTTGTGGCTATTGCTATGCTTTGTTGAGAAAATAAATGTATGTTTTAAAAGGGAATCATCAGATCAATTAATTTATCAGTAAACATTTCTTTAACTCACTTACTGAGTTTGTTCTTGG